>NC_090731.1:129902760-130005260 GCF_036898095.1 Palaemon carinicauda
AAGATGGTAATAACTATTTCGAAGCCCCATAATACAAAAGTTGCTTGTCACTTTAGTATTTTTTAATTATTTATTGTGGTAAGAAATTTTGTTTACGCTGAAAACAGACAATCCACATTTCAATTAATACTTCTCAAGGATCAAATGAAATTGAACACTAATTGCAGAAAATCCAAAACAATATCTTTGTTGACAGTATAATTCAAGTTTTTAGTTATTATAAACTAATTTTTTTCTGCTTCCAGCTCTTGTGATTGCCCATAGATATCTGTAATATTGCTTTTCGTAAACTATAAAAGAGTACAAGCCTAAAAGAAAGACAAAACATTATCAGGAGTTTCATATAAAGTCACAAAGTGCATACCATGTCCTTTATATAAACTATAATATGAATAAGTGGAGTACATAGCTAAATTTTATTAACATCATACACATTTTGTATATGCGATGTTAAGCATATACCCATTTCCAGGTAGTAAGGGCAATTACAGGGATGTGCTTCAACCAAACATTACCTAACCTAACCAAGCATGCGAGTGTCCTTACCCGAAAATTACACTGAACTAGAAATCAAAGGGACTACAAAATGCACTCTCACAGTTGGATGAAACAAATTTGGAAAACTGCGTATAGCCCTTTTTGTACATTATGTGAATGTAGAAAAGGAAGGCAAAAAGTAGATAACTTATCTGTCACATAATTGAATCTGATTGCATGAATTTATAAATAAATAGCCTACTTAATTTAAACTTGACAATAGCTTTTTTTTTTTGTAGTGTTGATGACTGCTTATCTGTTGTGGCCATCATACATACATATACCAAGGCACTTTCCCCAATTTTGGGGGGTAGCCGACATCAAACAAATGAAACAAAAAAGGGGACCTCTCATATCTGGGGTTATTGTATTCATTAAGAAATTGTATTCTGTTAGCCTTCCTATTCTGAAAGGATAAAATGCAATAAAAGGAAGTTTCTATGCAGTGTTCCGAGTTTGTTTGCACCGGCCACGTATGCGCACATATCCGATTTCTGGTTTGGGGTAATTTCTGGTAAGAGACACTGGGTCCATAGCTGACTGATTGGTTTTGCCCCAATGGACTGCCCTAACTTTACCAAGAGAGCCAGAAGTCATTAAAATTGCAAAGGTGTGTTCTAACATAACCTAGTGCACCTGGGTCTTATGACTGTTGGTCTTTGTTCTTACTGGACCCTCCTAGGTCAAGTTAGGTAGAAGGTCCATTGATATTACTTTTATTAATGTAATTTCTAGCCAAATACATGAATCTTATGTTTTTCCTACCTGCTGTCTTGTGTTCTATCCATATCTGACCATGAATATTAGGGCAAACCTCCCTTAATACAGTACAGGAACCTTTATCCACCCTGGGGTATCTTGTCAGAAAGTAAAGCTTATGTAGAATAATTGGTTTACATTTATATGCATCCATCCCCTCTTTAGGAGGATGGTAGAGCTAACTTCTACTTTCACAAAAAATAGACTAGTGTTCATTGTGGTATCTTACCTTCATCTGTGTCTATTCCAGCAGGTAGTAGGTTGGCCAGGGCACCAGCCGCCCATTGAGATACTACCAATAGAGAGGTATTGGATCCTTTGACTGGCCAGGCATTAATGCACTGGATCCCTCTCTCTTGTTACAACTTATTTTTTCTTTGCCTACACTTACACAGAATAGTCTGGCCTATTCTTTACATATTCTCGTCTTTGCTCATACACCTGACAACAATGAGATACTAAACACTTCTTCACCCAAGGGGTTAATTACTTTACTGCAATTTGTTCAGTGTACTTTCCTCTTGGTAAAGGTAGAAGAGACTCTTTAGCTATAGTAAGCAGCTCTTCTAGAAGGACACTCCAAAATTAAATCATTGCTCTTTAGTCTTGGGTAGTACCATAGCCTCTGTACCATGGTCTTCTACTGTCTTGGGTTAGAGTTCTCTTGCTTGAGGGTACACTCGGGCACACTATTCTATTTTATTATTATTTTTTTTTTCCTTCCTCTTGTTTTTTAGAAATGGTGTGTTGGCAGGCTTAATAAAAGGGCCATGGATGCCTGGTGATTTATCAAGAGGTGGTTTTTTCCTTTTCTGATACTTTTTCTTTTCAAAACCATCCTTACTGTCCTTTCAGTTGAAGTGGCTATCCTGGAGGGTATTTAGCCTTGCATGGTGTATCGGCTCCACCATGTTGACCAGTTTTTCCGACTTTTTACTATAGTCTATGGGTTTCATCAATCACTTTATTTATAATTCTGTACATATTGTTTTTGTTATAATTCTTGTTAGTCAAGTTTTCAAGTATGATGTGTCTTTTTTTATTTCTATTAATTCTTATGCTGTCTGGAGACATTGAGCGAAATCCGGGACCAGTACGTCATACTCAAGTCTCAACTAGGTAACAGACGATCCAGATCTTCCGTTACTGTACCCTGGGTAAGGTATGAGACTTTACCTAAAGAAAACGGCAACAGCCTACCCGGGTTCCTCCTCTTGTCAGCACTGGGAGAGACTAGAGGAGGATCACCGAAACATCATCTCGACATGACGACTCACAATGTCAGGGGTATAACTATGCCCCTGGTCCTTCTTAGCAGATTACTCTGTGACGCAGGTTTTACAAGAAAGGATTTGAATGCTCCAGGTGACTTTCATAACCTTTCTCCTGCAAGACGTGACCCACAGGAACTCGATACGATCTCTATCGGTACAGTGGTGGCTGCACAACAGCTAGTTGTATACCTCAAGCTCCTTATTGGACAAGTAGCAGAAGGTTGAGGGCACTGTTACCCGGTTTTAGTCTGTGTGAATGAAAAAAATTGACTGGCTCTTATTCTTTTCTTCATCCTACCCTCTCGTGGGGAAAGCAGCATCCTGGGTTCTCTGCATAAGCTGACCTCAAACCACTGCAGGTAAACCATGCTCCCTTGTGTACTTAGTATTAAGCTAATACTGTTGGGTCCCCATACCCTGGCGAGGTGGTATTGGGAAGTCTTGGTTACATCAGGTTTTTCCTACATAGGCTCGGAATAACTTTACCTAGACAGTCACACTTCTGCACGTCTCGACACACAGCTTGCGTAGGCCGCAGACCTTGTGTAGCAAGGTTTAGCGAGGGCAGGGGCTCCTTATTTTTGAGTACTAACATACCCAGATAAGGAGTCCCCGGGCAAAGCCAAAAGCCAGATTGGCAGGGACATCCACCCTTCCTAATGGGTGAGTCACCCCTAATAAATAGCGTGGTTTGTATTCCAGTTACGGAACAAATGACAAATTCGTAGATAATTTGTACTGTTTTTTTCCTAACTGTACAAACCTTAGCTATTTATACAAACTTGCCTGCCATCCCTACTTCCAAGCAAAGTGACTAAATCATAGGTGAGTGAACAGGAGTGGTAGCAAGCTACCCCCCCCACCCCGCTAACTAGCGGTGTGGGTAGTTAACCCTCGCTAAATTTTAATGGCTCGTCATTTCAGCTCCGCTGAAAGTATAACCCCTAATAAATAGCTAAGGTTTGTATAGTTAGGAAGAATACAAATTATCTACGAATTTGTCATGTTTATGCAGTATCTCCTCTCAAAGAAAGGCTTTTCACCTAAGGTTGCACAAGAGATGTCTGGATATCTCCTGGGGTTTTCAACCTCACTCTTTCAAGAAACGGGCCAACTTCTGTTGGTGTCGTGGAAGGGGTGTTTCTACTCTTAGAGTCTCGATTCCACCAATATCCAATTTTCACCTTACCTCCGTAAGGGAAAATTCTGCTCAGTATCAGTAGTGATAGGCTATCGCTCAGCCTAGAACTTAAGTCTTAAAGCTGAAAGGGATAGTGTTTCCTCTTCTGTGGAACTTCCATGCTCATATGAAGTATTGAACAGACCTGTCCTCCAATTGAGGTGAGGCAACCACCCTGGAACATTGTCAAGGTACTGTTCTGCATTCCCGGAAGAGGTCACCTTATGAACTACACATATTGAGATTGGCCTAAAGACAGGGACCTCATCCCGAGTACTCTGTTTTTTTTTTTTTTTTTGCTTTAGCCTTGGGTAAACGGGTTAGCAATCTGTTTGCCCTCTCCTATAACATCCTCCATGGAGGCAGGTCTTGTTATCCTTCGTCCCCGAGTTTGTTGCCAAAACCCAGAATCCATCAAGTCCTGATTCTAAGTTTTCATCATTTCATATCGCGAAGAAGAATTTTTCGTTTGTTAGTGTTGCCAGGTGTATGAAGAAAGATGAGATTGTGTAAAGAATAGGCCAAACTATTTGATATACAGTATCTGTTGGCAAAGGAAAAGTGAGCTGTAACCTCAGAAGAATCCAATGTAATACTTGACCAGCCAAAGGACTCAATAACTTGAGCGGTAGTATCTCAAATGGGTGGCTGGTATCTTTGCCAAACTACTACTTATTATTTAGGGCTTTCACTTAGGCTGACCATGTGGTTGAAGATGATGGGAAACGAAAGGATGATGAAATACATTAGATGAGATCTATGGCTAAGATACTGCTAGCTAGAAAAGTCCTACCTTGCTTGCTTGTGCCTAACACTTGTCAAGTTATAATTAGGGTTGTATCTATGAAATGTTGAAGTTATGTAAGATATTTTATATTTTATAAATGTAATCTTAAGATTACAGTGATACCTCGGTACTCGACCATAATCCGTTCGAGATCCGTGTTCGACCTCCGATTTGTTCGAGTACCGAATTTTTTTTCCCCATAAGAAATAATGGTATATATTCTATTCCGTTCCCAAGCACTCGAACAGGCCCAAAATATTAATAAAACGTGTACCTAAACAACAATAATTATCTAAATGTGTATGAAATTGGTCAGAAAATCCTATAAAACAATTTTAAACCATTTACTGTACTAAAATAAAACAATTTTAAACCATTTTCTGTACTGTAGTGAACATACCTTTGAGCAGCGGTTCGATGGCATACAGGGATGGATGTGGAGAGGATGGAAGGGGGAGGTTACTGCTTGGAAGGAGAGTCCCCTTCCATGATGTGGCGGGGTAGTTCTCCTTCAGGAGTTATTTCTCTCTCCAATGAAAGGGTGGGCAGATCTATTTCAGGGGTTTCTTCTCTTCTTTGTCTCTTCTTTGGAGGAGAAACAGGCTTTGATGTAGCAGCTTTCTTTTCTTTTGTGAAAAACTGGTCTATTGTTAATTGTTTCTTCCTCCTCTGCAGTATTTTTCGAAAATGATACATGACACTATCATTAAACATATGCACTGCCCGGTTTGCTACTGCAATTTCTGGGTGGTATTTTTCAGCAAAAGCCTGCACATCTGCCCACTTGGAACAAATTTCATTGATGAGAGAACTTGGAACATCCTCCCTTACCTCATCCTCTTCTGAAGATTCCTGCTCCACAATCAGATCCTGCTGCTGTTGTTGTTGCAGGTGCAACAATTCCTCCACAGTCAACTCGGTAGAATGGCTTTCTACAAGCTCATCAATATCATCCTTGTCGACCTCAAGCCCCAAACTCCTGCCCATGACAACAATTTCCTCAACGACATCAGTGTCATCAGAAATTACAGGGGTAGCAGTGCTTGGACCCGCCTCTGGTTGGAAACCTTCAAACTCCCTCTCTGTGACACATGATGGCCACAGCTTACGCCAGGCAGAGTTCAATGTCCTATAGGTCACACCTCGCCAAGCTTGGTCAATCATGTTAACAGAGTTGAGGATGCTGAAGTGTTCCTTCCAGAATTCCTTTAGGGTCAACTTCGTGTCACTGGTCACTTCAAAACACTTTCTGAAAAGGCCCTTGGTATAGAGTTTTTTGAAGTTTGAAATGACCTGTTGGTCCATGGGCTGGAGTATGGGAGTAGTATTGGGGGGCAAGAATTTGATTTTGATAAAGCTGTATTCTTCTTTCAAGTCATCCTCGAGACCTGGAGGATGTGCAGGAGCATTGTCCATAACCAGAAGACATTTCATTGGCAAGCTCTTTTCAATGAGGTAAGCCTTAACCTGGGGGGCAAACACTTCGTTTATCCACTCAGTAAAGAATTGTCTTGTGACCCAAGATTTAGTGTTCGAGCGCCACATAACTGGTAGTGCACTTTTACAAATATTATTTCGTTTGAACACCCGGGGGTTGTCCGAGTGGTACACTAACAAGGGTTTGATCTTGCAATCGCCACTTGCATTTGCACACAGCAACAATGTTAGCCTATCTTTCATTGGCTTGTGACCTGGCATCTTCGTCTCGTCCTTGGTAATGTACGTATTGGCTGGCATTTTCTTCCAAAATAACCCAGTCTCATCACAATTAAAGACTTGTTGTGCGATCAAATTTTGTTCATTTATGTACCGATCGAATTCCCCCACGTATTTATCGGCTGCAATTTGATCCGAACTAGCTGCCTCCCCATGCCTAGTAACACGATGAATACCTGTTCTATTACGAAACTTTTCAAACCAACCCCTGCTCGCTTTAAATGTAAATGAATCACTTTCACTGGTACTCGGACTTTTCTTCACTAATTCTTCATAGATATGCAACGCTTTTTCACAAATGAACGCTTCACTAACACTTTCCCCGGCCAACTGTTTTTCTTTAATAAATATTAAAAGCAACTTTTCCATCTCCTCAATCACTTGTGGCCTTTGCTTAGTTACCGCCGTAACTCCCGTTGCAACATTCGCCTTCTTAATCATTTCTTTATGCTTTAAAAACGTAGAAATGGTCGACTTCGCCATTCCGTATTCTACCGCTAAATCGGACACTCGTACACCATTCTCATATTTCGCTATAATTTCCTTCTTCAACTCGATCGTTGTTCGCACTGTTTTCCTCTTCTCCTTCCCCTTAACACTCATTACTTTCTTGGGACTCATTATGAAAGCTAAAAAAGCAATTAAAAGCACTGAAAATCACTAAATCACAACGAATGCTGATCGCGCGTTGTCTGAGTGACGCTCTCGAGAGAACTGATGCTTCCCGAACAAGCGAGAGTGGCCGAGATGGCGCGATCATCACAAAGCCCATGCGGTCGTCACGTGTTCGGCTGGTCGAGTACCGAATTTTTGGTCGAGCACCGCAGCAAAAATTTCTCGAAAATTTTGGTCGAACTCCGAATTGTTCGAGTATAGAGTCGTTCGACTACCGAGGTATCACTGTATCATACTATATTTAAAGTTAATCATAGGAATGCCCTTATATCAATATATTTGTCCCTTTGCCAAACATTCAAAGTCTTTCTCGCCCCCAAAAATCAGAAGTTGTTCCGTAACCGAAATACAAACCACGCTATTTACATTGGGTATTACTTTCGGTGTAGCTGAAATGGCGAGCCATTAGATTTTAACGAGGGTTAACTATCTCCTCGCTAGTTAGTGAGGGGGTAGTGGAGGGGTAGCTAGCTACCCCTCCCCCCTCACACACCGGTGAACTGATTCACTTCGCTTTTGGCTCGGGTGGTGGGCAGATGTGTCTGCTCTCACCCTCGCTTGGCAGCCATTAATGTTTTGTCTTTACTTAATTACTTACTTTTTCTTATACTTAATACCGTATATTTCCGCGTATAAGACGACCCTATATTCCAAAATTTAACCATTAAAAATATGGGGTCGTCTTATACTACCATTATAAAAATCTCACCTTGAATTCTATGTCTGGTTTATCAGTAGGCTAGCCTAGATTGAGGTGAGATAACCACCGACACACATGAAATGATTTACATTGATATATAAATGTATAATGAAAGTAATGAAACAATTTTTACCGTATATATTATTGGCACATCTACAAAAAGGACATAAATGATAAATTCGAGGAATAATTCCAACTTTTAACCATACGACCACCGCTGAGAAAATGTAAACATCGAGTATTGGTTGCGTTGTTAGCAACTTTTTCTCTCGCTAACCTTTCAGTAATTTTAATGCTAGTGTTAATTACGATAGTAATAACATATAAGATATCATATTATTTATTTGTTTAAAAATTATTATTTTTAGCTGTAAATAACAATTTTGGATTACAAACGGTACAATCTTTATTTCTCAATAAAAATTACGGTACATTACAGTATTATATTTAAAACCTAAAAATTTGTAAAACTTTATTTCAAATCAATATTAAACATCAAACCTGCGACATGTATAAATCTAACACTACTAAAACTCCTCACAGTTATCACTGTCTGTTTCGAAAAGCTGTTTGAACATGTCACGAGATTTATTATATACGCCATCATCGTAAGGATTCCAGTCCGGTTCCGGTGAGTCGACTCTGGCTTCGTCGTCGCATTCGTACAATAAATCGTCTTCACTGCCATCCATGGCATTTGAGATCCCGTATTTTAAAAATTATTTGATGATACTTTCCACCTTTACATCATTATATGCTTTTATAACAAACTCTCAAAGAACATAAAAGAAGAAGAAAGAGTAGGAACGGGCATTTCGTACGTGAGCAGCTGATGAGCGTAAACAAAACAATGCAGGCTAGGTGACGCGTGTTCTAGGAAAACAATAAAGGATTTGTTTTGTTATTTCATTTATATTTAATTTAAAGGATACAGTAAGTAATATCATCATCTTTACATAACCTATATTTCATAAGATATCTGGTGTTGCAAAAGCTAGCCTAGGCTATACACGGATGGTTTTATGATTGAGCAGTCCTCCTATACTACCGATATGAGATAAATTCATAAAAATTTGCTAAAATTTTGTACCTCGTCTTATATAAAGGTCGCTTTATACGCGGAAATATACGGTATATACTGTTTATAAACATTCTTTATGTTTATGTATATATTTGGGTGTAGAAATATAGTAAGTTTCCTTTTCAGTGTTTGTGCTGTGTGTGTGTAGTGTACGACAACGTCACCGCGTAGTTCCAGGCCACCGCGGTTGCACGTCATGGGGCACAATCTCTTGGTCCTTCGGTCGTTCCTTCGGCTTCCGATTTTCGGCCGCCGTGGGGAATCGTCATCGTTGTACTTTCTCCATTCATCTGTTTTCCCCGCTGTTCCTCCTTCCCTGCGGGGAACTTGGTCTCTCAGCGAAGGGACCGTGGGAGTTTAGTTTGACTATGGTCTCTCTCTCTACTCGAGGTCGTTCACCCTTTTACTACTATTACATACTATTACGGAAGCTCCTTTCCCGTTGCGGGTTGAGTTGCTATTCCGTTTATTTGTCTCAATTATTTTCAATGAATCTAATTGTATTTGTTAACTTTTCAGCTTCTGTGGAGAACACTTCCCTTCGGGGTTCAGTCGTTCTTACTATTTGTGAACATTCTTAAATGAATTACATAATTATAATTCTGTTTTTGTTACAGTTCTCCGCCCTCCCCCTTCTCCCGTGAATGTCAGTGGGGGAGGAGGGCGCACACTTGGTTTGTAATTCTTATGTTCCTATTCCCTCGGGGTTTCTCTTCGGAGTTTCTCCCGGGGGAATTTTTGTCAACTAATTATTTATTTTATTTTCCCAGTTACGATCTGGTTTCTTCGTTTGCCTAAACGTGCCAACGAAGCAGAGCTGCCCTGTTTGTGCCTTGGGAGTCTGGTGTTGCTGCCGCCCCTCTAGGACATCGTCATGGGCGTGTTCCCTTCTCTTAGAAGTTCTCCTGTGACAACTGTCAGCTCTTTAGTTTATCTTAGAACGCTCAGGAGGTTCGCCTCCAGGGGTAGGTAACTTCCCTTCCGAGGGAGGTTCCCTTCCCAGGTATGAGTTTTTTACCCTGCAGGGGGAGGGGGGGGGAACTTCTCTTACCTTAATAATTCCTGGATGGATTTTCCTGGTCGTCGGGCGGTTATGCTCTTGGTGCTGTGCGACCGCTCTTGTAACCATGCTCAAGGGTCTGAGCGGTTGCAAGGCCGGACCGTGGAATTTCGTGCGACTATGCTCTTGGGGCTGAGCGGTTGCACCTGCAGCTATGCTCAAGGGGCTGAGCAGCTGCAGGATCAATCTTGTGACCTCTCTCGTTCGCGAGGGAGGCCACTCATAAGGACTCCTCTTCGGAGGATTGCTCCTTAAATGTCATCTTGCTGATCCAACGGCCCTAAGGGGCGCCATCATCAGTGTCTTCTAGTCTCATCTACGAAGTGTTCACCTCTCGTTCGCGAGAGAGGCCACTCATAGAGACCCCTCTTCGGAGGACTGTTTCTGTTCAGACCAGCCGGCTGTTCGGGACCTCTCCGCAGTTTGCCATCTCCTAGACCTGCTGACCTGCCGTCTCCGTTCCTGGCTTCTGACGCTGTGGGCGCCTACGCACCCCGTTATCCAACAGGCACCGGTCCCTTCGGGGCAAAAGGGGCTTTCGCACACTGTGAGTAAGTCCCTTAAGCGCCAGGTATCCCCTGCGCGCCAACGTTTTCCTGCAAGCTCGCGCACAAGCGCTCGCCTACTGTTCCTGCTGTTCCTGAAAATTCCATCCAGAGGAATCCTGTTCCAGTCCTGATCGTCCCAGTTCCGGATTGTCCTGTCAGCTGTCCCTTCATCTTAGCTCGCGCGCGTTCATGCTCGCCGATGATCTTCCTACGCCAACGATCTTCGTACGCGCGCTAGCGCCAACGATCTTCTTTTGCGCGCTAGCGCTGACGATCTTCTTCGCACGCAAGCGCCGACGATCATCTTGGCTGACGATCATCTTGGCTGGACGATCTACTTTCGCAAGCGAACGCTGATGGCGCGCTAGTGCTGACGATCTTCTTACACACGCAAGCGCCGACGATCTTCGTACACGCGCTAGCGCCGACGATCTTCTTATGCGCACAAGCGCCGTCGATCTTCTCACGTCCACAAGCGTCGACGATCTTCTCACGCGCGCAAGCGCCGACGATCTTCCTTCACGAAAGAGCGCTGACGATCTTCTTACACACGCAAGCGCCAACGATCTTCGAGCACCGTCGATCTTCTTACGCGCGCAAGCGCTGACAATCTCCAAGCACCGACGATCTTCTTGGCGAACGATTTTCTTTGGCGCGCTAGCGCTGACGATCTCCCTACGCACGTAAGCTCCGACGATCGTCCGCGCATAGGCTCCGATTGTTCCCCGCGCCAACGATCTTCTTACGCGCGCAATCGCCGACGATCTTCTTGCGCACGCAAGCGCCGACGATCTTCTTTCGCGCGCAAACGCCGGCGATCTTCTTGCGCGCACAAGCGCCAACGATCTTTCAGCGCCGTCGATCTTTAGCACTGTCGATCTTTAGTGCACAAGCGCCGACGATCTTCAAGCTCCAACAACCTCGTACGCGTGCACGCTGACAGCCGCGCGCGCACGCGCCGACATTTTTCACGGGCTCTTCAATCTGATTCCTGCTCACCCTATGATGTCTCTCTCGCGCGCCTGCGTGCCCGCACGAGAGTGTTTTCAACGCATCGCGCGAGACCCCTGGGGTTTTCCATTCGCGCCAGCGCGCTCCCTCTACCAAGGTGAGACCTTCTCCCACCGCACCAATGGGAGAAACCCCACCTCGAGCAGGAGATTCATCCCGGGTTAGGGAGAGAAGAGCCCTCTGACTTCTTTGTTGGAGTTACGTTTCCCACCTATGAGGGAATCGAAGGACTAAGAGTTTTCCCCCAAGTAGAGCTTTTGGGGACAGGAGACTTTGCTGCCAGTTCACCAGGAGGAGAGCAGCAGGATTCAGAGCACCACTCTGTGGAAGAGCTTACCAGGGGAGTATCTCTTGGGAGACACTCTAGCCGGCAGGTGACATTCTTGGCAACAGAGATCCTGAGTCAGGAGAAGGTCGCAAAGTGCGCCATACAGGCCACTTCGTGGCTGGATGTCTGGCTAGGGTCTCTGGGCATCCTGCTGCGACTCGAGGATCTGTCCAAGGAGAGCTTCAGGAAAGCCCTGAAGACCTTCCTTCTCTCGGGCACACGTTCCATCGAGTTTCTGGCCCACATAGTTTTGAACTTGTGGGCAAACTCGATCTTGAAACGACGTGATGCGGTGGCCGAGAGGTTCCACTCGAGGGTCCCAGCTGTGGATACCTGCAAGCTCAGACACTCTTCCATCTTGGGAAAGAGTCTGTTTGAGCCTAATGATGCGGAACAGGCAGCTGAGAGGTGGAGGAAATCGAACCACGATTCTCTTCTCCAAAGGGCTCTTACATATAAGCCCTACAAACCTCCAGCACCTCAACAACCTCGCCAATCGAAGACGACGAAACCGGCTGCGGCAGCAAAGACGAATGTGTCCAAGCAGTAGCCCTTTCCTGTCAAAGACAAGAAGGGCTGAAAGTCCTCCAGGGGAAGCAAGAATCCTAAAGGGAGTGGCCAAGGCCGCAAGCACTAGGATTGGCAATCCCCCTGCATGTCCACCAGTGGGGGGATGCCGGCAAGTTGCGCATTCAGGTGGCGGCAACTCGAGTCCGATTCCTGGACGATCTCCGTGATCAGTCAGGAATATCGCGTCCCGTTCCTAACTTCTCTTCCTCCCCTGACAGCGAATCCAGTGGCGTTGAGCGTCTTTGCCATGGATCGCTAAAGGAGCTAGCCCTTCGGGCAGAATTCGAGACCATGCTCAAGAAGGAGGCTCTCCAGGAGGTCGTCGACGGCTCCCCAGGCACCTTCAGTCGACCCTTTCTCGTAAAGAAGGCGTCTGGAGGCTGGAGACCCGTCATCAACCTCTCATCTCTGAACAAGTTTGTCAAAAAACTCGGTTCAGCATGGAGACAACAGACAAGGTGAGACTTGCAGTTAGACTGCAAGACTTCATGTGTACACTGGATCTGAAGGACGCATACTTCCAGATCCCAATCCATCTGTCTTCCAGGAAATACTTAAGTTTCAGCCTATACAACAAGATCTACCAGTTCAAGGTGCTGTGTTTCGGTCTCTCCACAGCACTCCAGGTATTCACCAGAGTGTTCACCCTGATATCTTCGTGGGCTCACAGGATCGGCATCCGTCTCCTCCTCTATCTGGATGACTGGCTGATCCTGGCAGACTCGTAGTCGACCTTTCTTCGACACCGAGACCAGCTTCTGGGACTTTGCCAAGATCTAGGGATCATGGTAAATCCCGAGAAGTCTTCTCTGCCTCCATCTCAACGGCTGGTATATATAGGCATGATATTGGGCACCAATCTCCACAAAAGCCTTTCCATCAGACGACAGGATAGCAAGGCTGAGGAGGGTCACAGATCCGTTCCTCAGACGAGAAGAGTTTCCAGCCCAATCGTGGTTACGTCTCCTAGGACACCTTTCCTCCTTGGCCCGTCTGGTTCCAAACGGCCGCCTCAGGATGAGATCCCTGCAATGGCGGCTCAAGTCCCGGTGGAATCAAGGCCTCGATTCCCCGGACATTCTGGTTCCTATGGGTCCTGCGGAACGGACGGACCTTCAGTGGTGGAGGGAAACCTTCGAATGAGAGTGGATCTTCTCGTCCTCCTCCTGGATTTGATGCTGTTTTCGGACGCTTCAATAAGAAAGGTGGGGGGCCCACGTTCTGAACCATAGGATCTCAGGCCTCTGGTCAGAATCAGAAAAGTGACTCCACATAATCTGCTAGAATGAAGGCCGTATATCTGGCACTTCAACAATTCCAACAGATCCTGGCGGCCCAATCCGTGGTGGTCGTGAGCGACAACTCTACGGTAGTGGCTTATATCTATAAGCAGGGAGGTACCTTTTCACAACAGCTATCACATCTTGCAGTAGAGATATTGAGATGGACCGAAGCCCACTCGATTCCACTATCGGCTCGCTTCATTCCGGGCAAGAGGAATGTGCTCGCCGACAGTCTGAGCAGAGCTTTGCAGATAGTGAGTACCGAGTGGTCTTTGGATCCGCTTGTAGCCAACAAAGTCCTGACTTTGTGGGGTTCCCCGACAGTGGACCTGTTCGCGACAGACTTGAACTTCAAGCTTCCGCTGAACTGTTCCCCAGTCCCGGTCCCCAAGGCACTCTGGTAAGATGCCTTCCAACAACGGTGGGTCAACATCGACGTTTACGTCTTCCTACCATTCGGTCCGATGAGAAGGGTACTTGACAAGACCAGACTATCAGTCAACCTGGCAATGACCTTACTAGCTCTGCTATGGCATCATGCAGAGTGGTTCCCGGGCCTTCTGCAGCTCCTGACGGAATTCCCGAGAGAACTTTCTCCACGACACGAGCTACTCAAACAACCACACTGCAACATCTTCCACAAAGCCGTAGCATCGCATCAGCTTCATGCCTGGAGACTATCCAGCATCTCCTCACAGAGAGAGGCTTTTCGCAACAAGTTGCGGAAAGGATGTCTCGACACCTGCGAAAGTCATCTGCAGGGGTCTACCTGGCGAAGTGGAGGGTCTTCTTTGGTTGGTGTTGTGGAAGGGCCATCTCTCCCCTCGATGCCACTATTCCAGCAATAGCGGAGTTTCTTGTGTATTTGCGGGAAGAAATGCGTCTTTCGGTCTCGGCGGTGAAAGGCTAACGCTCAGCCTTAAGCCTGGCCTTCAGGCTGAAGGGAATGGACATTTCTTCCTCACTGGAACTTTCACTACTCATACGAAGCTACAAGCTCACCTGCCCTCAGCCAGAAGTGAGACCTCCTCCATAGAATGTGGTTCGTGTCCTCAGGTCTCTTAAGAGACCTCCGTATGAACCATTACGCCAGGTCTTCTGATCGTCACCTGACTTGGAAGACGATGTTCCTGCTCGCTCTGGCCTCAGCCAAGCGAATCGGTGAACTTCATGGTCTCTCGCATGGGGTGCCCATTCAAGGGGATGGGGGGAGGTAACATCCGGGTTCGTCCCTGAGTTTGTTGCTAAGACTCAAAATCCTGAAGTGCCGGACCAATGGTTCGACTCCTTCAGGATTTCGAGTCTCCTTTCGGTAACAGATGACCCAGACCATCCCCTACTGTGCCCAGTACGGAGTCTGAGGCTCAATCTTAACATAACAGTCGCAGTTCGTCCTCGAGTGCAAGCCCTGTTTGTGAGCACACGAAGGACGAAGAGGAGGGTCACGAAGTACACCATCTCAGCTTGGATTTGCAGGGTCATCCACCTCTCCCTGAATCCAGACCCTCCTCCGTCACGTCGCCCTAGAGCACACGATGTCAGAGGCATCGCTACGTCCCTGACATTCAAGAGAAACTTCTCAGTGACGCAGGTTGGGGTGTGGAAGCATCAAACGACCTTCACAGCCTGCTACCTGCAGGACGTGACCCACAGGAGGCTCGTTTTCTATCGGCCCTGTGGTGGCTACACAACAGCTGGTCTAACCTCAGGCTCCTTTATGGACAAGTAGCAGAAGGTTGAGGGCATTGTTACCCGGTTTTAGTCTGCATGAATGAAAAAGTATGCCTGGCCCTTACTCTTTTCTTCATCCTCCCCTCTCTTGGGGAAAGCAGTATCCTGGGTTCTCTGCATAGCTGACCTCAAACCACTGCAGGTAAACCATGCTTCCTTGTGTTCCTAGTATTAGATAATACTGTTGCGTCCCCCATACCCTGACGAGGTGGCATTGGGAACGTCCTAGCCTAGAGCTCCATCTAGGACTTCAGGTCGACTTCCTAGGATGGGTCACACTTCATTCCTTCACACACAAGCTTATGTAGGCCGCACGTTCCTTGCGGAGCAAGGAACTTGCGAGGTGCACGGACTCCTTATCTCGAGTGCTACACACTTGGATTTTGAGTCCCCGGGCAAAGCCAAAGCCAGTAAGGCTGGGACTTACCACCCTACCTAAGGGTTAAGTCACCCAATGTAAATAGCGTGGTTTGTATTTCGGTTACGGAATAAATGACAAATACGGAGATAATTTGTATTTTTCCTAACCATACAAACCTTAGCTATTTACACATACTTGCCCGCCAGCCCTGTCCCCTGTGAAGTCCTACCTCTAAGCGAAGTGAACCAGTTCACTGGTGTGTGGGGGGGGGAGGGGTAGCTAGCTACCCCTCCCCTACCACCTCACTAACTAGCGAGTGGGTAGTTAACCCTCGTTAAAATCTAATGGCTCACCATTTCAGCTACGCCGAAAGTAATACCCAATGTAAATAGCTAAGGTTTGTATGGTTAGAAAAAATAGAAATTATCTCCGAATTTGTCATTTTTAGAGCTGTTTGTTGCATTTTAGTTTTAAACTATATTTATATTAAAACATTAAGTGATATATGTACATCAGTGAATGAAGTCAGTTTTCTATTTCATGGCTAACAAAATTCTTTATCATTCCAGCAAAGTACTCACGGAGTGATGGCAACCAACGAAGCAAAGAAAGACCAACCAATTGATGACCTTGAAGATGCCATGAGTGAATTAATGAACACGGAAAGCTATATAATGGTAGACATTGGAGCCAACCTCACCAACAAAAAGTTCACAAGGGACTTAGACTCTGTGGTATCTAGAGCTCGCGATGCTGGTAAGATCTTTCTAGATGCCATTTGGCAATGCAAGACATGTTTGTTGCGTAACTGACATACAAACCGCGTTATTTAATAGGGGTATTACTTTCGGCGTAGCTGAAATGACGAGCCATTATAATTTAACGAGGGTTTACTACCCACACCGGTAGTTAGCGCGGGTAGGGGAGGGTAGCTTGCTACCCTCCCCCCCCTCACACACTTGTGCTTGACCCCACTTTGCTCTCGGCTCGGATGGTAGACGGACGTTTCCTCTTTCATCCTCGCTGCTCATTGGCAGCCATTAATGCTTTTTGCTTTCTCGACAGGTTTGTGTGTAAAGTTGGCCTCTGCGATTATGCGCACCTGTCCTGGATTACCCGACCGCCTCTGCGGAACATTCATGTCGGCGGTCGAGACAGACCCTCACACTCTTTGCCCTTATTGTAGAGGCCAGTGGTGTGACAGTAATAACAAGTGTGGTGAGTGTAGGGAGTGGTCTACCTCCCAGTGGGAGAGGTTTTCTCGGCAACGTAAGAAGAAGTCCTGGCGGGATCTTTCTCCTTCGAAGGTTTCTTTGAAAGGAGAAAAACCCAAGGACTCTTCTAACGTTGCCCAAACCTCCTCCGAAGCTTCCACTCGATCGGTCTCTTTCGAGAGACTGTCGAGTGGTAGCGTAGACCATGGTACTGTTATGAAAGCTCGGGGTTCGAGAGATGGTGTTGCCTCCCCTAGCGAGGCAGCTCCACCTCTCCCCCCGGGGGAGGATGTTTCATTAACCCATCTATTTCAGCTTTGGTCTTCCCTGGGGCTCGAGAGTTTTCCCTCCAAGGAAGCATTACTTGACTACATCCGATTGGGTGCCGCTGTCAAGCAATCGCTGACTATGGCAGAGGTTGATCCTCTGTCGATTGTCGACGTGGTGTCAGAGGTATCCAATGCGGTATCTCCTAATAACTCTGCCTCTTCAAATCCCGCAGTAGCTGAAGGCTTAGTTTCTCCCGTTCCTGCTCAACCAACGAGGGAGAAACTAAGTCCAACAGTCTCTCCTGCTAGTGTTGCTTCCCCTCGGGGTAGTTCACTTACAGAGACTCCTCTTCGGAGGACTGCAGAAGGTCAGCTTGCTGATCCAACGGTTCCCAGAGGGCGTATCCGTCGCAAGGCTCGCCTTCCTCTTCCCCAGAGAGGCCTTCCTTCACCTGCGGTGAGGAGGCGCCTCTTTGGTTCATCATCTTCGTTGCAGTCCGCCACAGAGGAGTCTCGTCAGCGTTCACTGACTGTTCCTGCTATGGTCCTGGACCTCTCAGCGGATCATTCGCGATCCCCTTCGGTGGAAGGTCGTCCTTTCAAAGGACACGTCAACCTTCCACCCGACAGACCTGCTGACCTGCCGTTGCCATTCCTGAGAGCTGATGTGCGCTATGGGCCTACGAAACCTGACTTGCATGCTCGTCAGGCATCGAACCCTATTACGGGGCATCAAGGGGGTATGTGCCATCGCGTACATATGTCCCTTACGCGCCATGCTAATGATGGGCATGCGCACCAACGTGCTCCTGTTTGCCAGGCTTTGCCTGAGGTAGCGCGCTATCCTGCAGTCACCCTCTCGCTCCCACGAGGATACGCGCGCGCGCCCATCCTCTCCTGCAGTTGCGCGCCTCCATTCTGACGCGCGCCCACGAGCACAGGCTCCAACTGCGTGCCCGTGCACCAGGGGTATCTCTCCTGCGCGCACGCGTCCTTTGACATCTACTGTTGCGCGCGAACTCTCGCCCGCGTTTCCAACGACCTGATCCTACGCGCTCACGCGCGTGCGAACATTCGCCCCCACGCGCATCAGCAGTCTCCCGCGTGCGCGCGCGCCATCAGTCTCGCGCGCGCGCCATCAGTCTCCCGCGCGCGCCATCAGTCTCCCGCGCGCGACCCCTGGTATTCTCGATCACGCAAGCACCATTACGCGCCCCCGCGCGAGCACCATTACGCGCCCCCCGCGCGAGCACCATTACGCGCCCCCGCGCGAGCACCATTACGCGCCCCCGCGCGAGCACCATTACGCGCCCCCGCCCGAGCACCATTACGCGCCCCCGCCCGAGCACCATTACGCGCCCCCGCCCGAGCACCATTACGCGCCCCCGCCCGAGCACCATTACGCGCCCCCGCCCGAGCACCATTACGCGCCCCCGCCCGAGCACCATTACGCGCCCCCGCCCGAGCACCATTACGCGCCCCCGCCCGAGCGTCAATACCCTCCCGCGTGTGAGGCTGCTGGACAACGCATGGTAAGGTCACCATCGCCGCATTTCCCCTCTCCGCAAGCGCTTAACAGTGCGCATTGTGGCAGAAGGGAAACATCCAGAAAAGTCCAGAATCCCTTTTTCTTCTTTTCAGGCGAACCCCCCTATGGAAACTCCTCCCAGGGATCCGTTGATCCCTGTCCCTCCAGAGGGAGTGACAGCGCGGCTGTCAGTCAACAACCATGGTCCGGTGCGCTAATCAGAGCAGTTACTCAGGCTTTCAAGCCTGTTCTCTCTAAAGTTAGGTCACAGATCCTTGGCTGTTTCTACCCCTCTGAAGAGAAAAAGAGGAGTTCCGGACGCGGTGACTTCTCCGAGAGGTAAGTTGACTCCTCGCAAGCCTTCGAGGCACGTTCCTTCACCCCCCCAGACTGTTTCTCCTTCCCTGTCGGACGAGGACTTCCTGTCCTCAGGGGAGTCACGTGAGGTGAGACATTCCCCCATCGCACCATTGAGGGAAACCCCACCTCATGTTGAAAAGTCTTCCCGGGTAGGGGCTGAAAGGAACTTGCCACCGTCTATGTTAGAGTCCTACATCCTTCCCAGGAAGGAGTCGAAGGACTCAAAAACGGTACCAAAATCCTCGACAAGACTTGGGACGGAGCCAGCTAGCCACTCGGAGAACGTCCGCGAATCTCCCCAAGAAGAGGCTTTTGGGGACAGGAGACTTTGCTGCAAGTCCAACATCCGGAGAAGAACTACAAGAGTCAGAGCATGCATTTTGGCAGGTTCTGACTCGTATGAGGGCTCTCAATGGGTTTGCCAACCCAAAGATCCCCCCTCGAGAGGGCAAAGACACGGTCTTGGACTGTGTATTTGGCACTCAAAAACCTTTTAAGACCAGTGCGGCCCTGCCCTGGTCTCAGGGGGTTAAGAGTACCACTGTTCAGGTCTCTTGAGTTGTCCTCCTCCAACCGTTTCAGTGCCAGCAACAAGCTTCTTCCACCTCCTCGCGTACAGCAAAAGAGGTACTTCGAGATCTTGGAGGAGCCTTGTTTAGCTCTTCTTCTCCACCATTCGTTGGAAGAGCTTACCAGGGGAGTCCCTCTTGAGAGAGACTCCAACCGGCAGGTCTCGTTCTCGGCAACCGAGATCCTTAACCAGGAGAAGGTTGCGAAGTGTGCTATGCAAGCCACTCCGTGGCTGGATATCTGGTTGGGGACCTTAGGTATCCTGATACGCTCTGAGAACTTCTCCAAAGAACGTACCAGGAAAGCTATGGAGACGTTCCTCCTCTCAGGCACTCGTACGATCGAGTTTCTGGCCCACCAAGTCTCGAACTTGTAGGCAAACACCATCCTGAAACGTAGGGATGCAGTAGCTGAGAGGTTCCATCAGAAGGTCCCTAGCACTGAGATAAATAGGCTCAGGCATTCTTCCTTAGAAGGAATGAACTTGTTTGAGCCTAAGGATGTGTAACAGGCTGCTGAGAGGTGGAGGAAGTCCCACCAAGACTCCCTCCTTCATAGGGCTTTGACATCTAAGCCCTATAAGCCTCCAGCACCCCAGCAGTCCTGTCCGACCAAGACCACAAAACCGACGGCAGCAGCGAAGACAGTGGTGTCTAAGTCCTCTCCTGTCAAGGACAGGAAAGGCAAAAAGTCCTCCAGAGGTGGTAAGAATCCTAGAGGGAGTAGCCGAGGCCGCAAACTCTAGGATTGGCAGTCCCCCTGCATTTCCACCAGAGGGGGTGCCTACAAAGTTGCGCAGACAGGTGGCAGCAACTTGGGGCCGATTCCTGGACGATTTCCGTAATCAGTCAGGGATATCGCGTCCCATTCACAACTTTTTCTCTCCTGACGACGAATCCTGTGTCATTGAGCTCCCTTGCCATGGGATCAGCAAGGGGGCAAGCCCTTCGGGCAGAAGTCCAGACCTTATTGAGGAGGGCGCTCTCCAAGAGGTCCTCGACGGGTCCCCAGGCTTCTTCAGTCGACTTTTTTTTTTTTAAAAAAAGGCTTCTGGAGGCTGGAGTCCAGTCATCGACCTCTCAGCTCTGAACAAGTTTGTCAAACAAACTCCGTTCAGCATGGAGACCGCAGACACGGTCAGACTAGCAGTGAGACCGCGAGACTTCATGTGTACACTGGATCTGACGGACGCGTACTTCCAGATCCCAGTCCATCCGTCTTCAAGGAAGTCCTTAAGATTCAGCCTAGACAACAAGGAGTACCAGTTTAAGGTGCTGTGTTTCTGTCTCTCCACAGCACCACAGGTTTTCACCAGAGTGTTCACCCTAATATCTTCGTGGGCACACAGGATCGGCATCCATCTCCTCCGTTATCTGGACGACTGGCTGATCTTAGCAGACTCGGTGTCATCCCTTCTTCAACACCGGGACAAACTTTTGGGACTTTGCCAGGATCTGGGGATCATGGTAAATCTCGAGAAGTCCTCTCTGCTTCCCACTCAAGACTGGTATATCTAGGCATGGTTATAGACACCAATCTCCACAAAGCCTTCCCATCAAACGACAGGATAGCAAGGCTGAGGAAGGTCGCAAGCCCTTTTCTCAGATGAGAAGAACTTCCAGCCCAATCGTGGTTACTTCTCCTCGGTCACCTTTCATCATTGGCTCGCCTAGTTCCTAATGGTCGCCTCAGGATGAGATCCCTCCAGTGGCGACTCAAGTCCTGGTAGAATCAAGGTTATGATTCCCCGGACGTCGTGATCCCTATGGGACCTGCGGAACGGACGGACCTCCAGTGGTGGGTGACAGACGAGAACCTAGGAAGAGGAGTGGATCTTCTCGTCCTCCCCCCCTGATTTGATGCTGTTTTCGGACGCCTCAAAGAAAGGAGGGGGGGGGAGAGGTAGCATGTACTGCACCACAGGACCTCAGGCCTGTGGTCAGAATCAGAAAAGTGCCTCCATATAAATCTTTCTAGAGATGAAGGCTGTCTTTCTGGCCCTTCAACAGTTCCAACAATACCTGGCGGGTCACTCTGTGGTGGTGATGAGCGACAACACCACAGTAGTGGCTTACATCAACAAACAAGGAGGTACCTTTTCGAAGCAACTATCCCCATCTTGCAGTAGAGATACTGAGATAGACCGAAGTCCACTCGATTTCGCTATCGGCACGTTTCATTCCAGGCAAAAGGAATGTGCTCGCCGACAGTCTAAGCAGAGTGTCTCAGATAGTGAGTACCGAGTGGTCTTTGGATCATCTAGTAGCCAACAAAGTCCTGACTTTGTGGGGTTCTCCGACTGTGGATCTGTTCGCAACAGCTCTGAACTTCAAGCTTCTGCTATACTGCTCCCCAGTCCCAGACCCCAAGGCTCTGGCTAGATGCCTACCAACAACGGTGG
This sequence comes from Palaemon carinicauda, assembly GCF_036898095.1. Classification (NCBI taxonomy): domain Eukaryota; kingdom Metazoa; phylum Arthropoda; class Malacostraca; order Decapoda; family Palaemonidae; genus Palaemon; species Palaemon carinicauda. The sequence continues at coordinate 129,924,704 of NC_090731.1, forward strand.
GACAACATCGACGTTTACGCCTTTCCCCCATTCTGTCTGATGAGGAGGGTGCTCAACAAGACCAGAACATCGGTCAATCTTTCGATGACCCTCATAGCTCCGCTATGGCATTACGCGGAATGGTTTCCGGACCTTCTGCAACTCCTAACGGAGCTACCGAGAGAGCTCCCTCCACGGCACAATCTACTCAGACAACCACATGCCAACATCTTCCACAAAGCCGTAGCTTCGCTACGACTTCACGTCTGGAGACTATCCAGCATCTCCTTGCTGAGAGAGGATTTTCGCAACAAGTTGCGGTCAGGATGCCTGGACATCTGCGAAAGTCATCCGCAGCTGTCTACCAGGCAAAGTGGAAAGTCTTCTGTGGTTGGTGTCGTGGAAGGGGTATCTCTCCACTCGATGCCACTATTCCAACAATAGTGGAGTTCCTCGTGTATTTGCAGGAAGAAATGTGCCTTTCAGTCTCGGCAGTGAAAGGCTATCACTCAGCCTTAAGTCTAGCTTTCAGGCTGAAAGGAATGGACATTTCTTCTTCGCTGGAACTTTCCCTACTCATACGAAGTTATGAACTTACCTGCCCTCAGTCGGAAGTGAGACCACCTCCATGGAACGTGGTTCGAGTTCTCAGGTCTCTTGAGAGACCTCCCTATGAACCATTACGTCAGGCTTCAGATCGCCACCTAACCTGGAAGACGGTGTTCCTACTAGCTTTGGCTTTGGCCAAGCGTGTTAGCGAACTTCATGGTCTCTTGTATGACATCACCCATTCAAGGGGATGGGGGGAGGTAACGTTCAGATTCGTCCCTGAGTTTATTGCTAAGAATCCGAATCCTTGAGTAGCGGATCCTCGGTTCGACTCCTTCCGGATTTCTAGTATCCGTTCTGTAACAGATGACCCAGACCATCTCCTACTATGCTCAGTAAGGAGTTTGAGGCTATATCTTATAAGAACAGCTGCAATTCGTCCTCATGTGCCAGCTTTATTCGTTAGCACAGGGAGGACTAAGAGGAGGGTCACTAAGAACATCATCTCTGCATGGATTTGTAGGGTGATTCACCTGGCCCTGAATCCAGATCCTCCTCCGTCACGTTGCCCTAGAGCACATGATGTCAGGGGCGTAGCTACGTCCCTGGCCTTCAAAAAGTTTTTTTCAGTGACGCAGGTCTTTCAAGCTGGGGTGTGGAAGCGTCAGACCACCTTCACAGCCCACTACCTGCAAGACGTGACCCACAGGAGACTCGATACGTTCTCTATCGGCCCTGTGGTGGCTGTACAACAGCTGGTTTAAAACCTCAAGCTCCTTATTGGACAAGTAGCAGAAGGTTGAGGGCATTGTTACCCGGTTTTAGTCTACATGAATGAAAAGGTTTGACTGGCCCTTATTCCTTTCTTGATCATCCCCTCTCTTAGGGAAAGCAGCATCTTGGGTTCTTTGCATTGCTGACCTCAAACCACTGCAGGTAACCATGTTTCCTTGTGTTCCTAGTATTAAGTTAATACTGTCATGTCCCCATACCCTGACGAGGTGGTATTGGGAAAGTCCTAGTCTACAAGTTTCCATCTAAAGAACTTCAGATCAGCTTCCTAGGACGAGTCACACTTCGTTATGCCTTCACACACAGCTTGCGTAGGTCGCAGTCTTTGCGTAGCAAGGTTCTAGCGAGGTGCAGGGACTTCTTATTTCTTGGGTGCTGACACACTCAAATAACGAGTCCCCGGGCAAAGCCAAAAAGCCATTACTGGCTGGGACGTCCACCCTTCCTTATGGGTGAGTCACCTCTTTCAAATAGCATGGTTTGTATGTCAGTTACGGAACAAATGACAAATTCGTAGATAATTTGTATTTTTCCTAACTATACAAACCTTAGCTATTTAATCAAACTTGCCCGCCAGCCCTATCCCCCTTGAAGTCCTACCTCCAAGCAAAGTGAGCTCAAGCACAGGTGTGTGAGGGGGGGAGGGGGACTAGCAAGCTACCCTCCCCTATCCCCGCTAACTAGCGGTGTGGGTAGTAAACCCTCGTTAAATTTTAATGGCTCGTCATTTCAGCTACGCCGAAAGTAATACCCCTATTAAATAGCTAAGGTTTGTATAGTTAGGAAAAATACAAATTATCTACGAATTTGTCATTTTAAAGAATAGTACGAATGAAGAGGATTCATTCATCCTTCTCAGATCCTCATTTTTAACATTTTGGTGTTTCATTCATAGATTTATACAAGAAATATCATTTAGCTTACATTGTTTACTTAATGAAGCATGTATACTAATAGCTAATTCATTGAGTATATGTACCTTTTTTTTATATGCGGCAAAGTAAACTTCATAATTTTTTTCAAATTCTACAAATAGTGAAATTCTTGTTGATAATCAAACCCTATACTTGTAAACATAAGTGACTGTGATCCTTTTCCAGGAGTTCAGAAGATAATGGTAACGGGCATCACAGTACACAGCAGCAAAGAAGCACTTCGCCTGACTCGCCTCTTCCCAGAGACCTTGTACTCAACAGCTGGTATGCAACAGGTTTCACTGTATTAGAAAGGCTGACTTTAAAATACAATAATTAGTGGGTGAAAACATGATGTACAATGTGCTATCTCTCTCTCTCTCTCTCTCTCTCTCTCTCTCTCTCTCTCTCTCTCTCTCTCTCTCTCTCTCTCTCTCTCTCTCTCTCTCTCTCTCTCTCTCATTTAGTATCCAGTGTTTCAGTAGGTGAAAATATGGCTAAAGTGACCACAGAATAGTTAGGTTCAGGGTAAATATTCCTCATCTTAAAAGAAGGTAAAATTGTAAAAAAGCTAGTTGTTCCGTAACTGGAATACAAACAACGCTATTTGATAGGGGTATTACTTTCGGCGTAGCTGAAATGACGAGCCATTAATCTTTAACAAGGGTTTACTACCCACACCGATAGTTAGCGGGGGTAGGGGAGGGTAACTTGCGACCCCCCCCCCCCACACACACCTGTACTTGAGCTCACTTTGCTCTCGGCTAGGATGGTGGTGGGACGTGTCTGCTCTCATCCTCGGTGTCATTTGGCAGCCATTTAATTACTTTTGTTTTTTCTTTTTCTAGTTTTGTATATGTGAAGTTGGCCTCTCCAATCATGCGCACCTGCACTTGGTTTCCCGACTGCCCCTGTGGAACGTTCATGTCGGCGGTCGAGACTGATCCTCACGCCCTTTGTCCTTCTTGTAGGGGCCAACGGTGTGATAGCAACAACAGGTGTAGGGAGTGGTCTACTTCCCAGTGGGAGAGGTTTTCGCGACGACGCAAGAAGTCCAAACAGGATATTTCTCCTTCGAAGGTTGCTTTGAAAGGAGAAAAACCCAAGACCTCTTCTTGCGTTGCCTAAACCTCCAGCTCCCACTCGGTCGGTCTCTTTCGAGAGACCGTCGAGTGGTAGCGTAGACCGATGTATTGTGCACCAACCTCGGGACTCGAGAGATGATGTTGCTTCCCCCAGCGAAGCAGCTCCACCTCTTCCCCTGGGGAAGAATTATGTCATTAACCTCCCTTTTCCAGCTTTGGTCCTTGGGGCTTACGGGTTCGCCCTCCAAGGAGGTTTTGCTTGACTTCATCCGATTGGGTGCCGCTTTCAAGCAATCTTCGTCACCTTCAGAGGTTGATCCTCTGTCTCTTGCTGACGTTCTGATGTCAGAGGTATCCAATGCGGTATCACCCATCACCTCTGCCTCTCCAAACTCTACGGTAGCTGACGGCTTAGTTTCTCACGTTCCTGTTCGACCTACGAAGGAGAAACCCATCGTCAGTCTCTCCTGCTAGTGTTTCTCTCCCTCGGGGAGTTCACTTACAGAGACTCCTCTTCGGAGGATTGCAGAAGGTCAGCTTGCTGATACAACAGTCCCAAAGAGGGCGCATTCGTTGGAAGGCTCGCCTTCCTCTTCGCTTTGAGGCCTTCACCTGCGGTGAGGAGGCGCCTCTTTGGTTCAACATCTTCAATGCAGTCCACAGCAGAGGAGCCTCGAGACCAATCATCCATCACTGCTCCTGCATTGGTCCTGGACCTTTCTGCTGATCGTTTGTGATCTCCATCGGTGGAAGGTCGTCCTTTTAAAGGATACGTCGACCTTCCATCCGACAGACCTGCCGACCTGCCGTCAGCATTTCTACTTGGGCCTAACAAGGCTCCACCAAAGCATGCTATTGCGTGCCAACCACATATGCACTACCCGCCAAGAAGACCTGACGAATGCTCCTTAGTAGCTCGTCAGGCCCCATCAATAAACCTTAACACAGGGCATCAAGAGCGTATGCACCAACATGCGCATACGCTCCAACAGGAGCATAGCTCCATTACGCGCCATGCGCGTTCTCATGCGCATATGCGCCCATGTTCTCCTGCTCGCCAGGTCTTGCCTGCGCGCCCTTCGCTTTCTCGCCAATATTCTCCTACGCGGCCGTGCCCGGCTGCGCCCCAACACTCACCTGCGCGCAAACCTCCTGCGCAATGGCGCTCTCCTGCGCGCCAGTGCTTTCCCGCGCGCATACGCACCCAACATCCAACTCTACTGTGCGCCATGCTGCGCATCATCATACACGCCAGGAAAAACCTGCGCGCCAACGATCTACTGAAAGTAGTAGTTCTGGGAAGTCAGCAATGCTGGCTTCTCCCACGCTCCAACCAGTACCATTGCGCCAGCCTTCTCCCGCGCGCATCCGCAAGGATACGCGAGGGTGCGCACGCTCGCTCATCCCCTCCAAAGGATGCGCACCAACATTCTTTCGCGCTCCCGCGCGCCCCTTATGATTCAACTACGCACCCGCATGCTAGGGATCTTTCTCCTGCGTGCCCGCACCCTACGGCTGGTATAGATGCGCGCAAACTCTCTCCCGCATGCCCGCGCACTCAACGTGATAATCCTGTGCGCGAATACTCTCCCGCACGCGCGCCAACCGTCTCCCGCGCGCAAGCGCCATTATTCTCCCTCGCGCGAGCGTCAATACCCTCCCGCGCGCGAGACTACTGAACTACGCACGGCAAGGTCGCCATCGCCTCATTCCCCTCCCCGCAAGCGCATACCACCGCGCATTGTGTGAGAAGGGAAACATCCAGAGGGGTCCAGGATCCCAAAACCACCACAGGCGAATCCACCAATGATTGAGACTCCTCCCAAGGATCCTTCAATCCCTGCCCCTTCAAGGGGTATGTCTGACAGCACGTTTGTCAGCCAACAGCCCTGGTTTGGTGCACTGATCAGAGCCGTAACGCAGGCTTTCAAGCCGGTCTTTTCTGAATTGGGACACAGAACCATGGCTTCTTCTACCCCATTGAAGAGAAAAAGTGGAGTTCCAGACGCGGTCACTTCCCCAAGGGCGAAACTGACTCCACGCAGACCTTCGAGGCAAGTTCCTTCTTTTCCTCAGACTGCCTTTCCTTCCCTTTTGGACAAAGATTTCCTGTCCCAAAGGGAATCAAGCGAAGAGAGACTTTCCCCCATTGCACCAATGGGGGAAACCTCTCCTTGGGCCGAGGGGTCTACTCAATCAGGGATTGAAAGGAACATGCCACCCTCATCAACGTTGGAGTCCTACATCCTTCCCAGGAAGGAAGCTAAGGATTCCAAAACATTGCCGAAGACCTCTACTTGGACTAGGATGGAGCCAGCCAGCCACTCAGGGAATGTCCGCGACTCTCCCCAAGAAGAGCCTTTTGGGCTAGAAGGAGACTTCGCTGCAAGTCCTACAGCAGGAGGAGACCAGCTAGAGTCAGAACATGGGTTTGGCAAGTTCTGACTCTATTGAGGGCTCTCAACGGGTTTTCCGACCCAGAGATCCCTCCTCGAGAGGGCAAGGACACGGTCTTGGACTGTCTCTTTTGTACTAGAAACCCTCCAAGTCCAGTGCAGCACTGCCCTGGTCTCAAGGGGTTAAGAGTACCAGGGACAAGATCTCACAACAGCTCTCTGAGATGTCCTCCTCCAACCATTCCGGTGCCACCAACAAGCTCCTCCCACCTCCTCGCGTACAGCAGAGGAGGTACTTTGAGATCCTTGAGAAGCCTTGTTTAACTCTTGCTTTTCACCACTCGCTGGAAGAGCGAATCAGGGGAGTCCCTCTTGAGAGAGACTCCAACCAGCAGGTCTCGTTCTTTGCAGCCGAGATTCTCAACCAGGAGAAAGTTGCGAAGTGTGGTATGCAAGCCACTTCGTGGCTCGATATCTGGTTGGGGACCGTAGGTATCCTGATACGTTCTGAGGACTTCTCCAAAGAACATACCAGGAAAGCTATGGAAACCTTCCTTCTCTCTGGTACTTGCACAATCGAGTTTCTGTCCCACCAAGTCTCGAACTTGTGGGCAAATACCATCCTGAAACGTTGGGATGCAGTAGCTGAGAGATTCCATCAGAAGGTCCCTAGCACCGAGATCAATAGGCTCAGACATTCCTCCCTAGAGGGATCCGTCTTGTTCGAGCCTAAGGATGTGGAACAAGCCGCTGAGAGGTGGAGGAAGTCTCATCAAGACTCACTCCTTCATAGGGCTTTAACATCCAAGCCCTATAAGCCTCCAGCACCACAGCAGTCCCGTCCAGTTAAGACCACTGGGACGACAACAGCAGCGAAGACCTTGGTGTCTAAGCCCTTTCCTGTCAAAGAAAGGAAGGGCAAAAAGTCCTCCAGGGGAGGCAAGAATCCTAGAGGGAGCAGCCGAGGCCGCAAACGCTAGGATAGGCAGTCCCCTTGCATATCCACCAGTGGGGGGGATGCCTACAAAGTTGCTCAAACAGGTGGAAGCAACTCGGGGCCGATTCCTGGACAACCTCCGTGATCAGTCTAGGATATCGCGTCCCGTTCCTAACATCTACCTCCCCTGACGACGAATCCAGTGTCATTGAACTCTTTTGCCATGGGATCGGCAAGGGGGCAAGCCCTTCGGGCAGAAGTCCAGACCCTGTTGAAGAAGGGTGCTCTCCAAGAGGTCCTCGACAGATCTCCAGGCTTCTTCAGTCGACTCTTTCTTGTAATGAAGGCTTCTGGAGGCTGGAGACCAGTCATCGACCTCTCAGTTCTGAACAAGTTTGTCAAACAAACTCCGTTCAGCATGGAGACGGCGGACACGGTCACACTAGCAATAAGACCGCAAGACTTCATGTGCACGCTAGACCTAAAGGACGCGTACTTCCAGATCCCAGTCCATCCGTCTTCGAGGAAGTACTTAAGATTCATCCTAGACAACAGAATATACCAGTTCAAGGTGCTGTGCTTTGGTCTTTCCACGGCACCACAAGTCTTTACCAGAGTGTTCACCCTAGTGTCATGTTGGGCACACAGGATTGGCATCCGTCTCCTCCGGTATCTGGACAACTGGCTAATCCTAGCAGACTCGGTGTCAACCCTCCTTCAACACCGAGACAAACTTCTGAGATCTGGGGATCAAGGTAAATCTTGAGAAGTCCTCTCTGCTTCCCACTCAAAGACTAGTATACTTAGGCGTGATTGTAGACACCATTCTCCACAAAGCCTTCATATCAGACGACAGGATAACAAGGCTGAGAAAGGTCGCATGACCTTTTTTCGGATGAGAAGAACTTCCAGCCCAATCATGGCTGCGTCTCCTCGGTCACCTTTCATCGCTGGCCCGTCTAGTTCCCAATGGTCATCTCACGATGAGATCCCTCCAGTGGCGACTCAAGTCCCAGTGGAATCAAGCACACGACTCCCCGGACATCCAGATCCCCATGGGACCTGCGGAACTGACAGACCTCCAGTGGTGGGTGACAGACGAGAATCTACGAAAGGGAGTGGATCTTCTCGTCCTCCCCTCTGATTTCATGCTGTTTTCAGAGGCTTCAAAAAAAAAGAGTGGGGGCCCACGTGCTGCACCACACGACCTCAGGCCTCTGGTCAGAGTCAGAAAAGTACCTCCACATAAATCTCCTAGAGATGAAGGCCGTCTTTCTGGCCCTTAGCAGTTCCAACACTTCCTGGCAAGTCACTCTGTGGTGGTGATGAGCGACAACACCACAGTAGTGGCCCACATCAACAAACAAGGAGGTACTTTTTTGCAGCAACTATCCCATCTAGCAGTAAAGTTTCTGAGATCCACTCGATACCACTATCAGCACGCTTCATTCCAGGCAAAAGGAATGTGCTCGCCGACAACCTGAGCAGAGCATCGCGGATAGTGAGTACCGAGTGGTCTTTGGATCATCTAGTAGCCAACAAAGTCCTACGAATTTGTCATATTACAACAATCTATTCACGCTTAGCACAAATCATATCAGAGGTAACAGATACAAACTGGAATTGAAAAGATACAACACCACTCCATGTGGCAATTTCTTTACATACAAAATAGCAAATACTTAGAATAGACTTCCAACAGCTGCAGTAAAACAGTAACACGGTAAACGAGTTCAAGAATAAGTTAGACAAGGTCATAAGAACACTCTAAATGCTTAAAGTACATCGCTGTACTAAGAGCAAGTGGAGTCTCTGCGGATGGACTAAAAAGTCTTTGTAACATCCAAAACTAACTCACTCTCTCTCTCTCTCTCTCTCTCTCTCTCTCTCTCTCTCTCTCTCTCTCTCTCTCTCTCTCTCTCTCTCTCTCTCTCTCTCTCTGCAGAGGGACTACAACATTTGTGAGCCATCCCAAATCTCTCTCTCTCTCTCTCTCTCTCTCTCTCTCTCTCTCTCTCTCTCTCTCTCCCCCCCCCCCTTCCTGTATAATAGTGTTGCGCCCCTGTTGTTCCTTTGGATGAGAATCTAGTCATCATAATTGATAGGCGTATCCCTTCTGGTGTGCTAAAATATCAAGTGAAAGAAACACTGTACCCTGGATCAATGATGATTGTAGACGTACTTATTTGGAGAAGCATGAAGCCTATAATCTTTGGAAGGGTAATAGATCAAACTTGACTTGGAATAACTATACTCAGCTTAGAGTTTATGCTCAGAGAGTTCATACTTCAACTGATATGGAATACAAGTAACAATAAAAGAAACTCTTTCTGGTACAACTCAGGAACACGAATGGTGAGCTACCCCTAAATCTGCACTTTTTGGTGTAGACGCAACAGTTCTTCCTTTACTAATACCAGATGGCTCTGTCACTGTCCAAAGGAAAAGGCAACCCTTTTTGGCTGATGTGTTTGACAGTAAGCAGAGTAATGAGAAGTTTGATCTGCCTCATTCTTGTTTTCCAGAGGCTGAACTAACTAGTTCAGCTTTTCTATCTTGTAAAATTAAAGCTCTCCTAATGGACCTTGATGGTTATGGAGTTGTAGACCCAAATGGTATTTTTCTTCGTTGTTATAAAGACTGCAGATGTCTTTGCTCCAAAGTTATCTGTTATTTTGTGCAAGTATGCAAGAAGAGATTCTTTTAACACTTGTTGAAGAATTGGTAATGTTACTCCATTATGTACAGTAAATGCGTTTGTTGTAGCTCAAGTCCTGCTGATTACTGCCCAATGTCCATAATTTCGTATCTAAAGTTTTTGAACGCCTTTTGGCAAAACATCTAAATACGTTTACTGAAGATAATCATGTATTCCCTAGATTGCCATTTGGCTTTCATAGAGGCCTTGAAGCATGTAATGCCCTTCATTCAATCTACAATGCTGTACAGAAATCTCTTGCTTGTGGTCAGGAAGTTCGTATGATCGGCCTTGATTTTGTGCTCTCTTAGACCATGGTAATTGTGAGGCCTCTGTTTTCAAACTCAAACAGTTTTTAAGTAATAGATTGAAAAGAGTTTTCATTGGCACCATAGTGATTATAGGAATGTGATACCGGGTTCCTCAAGGTAGTATTCTTGGCCCATTACTCTTCATACTATATATACAAGACATGTTGTTTGGCCTAGAAAACAAGCTTGTTGCCAATGCAGATGTTGCTACTCTCTCTGCACCAATTCCATCTCCTGAATGGAGATTTGGGGTTGCTGAGTCCCTTAATAGAGATCTAGCTAAAATTAATGCATGTTGCAAATTATGGGGCATGAAGTTGAATCCTAACAAAAATCAAATTATGATTTGTAAGTAGGTCGAGAACAATGGCTTCCCAACATCTGGATCTCAGCATTGATAATGTTTCTTTAACTATGTATGACTCTTTAAAATTTTAGGTGCAATTTTCGACAGCAAATTTAATCTTAAGAAACGCATTAAGTCTGCCTTTTCTTCAATTGCACAAAAAAATTGGCTTATTGAGAAAGTCTTGTAAGATTTTTGGTGGTCTATCTATTCTGAAGAAGTTTTAATTCTCATTTTACCTTGTTTTGAGTATTGTTCTCCTTTCTGGTTTTCAACTGCTGATTCTCAACTCAATATGTTGGATAGGAACTTAAAGTCTATTAAATTTTTTATTCCTGATCTAGATATTGATCTCGGGCATCGCCGCTCAATTAGTTTGTTATGCATGTTGCATAAGATTTGTCATAGTGATGACCATCCTTTACATTCAGATGTTCCCGGTCAGTACCATCCTGTTCGTAATGCTAACTACGCAGTCAATTCTAATAGTCTTGCCATCTTCATCATGAGGTTCAATACTACACAGTACTCTAGAAGTTTTATTCCAGCTGTGGCCAAGTTGTGGAATGATCTTCCTTATTGGGTAGTTGGATTGGTTGAACTTCAAAAGTTCAAACTTGTAGCAAATGATTTTTGGTTGGACAGGGTGACATAGTCTCTTTACATAGTTTATATCTGAAAGAGCTGATTTAATGTTGTTGCTGGTCTTAAAATATTTTATTTTAATTGTTCATTATTTCTCCTATAGTTTATTTATTTCCTTATTTCCTTTCCTCACTGGGTTATTTTTCCCTGTTGGTGGCCTTGGTCTTAAAGCATCCTGCTTTTCCAATTAGGGTTGTAATTTGGCTAGTAATGATAATTATACTATTAATAATTCACATATACAAACATGAATTGTCCATTGGAGCTGGAATGCCCTTTGAAATCGTTAACGAGTTAGTTAATGACACTGTGGTGAGTGCAGACAAGTAGCCCCTGCCACCTAACTATCAAAGACTCCTCACTTTTGTTTACAGCTGCAACGAGTTGATATTGCAGCAATACATACTACTTAGGCGTGTAATTGTTTGCAATCATCCACTTTACCAAGTATAGATTGTGACCTTGGTTGGGCGTTTTTGATGAGGTCCAGAAAGGCTAAGTCGTCTTCAGAATACAGCATTCTGGTAAGCCCACGAATTGCTGGAGATAGACTTCAGCACTTTGTCCTCCTCTTCAAGTTTGGAGTTTGCTGAAGCCTCTGCATATATGCCTTAGTCTTAGACCCAAAAGTATGCCATGAGCAGGGAGAATTCCGATTTACATCTGGTGAGAGTTTTTCAGGTTTTGTGGAGTATGAGGTCATTGCCGCCGCACTCCAGCGTATGCTGAAGCTCTTTCTGGTAGATTGCCGACGAGTGACCTGAAGAGTGCTTGGCCTTCCTTAGGTCTTGCAGGGTGGCTTTAGATATCTTTTTGAAGGAGCGGGTAGCTAGTGCTACTTTATCTTGGTGACCGGTGACACTAGTAATTTAGCAGCAATTCCACTTTTATATTAACTGTTGATCAGTCCCCTGACATCAGTAACACTAATCCCTTTCTTGCATTTGTTAGTTTTATTAATGTTGGCAAAATAATCAGTCATTGTTCCAACACGAAGTACTTACCTCAAACTACTTTCTTAGGAGTATCTGGGATCTCCTACCATCCGATCAGAGTTTTGTGTAGTTTACCCTATTCCCGTTTTCTATGGGGGGTAACCTCAGGCGGAGTGATACGCGCCCTAAGGCTAACCCCGGGTCAGAGAACATGCTTGCTCAGGTTTCGACCTCCAGTAAGTTCTCTGGTCGCGTCGCGATATCATCTCGACGCTCTCCTTAACCCAGTTCGACCCTTTGTGTCCCCAACTTCCCTTTGTGTCTCACGCGGTCCCCACGTGGTACCTTTGTGCTTTAGCTTATTCTTTCCCTCTGCATTACTGTGTCTCGCGGTGCGTTACTAGTGTGTGATGGAGCATCCCCGCCGTTGTCCTGGGCCTATGGCCGGTAAATCGTGTGGTGCTTTCCTGTCGAAACCTGAAGTAGACCCGCACTCCTTGTGTTCGTCGTGTAGGGGCAGTGTGTGTGTTCCTCTACGGCCACATGTCCGGAGTGCGTGTCTTGGAACGAGGTGCAGTGGGTGCGTTACGGCACCAAAAAAAAGGTGCCGAAGAGGTCACCTAAGAAGCCGAACGTCTCTTCTCCTCTTACTTCGCCGGGCGTGTCGTCAGACCGAGCCTCCCTACCACCTTCCCCTACCCAGAGTAGGGGACGCGATAAGTCCGTTGCGGGGAAGAGGCCTGTGGCCCTTCCCCAGGAGTCAGAGTTGCAGGATAGTGGGGTTGTTTCGTCATCCCAGGCAAGTGAGGGGCCTGAGGGAGGGTTGGGAGTGTGTGCGGGAGACGAAGGCCTGGTGCAAGCAGGGCCCGTCTCCTCAGATGGCCCTATGTGGGGTAAAACTGTTCCTACCTCTTCTCCCGCCTCTTGAAAGAGAGGATTCGCCGCCGTCGGACTCCCTCGCGTGGGTACCACCGAAGACGCCCTTCAGGTCCCCGTTGAGGATGGAAGAAGACTTTGGAACCTGGTCCCCCAACGAAGGACGCCTACGCTCCCCTCCAGCACTTTCAGCTACACTTCTGGACGTCTTCTTGCAGCCCCCGCCTTTCATCGAGCGTCGAGTGGACCCCCCAACGACGCGACGCGAGTTGGGCCCGCCGGCGAGGTCCTACAGGTCGTCGGGATCTTCGGCCGAAGTCCTTTCTTGCTCCTCAGAGGACAAGGCCCGGAGGAAACTTCATAGACGTCGCGAGAGGTCCCGCAGGAAACACTCTCGTTCTCGCTCCCGCCCCAGGTCCCGCCACAGGTCCCGCCACGTGGGTAGACGATCCCGATCCCCCAGAAGAAAATATAGGAGAAGTGGCTCCCCGGGGGAAGAATGGGTCGTCATCCCACGCAGTAAACTCACCGAGCTGTCAGCAGTACCGAGCTCCTCAAGTTGGCATCCTAGAACTCGTTTGCTGGAGAGATACGCATCTTACGGCAGATACGACCGACGGAGGGAGTCGTTGCTTCAGGTCCCAGCGGACAGGCATAAGTCTGCAAGGGTTCCGGCTCCATCCGCCCAGCGGAGAGAGTCGCCCCCTCGGTCTGGCAGCCTCGTCCCGACCCCCAAGTTATCTTCGAATCGGCAGGATCGTGAGAAGCGAATCCCCTCGTCGAGTAAACCCGTGGATGCCTGGACCTCCGCGAGGAAGGATAGACCTAGGACGGAGGCCCCTGTCTCAACGGCGATGCCCGCCCTACATCCAGAACCACAGGAGCGTCCAGAACCACAGGAGTCGAAGCGGTTCAAGTCGTCTCCTTCCCCCCGTACGGAGGCCTCCGTCGGAGGGACCCTGTCTCAAGCAGTTGGATGCCCTACGGAGGAGCTGGACGACCATGTAGAGGGTTCGGCAGCGGAGGTGTCAGCCTACAGGAGGGTGATAGGGCTCATCAGGAGGCATCACAGGTTGGACGAGCCCAAGCCCTCTTCCTAAGAATTCTGGCAATCGAGTCTCAGCAGGTTAGCGGATGCCCCCGTCCAGCAGAGACCCTCTCTAGCGCTCCCGTTAGCCAGGGACGTTAGGCTAGATAGGGCCCACGTGAATAAGATCGTGGCCAACCATGCTGAAGCCCCAAGACCCAGAGTTCCTCCAAGCTGCTTCAGGGCCTGAAGTCGCAGAGCAAATTCTACCTGCCGGAGGGACATCGTTCAGGTGCTTGTACGGTGGAGCCGGCAGTCGCCGTTTTAGGCCAAGGAGCAGCGGAAGAAAGGGCCTCTACATCACCAGTCTGTTTCTCTCCGTCAGAAGCGACCATGATGGAGGAGATAGCTGAGGACCTCGTAAACGTGTCTTCTTGGCTGGATTGGTGGGCTTCCACGCTAGTAGGGGTCCAGTCCTCCTACAACCTCACTATCCCAGAGAACCAGGCCTTACTGAAGGAGTTGGTTAGCTCTGGAGGTAAGGCCCTGAAGTTCTTGTCGTACCAGTCCCTCGCACAGGCCGCCAACTGGGTTCTGCGGAGGGAAGGGGACTTCATGATGTCCATAGACCCCAAGGATGCATACTTCCAGATTCCAGTTCACCCCTCCAGCAGGAAATACCTAAGGGTGAAATGGGGTTCCCAGACGTTGCAGTTCAAGACCCTATGCTTCGGGTTGTCATCAGCACCTCAGCTCTTCACGAGAGTCTTCACAACGGTCCCAGGCTGGGCACACGAACAGGGTATCCGCCTGATTAGGTACCTGGACGACTGGTTACTTTCAGCCTCAGGGGAAGTACTGAGGGAGTAAGGCGCGAAGCTACTGCGGTTTTGCAATGTCCTGGGTATCATCATCAATCTGGAGAAGTCCCAATTGATACCCTCCACCAGGATGACCTACCTCGGAATGGTCCTAGACTCCCGGTTGGCGAGAGCCTTCCCTTCCGGGGAGAGACTAGACAACTTAGACCAGATCCTCTGTCCCTTCCTCTCGGGCCAGCCTAGGAGAACGAAGGACTGGCAGAGACGATAGGCCACCTCGTGTCATTGGAGAAACTGGTCCCCCAGGGGTGACTCAAACTCAGGTGTGTCCAGTGGAATCTGAAAGAGTTCTGGAACCAGAGAGACTTCCCCCACAAAGTGATCCCAGTTTTCCCAGAGACGATAGGAACCCTGGAGTGGTGGCACGTCAGATCGAACACCCTCAAGGGATGCCCTTCACAGCCGACCCTCCGGAGATGCTCCTGTTCACGGACGCATCCAAGGAGGGGTGGGGTGCCCATCTCCTCGGAAGATCAGCAAGAGGAAGTTGGATGGACGAGGAGAAAACCCAACACATAAACGTTCTAGAAATGAGGGCAGTGCGAAGGGCATGCCTGGAGTTCTCCCATCTACTCCCGGGGGAACACCGTGGCACTGATGTGCGACAACGCCACGGTGGTGGCCTATAAAGAAGCAAGGAGGACTAAAATCGAAGGAGTTGTGCGTCCTCATGTTGGAACTTCTGGAATGGGCCGAAGGGGAGCAGATCAGAATTTCAGCAAGGTTCATTCCAGGAAAGAGGAATGTCCTGGCCGATGGTCTCAGCAGGATGGGACAAGTAGTAGGGTTCGAATTGTCTCTACACCCGGAAGTGGCCAAAGCCATCATTCAGAAATGGGGATCGCCAGTGATGGATCTCTTCGCAACAAGACTGAACGCACAGCTCCCAGTGTTTAGTTCTCCTGTGCCAGACCCAGAAGCGGCGTTTGAGGACGCCTTCCAACACCCTTGGGACAACCTCGACGTGTACGCCTTCCTTCCCTTCGGGATGCTCAGAAAAGTCCTCAACAGAGTACGGCGGGCGGACAACCTGTGGATGACTTTGGTAGCGCCCTGGTTGCCGGAGAGAGAATGGTTCGTGGATCTAAAGGACCTGGCGCGCCTTCCACCTTGGCCCCTTCCGGACAGACCAGACCTTCTCTGGCAGCCCCACTTTCAAAGGTTCCACAAGAACTCTCGGTCCCTCCGTCTTCACACGTGGAGGTTATCGAGCGTCTCCTGAGGAAGGAAGGCTATTCGTCGGGAACGGCAACGAGGATGTCAGGCTATCTGAGACGATCATCGGCAGCGGTCTACTAGGCAAAGTGGGCCACTTTTACTAAATGGTGCGTCTCTAAGAACATCAAACCACTGAGGGCCTCTATCCCAGAGATAGCGGACTTCCTGCTCTATCTCAGGGACGTGGTTTACATGTCCATCCCGGCCATCAAAGGGGTCCGGGCTGCGCTGGGCCAAGTCTTCCTCCTGAAGGGCATTGACCTGGGTGCCTCTAGACACATCTCGATGCTCATCAAGAGCTTCGAGCAGTCTTGCCCCTCCCCCCCAAGCCGTTAGGGTGCCACAGTGGGACGTGGCCAGAGTCCTGAAGATGATGTCAGAACCGCCCTTTGAACCCCTAAAAGACATCGTGGACAAGGACCTCACCCTCAATACAGTTTTTCTGCTGGTGTTGGCCTCAGCAAAACGAGTAGGGGAGATTCATGGACTGTCTTAGAGGTTTCACACTCGAAGGGTTGGCGAGAAGCTACCTTCAGGTTCGTGCCATCCTTCGTAGCAAAGGCCCAGAATCCAGCCGTGTGGGATCCCAGGTTTGAGTTCTTCTCAGTGCCAGCAATCCGTCGGTTGGACAACCCGAGGGACTTGTGGCTGTGCCCGGTCAGGGCAATAAGGAAATACTTGGAGAGGTCAGCCAGACTTCGACCCGGGATCAAAAGTCTTTTTGTTTCTACAGGCCCAGTGAAGAAGCCAGTCTCGAAAAACACTATCTCCCGGCTGCGGCAGGTGATTATCAAAGCCTGCAGTAGCGCAGGAATTCCACTGCCGGGCAAACCCAGACCCCACGACATTAGGGGCCTAAGTACGTCGTTGGCATTCGAGAAGAATATGGCAGTGGGCCAGATCCTGAGAGCAGACACTTGGGCTAACCAATCAACCTTCACAGCTCACTACTTGAAGGACTATTCGAGGAAGTTCCTGGACGAGTTCTCGATAGGTACCGTCATTTCCGCGCTCCAAACGATTTAAAGGTATAGCCCCAGTGATAACCGCGGGTAGTAAGTCCAAGAGACACAGGTTCGTTTCTTAACCCCCTTGTTCTTCTTTCCCCTGTTTCCGCTCAAAAATTGACTCCGATAGCCCCCTGAGTCAGCTACAAGATACACTTGTCATTGGAATGACATGTCTCTGAGAATTTCTTGCAGAGGTGAGTTACTTAGACACTAACATAAGTTTTTTTTGTGTAGTTTTACCTCTTTTCTCGTGTTTTCTTGGGGTCAACAGAACCTAGCCTCCTATCTAGGTTCCTTGGATATGCTTCAGCACGGTCTCTAGGTCTGGAAGGCCACTCCCACCTCCTAAAGTATAAGTCTCCTAAGAAAGTAGTTTGAGGTAAGTACTCCATGTTGGAACAAATCACAAATTTTAAGTAATTTGTATTTTTCCTAACAGTACTTACCTTGAACTACTTTCGGGTAATGGCCCACCCTTTCTTCCACGAGTGCCTTACTGGACTTCTTAGAAACCTAAGCTGCCAAGAACTTACTGGAGGTCGAGACCTGAGCAAGCATGCTCTCTGACCCGGGGTTAGCTTCAGGGCGCGTATCACTCCGCCTGAGGTTACCCCTCATAGAAAACGGGAATAGGGTAAACTACACAAAACTCTGGTCAGATGGGAGGAGATCCCAGATACTCCTAACAAAGTAGTTCGAGGTAAATACTGTTAGGAAAAATACAAATTACTTAAAATTTGTGATGGTTTTGTGTTACAGGGGATTGTCAACAAATTTTTGTGGTCAAGATATTTTTTATATGATGACAAGCTACCTTAGAAAAATGAATTTAACCGGGAAATTTTGTGTTGGCATTTGAATCTCTCGCAAAAAAAAAAGAAACCAAATATTATTCATTCTTGTTTAAAAATATTGCAAGAAGATTTAAAATAAGCATTACAACAGGTAGTAAATTAGTCAACTATATTAAAACTAGTCCTTTGTACATACATATACCAAGGCATTTCCCCCAATTTTGGGGGGTAGCCGACATCAAACAAATAAAACAAGAAAGGGGACCTCTTCTCTCTACGTTCCTCCCAGCCTGGCAAGGGACTCAACCGAGTTCGGCTGGTACTACTAGGGTGCCACAGCCCACCCTTCCCCGTTATCCACCACAGATGAAGCTTCATAACACTGAATCCCCTACTGCTGCTATCTCCGTGGTCATCCAAGGCTCCGGAGGAAGCAGCAGCCTTTGTTGTCAAGATTATTCGAACAACTTTGCAGAGAAATGGACTTCCAGCTTACTCTATTGAATTATTTATGCATACCATTGTGCGGTGACTGTCAAAAGATAAAAGTTTTAACTCTTTCACAAATTACACTTAAAAAGAATAGCATTTTTATTTTACAGAAAAAAGTAGGGAGAGCTGTGTAATTATCTTCATTGCAAATTTGGGATGTCTAAACTGAGATACTTAACAGGAGAACTCAGTCAATTAAGCTTACAAACAGTAGGATGAAATGGAGAAACAAAAATACTCTTATTTGAACAGATAAGTTGGTTACACTAAAAAAGAAATCTTTTTGGATAAAATAGGGCAAGCTCAGGTAATTTTGAGGTTTCCTTTAATGCATACCACTTGCAATTGAAAAATTATCCCTATTTGGGTTACTCTTCTGCCGGCACTTAATGAACACATCGACCATTAGAGTTCCCTCTAATAAACTGTGCAATTGACCGAATAGAAATAGAGAAATGAAGTAAATTCTTAGTATTACATGTTATTTTTAAGTATGTGATTCCATCTAAGAATATCAAATGTACTGTATATCTATTTACATATTGCGAAATGTACAGTGATATTCTTATGAGATCTTATGCATGCTGTTGGTAATAAAAAGGTTGAGAAATTCTTATTTAGAGTGAAGGCTCATTAGCACATATACCAGAAGAATTTGAGGTTGATGTTAGTGTCCATTATGTGTCAGCAAGCTTCATACGAGTGCAACAAAGAAGGTCCCTTGGAAGTTCTGTATACAGTTAACCTGATGATCCGCATAGTTAAAGGAGAAGGCCATAGAGATTCTAGGTTTGAAAGATTAAAAATTGCAATGGAATCCAGGTGGAAAATACTTAGACTAAAAGAGACTGAAGTGAACTTTTTAACTGTTAGGGAAAATCCAACTTGAAAGTGTCAATGATGGAGATACCATAAAAAATGGAAGTAATAACAATAGTCTGTTATATATTTCCCCTTTTTTTAACTGATTGGATAATTATACTGTACAACAAGTATGAATTTGTGGATTTCATAATTTCAGCAATCACAAATACATATTTAGTACACACATTTGAATTTTAATACTTTGCAGACATATTTTATTTATTAATTTGAAAGCAAAGACCTATAATGATGACATTGCATATTGCTGCATACATTTTATCATGTTATGCTTATTTAAGTACATGTCACTTCTTATTTTGTATAATTGTAGGGGTACACCCTCATGAGGCAAAGTCCTGGGATGAGGAAACTGAAGGGGAATTGAGAGAGTTGGCTGCCAATCATGAAGTGGTGGCCATAGGCGAGTGCGGACTGGACTTCAACAGAAATTTCTCTCCTCAAGATGTTCAGCTTGAGGTCTTTGAAAAGCAGGTGGGTTAATTGAGATTTTTGTTTAGTATCTAAACTACTTAATAATGGTGAAATTAATTTTAAAAGTTATATGCACAGGTATTTGTAGTGCACTTTGATGCTGCCTACTGCAAGTAGTAATTTGATTCTTTGCAGTATTTCATTAAACCTCATCTACCTTACTGTCATTCTTATGTATTTTCTTTAATTTTTCTGTTCTTATGCCCTGTCTGTCTGACTTAAGGTTATCCCGTACAGATGTTCAGTTTTTAACCTTGATTTAGATCTAGAAATTGAGACTCCCCCATGAGAGTAGAATTGACTGAGTAGCATATTTAAACATGCATAAGATGAGAGCAATAATGATATCTGTCATTTATGAATATATTATTCACTTAATAATTCCTGGACTGTGAAATTACAGCCAATGTATACAGTGAAAAGGTTGATAAAATTATAGTGGTTTCTTGAGAGAGTACACTAAATGCAGAGGTTGAATATAAACAGGACAATGGTAGGGCTCCTGGAGCAATGTAAATAATATGCAATAACAGTAGTTAAAAGGCTCAGATGAACCCTTTGTAGAATGTTGTCCTGAAAATATGGATATGGTAAGGGAGGAGAAAGAATGGGACTTTTGCAGTGTGCAAAGGAAATGATGGTTCACTACAGTTTTTAAATTACAGTATGTGATAGTAAAATTGCTTTAGTATAATGTGGAAAAAGCAGGGAAAGCTTGTTAAAATAATAATTTTCTGTTTAGGGTAGGGCTAGAAATATTGATCAAAGAAGTGATTTGTATACTGTACATTAGGTGTAATTCCGTACATTATAGAGACCTACAGTACTGAAAGGTAGGAGTTAATCCTATATTTGAAGACCTTTAGGTCTTTGTATACTGTATGACATATTGTGCCACTGGAGATGGTCGGTATTTAGATTTAGAAGGGAATCCCTTTGCCTAGCATGTACAAAAGGAGCATTATTGAAGGAGATGGAGGAGGAGGAATCTTCGATGTGGTGATTGCATAGATCTCTGCGAACCTACAATATTTTTGTCAATTTTGTAACATCTGGTTCATGAGCTAGATGCCAGAAAGAAAAACAATAATGTTTTAGATGAATTTGGAGTAGATTGCTAGTCTACCGGTAAATAGTGTCCCACCAGTATTATGATTATTACTGTTTGGTAGCTCCTAGAGAAAAGTTTTCCGATGTATGATTTGTACTGTGTTTTTTGGTGAGATGGAGATTCATGGCAATAATGTGCTGGATGGATTATATAACAATGAGGAAAGGGTAGAAGTATTGTATTTGTTCAGAGGCTGGGAAGTAGATGGAGCTCTTCAGAATTAGAATAGATTGGGCATAGGGTGAGGAATAAAGGTGACGAGTAGTTAGTAGAGTAAGTAATAGTTATGAATATATCATGATGCATGCTGATGGGTAGGCCCATATCATTGATAGTCAAGTATAAAGAGAAGGATGATTAAATTGTCCAGAATAGATATGTATACAGAAAATTGTATATAGAGAATTTAAAAAACTAATGCTTGCAACTAAAAACAATGTAAATGCATTATTGATGATTGTGACAGCAGTGTTTCAGAAAGACGTATAAAAATTTTATACGTATATGAAAACCCTTTTTTGAAGAAAGTGTCCTTAGATGTTTTGGAGATTACCCTTGCTGTACTGCTCTTCTCAGGTGATACAATGTGTGGAAGATGTAATGCAAGAATGCCAAGTGTAAAATTGAACTTGTAAAATGAAATTGCTGATTATTTTTATTGAATAATTAGGCCTTCAGTCCACAGCTTCCGTACAGAATTTTTTTTAATATATCTATTTATCAGAAGGGTTGTTCCACTAATAAAAATTATTACCTAGTTGTTTCTAATGAGAAAGCTGCTAACTTTTTGTAATATAAAGTTAATGGTATTTACGGAGGCTGCTCTAATTTGTGTCATTGCACCTGTATCATTGCATATGGACCATTGGTGTTAATTGCAGTGTAATTTGTACTGAATATGCTCATAAGTGTACCTGTTTAACAAAAGTTAATATTGCTTATATTTTATAGGTCTCACTTGCGTGTGAATTAAGGAAACCACTTTTTGTACATGAACGAGATGCCCACAAGGAGGTGCTAGAGGTGCTTAAGAAATATAAGGCACGTCTTCCTGCTGTTGTCATCCATTGCTTCACTGGAGATGCATCACAGGCAGCTGCCTACCTAAAAGAAGGATGTTATATAGGTTTGACAGGTGAGTTTTCTTCATTTTGTGGTGTAATAGAGTCAGAGATTAAGATTTAATCTTGTATGAATAGTAATGTTTCAAGTTTTGTTTTATGGTTGTGGTAAGAAAGGAAAAAACCTAGAAATATGGAATAAGTTTTATTGCTCTTTTCCAGGTTATGTTTGGAAGGATAAATCTGAAGATGGTGTAAGGAGAATATTAGAGGATGGAATTGTTCCTCTTGATCGTTTGCTGGTAGAAACTGATGCTCCTTTCATGTACCCAAATACTCGTGCCTCTAAGCTTCCTCCTTATGTCAAGGATTCCCTCACGGAAAGGTTTGCAAAATTAGTCTATTCTATTGTAAATTTGAAATTATGATTTAATCTCAAGTGTATTAGGTATTTGACAACAAACCCATTATTTATAATTAGCCCACATACATAATCATCAAATATTCTGATGCATTAGTTCTTTTTAAGTACATTAATCCCTTGCTATAGCCTCTTTCACCTGTTGCTCCCTAAGTAGATCCCAGATTTATAAGTCTATGTGAATTTATATTGCAGACTCCTCTTCATTTTGTTTGTTTGGGAGGTCGGATAGTTTTATATTTTTCACATTTTAGTAATATTTTGTTATAAAGTCATTCCTACACAAATACAAGCCATCATCCTATACATAGGATAATGATTACAGCAAAGCTGGAATAGGGGCAATTGAAAATTATAACTAGTTGTCAACATCTAGAAAGTAAAGGCAATCGATCCCCAGCTGGCTGACTGACAAACCACTTTTATAGTAGCCGTTGGTAAGATCAGACATTCCCACTGACTGGAGTTTTGGCTTAATTTGATATTTCATTTTATTTTCCAGTGTGTTTATGAATTGTGTGGTTTTTCCAAGGAGATTCCAGCGGAGGTTCTGCTCATTCTTGAGTGAGGGAAGTAATACTTGCCTCTTATACTTACCTATAAAGGATTTGACCTCAGCCAAGGGATACTTTAGATGTCCCTGCCTGGTGTCTATGGGATGAGAATTCATGGCCAGTTCAAGTTTTAATGGTTATCTTTCCATGGAAAGCAGTTTTCAGTATGTGTTTGCCTTTGGAGTCATCTTTAAGGTGGTTAAGCCACAACCTCTCGCCTTGATCCTGATACGTCCTATTTCGTCTTCCCTTCTTCCCTCTCCCGTCGGCCCCTCAAGAGGCTGTTCGGTGAAGGGGTTGCCCTCTAGTCTTGACAAGCCTCGAGGTAAGAAGCTCTTCCCGTTTCTCCTTGGGAAACAAGAGTTTCTTCCTCCTGAGTGGAGTTTTTATTTCAGATTGACATGTGACATGGTTGCTGTGGCCCTTCTGGGACTTCAAGGTTTTATCTGTGAGTGGCTGTTGCAGGCATATTTTCGATGCCCTTCCCCCATAGAAGCAGTTGCAGCCCCTGCCAGAGAAGCCATTGGCTTTGCTGGGACCTCGACTCCATCTTCTTCATCTCATGACTTGCTCAGAGACCTTCAGGGGAGAAGTCTCCCAGGAGTTCTTTCCTTGGGAAGTGCCAGTCTTCACCTGCCCCTCCAGGTGATCACACCCATGCAAGGACCTGCAAGCATCTTCAAGTACCTTTTTCAGCTCTTTGAGCTCCGGGCTTTACCCCTTCAGGTTGTCTCCTCGAGAGCACTCTAGCTCCCGAGAGTGCTTACAATGTTGCTAGTCAACCTTTGCCAGATCCTTATTCCTCCTCAAAGGATCATTGACGCCTCATAGGCATCTTTCTTCTTCATCATCCACAGTTTTGCCTAGTCCAGATTGTCTTGGAGCTTGAAGATTTGACCTTCCTCCTCTCCCAGACGCTCCTCAACTAGACACACCTCAACCACAGACGCGCCTCAACCACAGACGCGCCTCAACCACAATCACACTTCAGTCACAGATGCGCCTCAACCACAGACGCACCTCAACCACAGATGCACCTCAACCACAGAAGCACTTTTACCACATACAGACGCTCGTTACCCAGATGCACCTTCATCCGGACACACCCCATCCTGTGCACCTCAACCAGATGCTCCTCACCCAGAAGTGCCTCACCCAGACGTGCCTCACCCCAATGCACCTTACCCCAATGCACCTTGTCCAAATGTCTCATCTAGGAGTTCCTTTTGTAGAAGACGGGCCTCTTCAAGTTTTGCTTTCGAAG
The DNA here is from genome assembly GCF_036898095.1 of Palaemon carinicauda. NCBI lineage: Eukaryota > Metazoa > Arthropoda > Malacostraca > Decapoda > Palaemonidae > Palaemon > Palaemon carinicauda. The sequence goes on from NC_090731.1 coordinate 129,948,356, forward strand.
GAATTTTTCCAACAATCCTCACTAAATGAGCCTTGAGGGAGGCACATCTCGAGCTTTCTTCCAGTAAGACTTGCTAGATGCATTTCTTTTCGTCACCAGACACTTCTCCCTTATAGCTGTTTCTTCCAGATGCACAACCCCAGGCACTTTCCCTTTAAACTTATCTACTAGACATCCATTGCCAGTCACAGAAACAGAAACATCCCTGACTGGTGAATGCCAGAGAGGGGTTCGAGTCCAGCTCAAACATGTCAGTTGTTATGGTCACTGCAACCTCACCATCCTTATGAGCTAAGGATGGGGGTTTTGGGGGAGCGTACAGGCCTATCTGCTGAGTCATTGGCAGCCATTGCCTGGCCCTCCATGGTCCTAGCTTGGGGGAGGGCCTTGAGCGCTGATCATGTGGTCAGTCTCTATAGTCTATTTTTTATAGCCGTGCATATTTGCACCCACTCACAGGGTTGCCCTTTTAGCTCGGAAAGGTTCCTGATACCTGATTGGTCGGAAGTATTTTTGTCCGAACAACTTCATTGTTCTCGAATAATTACCAAGTAATGTGAATCGAAACTTATTTATTAACCTATATTTTTCCATCAGATATATGTTTTGTCAATAAACAATGTGAAAGAATAAATATATTATAAAGAATCGTCATGGTAAGTCTAAATTTTATAACACAATCCGCCGAAGTCAACGACAGCAGCTTGTTTTCGGATGCACGCTTTGTAATTTTGTAATTTTTCACATATTTTAACGCAAATTGGGATAAATTACACTCAGCATAAGTTAAACATGTTATTATAAACTTTCTTTGAATACCAGAATTTACCAAAATCATGGAATTAATAAAACCCGATATTTGTGAAAACTTAAGGGGAGGTAAAAGAACAGCCTGTAGCGGCCTGGCGGGAAAACGATCCCTTCTGGCTCGTAGACGCAGTTTTGTTTTTCTCGTAATATAGTTCGGCCTATTCTTTTCAGTTTAAATAGTCTTGCATTGTCTCTCTTCGTATTATTTTGCTCATTATTTTCCCACATTCTTGTTCCTCACCTAATATCTATCTATTTTCCCAATACCACTTTCTTCATAAATGGGATATCCGCACTACGATTCCTTATTTCTTATCCTCTGTCGAAAGTGATGTCTTGAAGGGAAGCGCATGCTAGTCTTATTAAAATAGTGTAGAGGCGGGAATAAAGAAAAATTACTATGTTTAATTCCAGGTTTACAGAATAGGTTATACTTTCTACACAGCATAAAATTAATGTTGTTATTATTATTTACATGCTTACTGACGTAAGGTACAAAATATAAGGAATCGTAGTGCGGATATCACAAAGGCCTATATGAAAGAAGTGGCATCGGGAAAATAGATAGATATTAGGTGAGGAACAAGAATGTGGGAAAATAATAAGCAAAATAATTTGAAGAGAGACAATATAAGGCTATTTGAACTGAAAGGAATAGGCCGAACTATATTACGAAAGAGAGAAAAAAAAAATGCGTCTACAAGCCAGAAGGGATCGTTTTCCCGCCAGGCCGCTACAGGCTGTTCTTTTACCTCCCCATAAGTTTTCACAAATATCGGGTTTTATTAATTCCATGATTTTGGTAAATTCTGGTATTCAAAGAAAGTTTATAATAACATGTTTAACTTATGCTGAGTGTAATTTATCCCAATTTGCGTTAAAATATGTGAAAAATTACAAAATTACAAAGCGGGCATCCGAACATAAGCTGCTGTCGTTGACTTCGGCGGATTATGTTATTAAATATAGACTTACCATGACGCTTCTTTATAATACATTTATTCTTTCATATTGTTTATTGACAAAACATATATCTGATGGAGAAATATAGGTTAATAAATAAGTTTCGATTCACATTACTTGGTGATTATTCGAAAAAATGAAGGTGTTCGGACAAAAATACTTCCGACCAATCAGGTATCAGGAACCTTTCTGAGCTAAATGGGCACCCATGTGAGTGGGTGCAAATATGCACCGCTATAAAAAATAGACTATAGGTCATTGTCTTACTCGATAGGGCAATGTCACTGTCCCTTGCCTTGCCTTTCATGGGCAGCCTTTAAACCTTTAAATGTTTCGTCTAGATCGGTCCACTCTCTAATTGAGGGTATGCATCAAAGGAGTGTAGAAAGTAATTGATTTAAATGGTGCTATGGAGGTACTTTTCTAGGATCCCTCAGACATAACACCTTGGAGAGTGTCTACTGCTGGGAATTGGTTCCGTAAAGTTTTGACCCCTTCAAGCTACCATTCAATGAACCAACTGGGCACGAAAGAATTGAGATGCTGAAGACTGCACTCAAGGGTCTTTCCATTTCCTGAAAGGAAACTAAGGTCAGTGACTGAAGGAGGAAAAAGCGAGCCGAGACTCACGATCACACCTGGCGATGCCTTCTATCATCAATTGTTCTTCACCTTATGCAGTTATCAAAGTTTTTCACTTTTGAGATAGGCTTGTGAGCTTCCCAGAGGAACGACTGTCACCCCATCCACACTCCCCTATAATGAGTATCGGAAATAACAGGCACTTCTTGGATTCACAGCACCTTATCAGGTCTGAGATCAGTAATCCCTAGAGTTTAACCAGCTAGTTTTGTGAAAGGAACTTCCTCCCACCTAAAATGAGTCTCCTGATTAAAGTACAAAGGTTTCTTTTTATGTAGGATCAAATCACAAATTTTATAAGTAATGTGTGTTTTTACTTACTATACTAACCTGAGATCTTTAACTTAACTTTATGCCATCACCTCTACTGAAAGTCCCAGATGCAATCAAAGTGACTGTTCAGTGTCCCATCCCTGGCCAGTAATTGCCGGCTGTTGCCAACACCTTATAAGTTTTAACTACTGGGTTCCATCTGTACTTGAATTAATCTCCTAATTAAAGGACACTACCAAGTTCCATCTGTGCTTGAATCGATCTCTTAATTAAAGGACTCAAGTTTGTATAGTTAGGAAAAATGCAAATTACTTTTAAGATTTGTGATATTTAGGCACTATATTGTAGTGTACTGTATAATTATTATTGATACACTAATAACAATTATGATAATGTTTACATAAATTTTGAAATTTGTTGTTGGAGGCAACATGAGGAAGGGCAGTGAATGGTGGAATGAAGGAGTGAAGGTAAAAGTGGAAGAGAAAAAAAGGGCTTTTGAAGAATGGCTGCAGAGTAATAGTGTAGAGAAGTATGAAAAATATAGAGAGAAAAATGTGAAAGTAAAGCGCAAGGTAAGTGAGGCAAAGAGGGCAGCTGACCTGAGGTGGGGTCAGGGATTGGGTTGTTCATATGAAGAGAATAAGAAGTTTTGGAAAGAAGTGAAGAGAGTAAGGAAGGCTGGCTCAAGAATTGAAGAGATGTTGAAAGATGGAAATGGAAGGTTGTTAAAAGGAGAGGAGCCAAGGAAAAGGTGAGTGGACTATTTTGAAAGTTTACTGAATGTTGAGGATAATAGGGAGGCAGATATAATTGCTGTTGCAGGTGTTGAGGTGCCGGTGATGGGAGATGAGAATGAGAGAGAGATTACAAGAGAGGAAGTGAGGAGAGCACTAGATGAAACGAGAGTAGGAAAAGCATCTGGTATGGATGGTGTGAGAGCTGAGATGTTGAAGGAAGGGGGTGTGACTGTACTTGAATGGTTGGTGAGATTGTTTAATATGTGTTTGTTCCGACACAGATACAAACCTTCGTTATTTATAGGGTACAGTATTACTTTCGGCAACTTTGAAAACTAGCCAAGACAATTTTAGTGAGGGATAATTACCCCATCTGCTAGTTAGCTGGAGGGGGTTGGGGTAGACTAGCTACCCCGCTCACTCACACCTGTCGGTTGGGTAACCACATTTGCTTTTGGCTTGGTACATTGCCGACTCTCTCTCCCGTTAAACAAACTGCCTTGACTTTATTACTTTTCCTTTTTCTTCTGTGTGTATCGGTGTGTGTTTGGTTATTGTCCCGCTATGCCGACATGTACAGGGATTGAAGGCCGCCGCTGCGGCACCTTCATGTCGTCCCTGGAGACGGACCCACACTCTTTATGCCCGGCTTGCCGGGAACTCAGTGTTCGCGGGACAACACCTGTTCCGAGTATAGGGAGTGGCCTGCCTCCCAGTGGGAGAGGTTTGCGCGTAAGAAGAAGTCTAAACACGAATCTTGGCTTTCGGGGTCTTCCTCGAGATTGAAGAAATTGCGGGCTTCTGCTTCCTCTATGCCCAAATCTCTGCCCGAAGCTAATCCTTGACCAGGCCCTTCCCGGGGCACGGTTGAGCAGTAGCGCACGGCTTGTGACTCCAGGTCAACCCTGTGGGATAGACGAAGGTGGCTGCTCCCCTAGTGAGTTGGCTCCTTCTTTTCTCCCGGGGAGCGCCTGTTCTTTTCCAGACCGTGTGTCTTTATGGCCATTGCTGGGCGTCTATGGTCCCCCTACGAAGGAAGTTCTCCTCGAACTCCTCCAAAGGGGAGCAGAGAGAAGGTGGTTGTCTCTTTCCTCTGCGGAGGTTGATCCTCCTCTTATGGGTGCAGGCGCTGTTGCCCGTCGGTCAGGCCGAGAGTCTGGTTCCGACGCCAAGGAGTTAGCTAACCCATCAGGGGCAGTGGCAGGGCTCTCTGCAAGGCAAGCTTCCCCTTCGGGGGAACACATCTCTCGTTCGCGAGAGAAGATTGCCTCTGTGCATCAGCAATCTCCTTACGCTTTAGGCTCTCCTCCAGGGGCGGAAAGAGAACCTTGTTATAAGCGTAGTTCTCCTTCGGGCGAACTCTCCTCCTCTGCGGAGGCATTATCTGTAGAGCTTAATCAGTTTCCCCCTTGGGTAGAGTCTGTTGAATGTTCCTCTCCGGAGGTTCGTAGAGTGGAGGTTTGGGTAACCCTTCTCCACCCCGAACGTTCTCCTCCTCGGGCTGTGAGGAGACGTCTTTTTGAACCTGCTGGTTCTCCTCACGTTGATTCTTCGGGGTCTCATGACGATCACCCTTTTGGGCTGGTGTGATCGTGATCCTTCAGGCTTTCGTCATGTTAATCCTGCGGGTTCTCATGACAGCAGGAGTCCTTCGGGCTCTCGCGACTTGAAACCTTTGGGTTTCTGTTACGCTGAACCCCCGGGCTCTCGTAACGACGGTAACGTTGAACCTCCGGGTTCTCGTACCGTCAGTCACATTGATCCTTCGGGATCTCGTGACAGAGGAACCTCGGTTCCTTGTTACGTTGACCCTTCGGGGTCTTGTAACCCGAGTTATGCTGAACCCTTGGGCTCTCTTAACTTTAGTCGCGCTAACACTTCGGTGTATCGTGACAGAGAAACTTTGGTTTCTCATTGTGTTGATCCTTCGGGTTCGCGCAACACAGTTCACGCTGAACTTTAGGGTTCTCGTGACCAGTCATTCTTTTTATGAATAGAGAATTTTCGAACTCTCGTTGTGTTGATCGTTCGCGCTCACACAACACAAGCTATCGTGAGCGTAGCAGTGAGTTCTCTCACCAACCAGAGAGCTCTCGCGCGCACGACCAAGTTGGCGCGCACGGCCAAATTGCCGCGCACGGCCAAATTGCCGCGCACGGCCAAATTGCCGCGCACGGCCAGATTGCCGCGCACGGCCAGATTGCCGCGCACGGCCAGATTGCCGCGCACGGCCAAATTGCCGCGCACAGCCAAATCGGTGTGCATGACCAAATCGGCGTGCACGACCGACTTGGCACGCACGACTGTCTTGGCGCGCGCAAATAAAAGGCGAACATGGCGCGCGGGTTCATCCTATGGAGCGCCATATGCGCGAACATCCTGTTGCTCGCCAAGCGTGCGAACAACACACTGCGCACCATGCGCGCCAGGTGTGCAAACAACCTCATGCGTGCCACGAGCGTGAAAAAGGTGCACGCAATCGGGAAGGGCGCGTGCACGAGCACCCTTCCGCCTACCAACAGTTCGGCGCAAGAGCGCAAGACCATCTTGGCGCTCACAATCAGTGTCTCAAGCCCCTTAGGCCTCAACAGAGACAACAGTCGCCTGCGCGACCGAGCCCAGACCCTATCCCTAAGGGTAGGCCTTTGCCGATCTTGCTGGTAGGGAAGCTTCCATCAGACGAGAGTTAGGGAACCTGCCCAGGTCCTAAACCCAGGGAGCTGTTCTTTCCTAAGGACCTCCCCCTTAGTTCCTCAAGAGCCGGTGACCCCCGGTGACTTAGCACCTTAATTCAATGTAATGCGCCAAGCCATGAAAGGAGTCGATCCCCGCTCCCTGTTCTTAGGTGATGTACCCAGGATCCCCTTATCGCCTCTCTTCCCAGGGTCCTCTCCTCCCTCCGATCCTAGGAGGAGTTCGGGAGATCTTTCCCAGGTGGGTCCTTATGGCAAGGGGAGACAGTCATCCCCTCGCAAAAGACCTTTGGAGGAGATTAGGCATGAACCTCAGGGCAGCCCCCTGCAGTTCAAGATGCCACAGACCAGGCCAAAGGGGAAAAGGAAAAGGATTCGTCCTTCTCCCCCCAAGGAGGATAGGGTTACTGTACTTCCTATGGAGACTCCTTCCGTCCTTTATCGGTCGAGATAGTGTCTAAGAAGGCACGACCTGCGATTGGACGGACTCATCCCGTACGGCAACGGACTTACATTCCACCTGTAAGCTGACGGAGTCCTCTAGGCCCTTGGGGACAGAGGACCTCCGGCCTCGTGGGAGGGAACCGAAGGATTTGTTCACCATCCCCAAATCTTCGGCCAGGCTTTCTTCCTCACTGCCTCCCCGGAAGCAAGCACCTCCTCGGCAGTCTCCCTATCCCCAGTCTATCCAGTTGACGACTTCGACCCACTCCGGGCTCCTATGGATGAGAGCTCGGACGTGGAAGGGCAGAGAAATCTTGAGGACGACGCTCTGCCAGCAGCTGCGAGCCCTAAGCTTACGGAGGATGAGAGGAAGGAGTCGGAACACGCCTTCTGGCAGGTCCTAGCCTGCATCCGTTCCATCAATGGACTTCCATATCCATCGGCAGCCCCTCTAGATGGAAAAGAAACGGTCCTCGACCAGTTCTATGGCACTCAGAAACCTCCTAGGACCAGTGCAGCTTTGCCCTGGTCAAAGGGGTTGAAGAGTGCCAAACAGAAGGCAGTGTCCCAGGCAACTGGGTCCACCTCTTCTCTCCGCTCCAACTCGTCCTCCAAGCTCCTATCTCCTCTGTATGTGTTTGAGGAGGTATTACGAGATCCTCGCGGAATCTCTTCCAACGTTGCCTCTCGACCACTCTATAGAGGCACTCGAAGGCCACCCCCTTCGAGAAACTTACGGAACTTCAAATCTCCTTTTCAGCCTCTGAAATCCTAAACCATGAGAAGGTGGCGAAGTACGCCATGCAGGCTACTTTGTGGGTGGATTTCTGGTTAGGATCCTTAGGACAACTGATGCGGTCTAAGGACCTGTCTCGGGAGTCCTTCAGGAAGTTTTTGGAGACTTTCCTATTGTCTGGCTCTCGGGCCATCGAGTTCCTCTCCCATCAGGTAGTGAACCTTTGGGCCAACACTATCCTGAAGAGGAGAGATGCCGTCATAGGCAAGTTCCGTAGACATCTCCCTCAGGCCGAAGTAGCGAGACTTAGAAATGCTCCTTTCGAGGGCAATTCTATGTTCCATCCCGAGGATGTTGAGCGGGTGGCAGAGAGGTGGAGGAAGTCCAGTCAGGACTCCCTTATCCAAAAGGTCTTAACGGCTAGACCTTACCCCTCTCAGCCACAGCGGAAAGCACAGCAAAACCCGCAACCGAAAAGGGCTAGAGACCCAAAACAGTACAGTTTGCCCTCGCTACTTCGCGGATTCACGACTTCGCGGATTTTTTTCATAACGCATGTATATACATATATCGCGGATTTTCCGGAAATTTCGAAAATAGCCGCGATATATGAAGACCCTAAATATTTCGTTAATTCCATTAATAATTAGTAATATCTGCTCTTACTGATGGTTCATTGCATTACATATGACATATAATTCAGTACAGAAAGAAATAAAACACGAAAAGAGAATGAGATCGTATGATAATTCAGTATACGTAGTAAAATTGAATCGAACATGAAACGCAAATCAGATGCAGTCTGACTTTGTCATATTTGAATGGTGTAAGGCTGCTGATGGCTACTACTACAAATGTAATGGATGTGCATCTTTTCCATGAATCTTTTGTATGTATACGTAGTACTGCATCCAATAAAATTCTTTGTTGCAAAAATCACCTCTCGATTAAGCGTACATATCCTACAACAAAACAAGCGTAAAATAGCGTACGTAAAGCATATATACTGTGTATACATCCACTTAAATCGTAGCTTAAATACGGCATCCGATTTCATCAGCAAACCACTATTTTTGGGGGAAACATTTTATTCTAGAAAATTGCTACTCTTTAAATAGTTAATTGCACATTAAGAAAGCGTGTACTTTTGTTTTTAAATTTCGGGTGTGTTTTAAAAATCGAGTATTGTTGACTTCTTTTTGTTTTACTTTTGGCTGTGATCAGATCAGCTGACGTCTAGCTGCCGGTCTCAAGAATATGCGCGTACGAAAACAATCTCTCTCTCTCTCTCTCTCTCTCTCTCTCTCTCTCTCTCTCTCTGTGGGCTACTTTTCACTACCTATCATTCCTTACCTCTATCTCACTAACAAATGAAATCTTTGTTGCTTCACAAAGTTTCATTTATATTGAAAATCAATCATGATTCAATTTTCCTTACTTTCTCCAATCTCGCACTATGTCACATCGAACGTTATAGCGGTAACTTAATTGTTCGACAACTTTAAAAATCGGCCTAGTACTTGCTTCTTCTCTTATTTTTTTTTTTTTTTTAGATGGTTTCATAATTGAGGGGGGTACAAGTTGACTTATAACTGAAGTTAGGAAAAGTATTTTGGATATGGAATGGAGAATCATCTTTAGTAACAGTTTAGAATTATCGTAAATTATCATTCGGTCATTAGCGGCAGTTTGTTATTGTTGATTAAAAAAAAAAATTGTTTTCCTGCTTTGCTACGTATGTAGGATTTTATATAGATACGATAAATAATATTTGTAATAACATATTTACGAAAAGCTTTTTATATCATTATTTATCACTTTCATCATGCGCGTTTAATGCCTTCGTTTGTTTATTACGATCGAAGATGGAGCGTACAGTAAACGTATGGAAGGTTTCCGTTTCAGGCAGCGTTATAAAGAAAAACATTATATAAATGGCATTCATTTCAATTATTGGGCAGTCCTAAGAAAAATTAAGTAAAACATTGATAATAACAAAATCAACATATAATCAATACTTGGTAAGATTGCTGTCGATGCGAAAACTAACCTATACACAGATGTGTAAATGCGTCTATTTCTTCATTATGATCAGAGATAAACGTAAACAAAACATTGGTTGTCATTTTTTATCGTGCTTTTTGGCGTGTTTAGGGAACCCATGATATAAAATCGCCTTTAATATTTGTGCCTGTTTTAGTTTAGGGTACTGTAGTACATGCATTAAGTGTTCTGTACATTAAAGGGTAGTTTGTTAACAGTACTACGTAAAGGGAAGGTTTTAAAAGTCTGAATATACATGTTAAATAAATACGTAAATATGGTGCTCCTACTTCGCGGATTTTCAGCTATCGCGGCCGGGTTTGGAACCTATCTACCGCGATAAATGAGGGTTCACTGTATTGTAAAAAGGGTGCAAAGTAGGCCTCTCACAGCAAAAAGTCCAGGAATCTGGCCGAGGCCAGTCCCAATAAGACAGGCAATCCTCCTATTTGCCCACCTGTGTGGGGATGACTGTAAAGCCACTGGCAGAGGTGGTTTCACCACGGGGCCGAACCCTGGACGGTCGAGGTGATTCGTTCAGGGTGTCATATACCGTTCACGCTCTTTCTCCCTCCACTGACTCGAGTGCCGATTCCATCGAACTCCTGTGCGAAGGGATCCGCACAGGAGTTTACCCTCAGTGCAGAAGTCCAGTCCATGATGGAGAAGGACGCGCTCCAGGAGGTCCTCGACGGGTTCCCAGGCTTCTACAGTCGACTTTTTCTTGTGAAAAAGGCGTCTGGAGGCTGGAGACCAGTCATTGACCTCTCGTCCCTGAACGGGTTTGTCAAACAGACACCTTTCAGGATGGAGACGGCTGACACAGTCAGACAAGCGTTAAGACCCCAAGACTTCATGTGCACTCTAGATCTGAAGGACGCATACTTTCAGATCCCAATTCACCCGTCTTCCTGGAAGTATTTGAGATTCATATTCAATCGGAAGCATTACCAGTTCAGGGTACTGTGTTTCGGTCTTTCCACAGCACCCCAGGTATTCACGAGAGTATTCGCCCTAGTTTCATCTTGGGCTCACAGAGTCGGCATCCGTCTCCTAAGATACTTGGACGACTTGCTGATTCTGGCAAACTTGGAGACGGCCCTTCTCCGCCACTGAGACGAGCTTCTAAGGTTTTGCCAGGATCTGGGGATTGTGGTAAACCTCGACTGGTCCCCAACAGTCGCCTCAGGATGAGATCCCTCCAGTGGCGACTAAAATCCCAGTGGAACCAACACTCCGATTCCCGGGATCACCTAGTCCGCATAGGGCTAGAGGAACAGTCGGACCTCAGGTGGTGGCTGGCGGAGCCGAACCTCAGCAAAGGGGTCGATCTTCTCGTCTCTCCCCTGGAATTGATGCTTTTTTCGGATGCATCAAAAGAAGGATGGGGGGCTCACGTGCTGCACCATTACATCTCCGGCCAAAGGTCCGAATCAGAAAGGTACTAGCACATAAATCTTTTGGGAGATGAGGGCAGCCTTTCTGGCCCTCAAAAAGTTCCACCAGGTCCTGGTGGGGCACTCCGTGGTGTTGATGAGCGACAACACCACGGTAGTAGCTTATCTGAGCAAACCTGGCGGTACCTTTTCGCAGCAGCTGTGCCATCTTGCAGTAGAGATACTGTACAGTAGGGTCCCGAATTATGCGAGAATTTGGTCGATTAATGACCTCGTGTAAATGGATAATCGCGAATTTCGAAACACACAACTAACAGAAATAATTCCATTGCGGCCATGGCAACCAGCAATTTGCCTATTCAAATGTGTTTACTACCCATTTCCAATACTTTCTTTGTACTATACTGTATTTCTTTATAATATCAAATTGTTTTTGTAAATAAATAAAACATTTAATATACTTTAAAGTTCTAATAACTTGAAAAATGGTTAAAATTACAACAAGGATAGGTGTAAACACCATATATTTCCCGTTATAACACAAACCAAAATAGACAAATTTTAATGTTTGTCATATCTATTGTATAATACAACTGGTGAATAGCAAAACCATCACTCTATAGACTAGCTTGTATGATTGAAAATCCAGAATTATCAAAATAAAGGCGATTTTATATCATGCGTTTCCTAAACACGCTAAAAAGCACAATAGAAAACGACAACCAATGTTTTGTTTACGTTTATCTCTGATCACAACGAAGAAACACGCATTTATACATCTGTGTTTTTGAATTGACAGCAATTTTACCAAGTATAGATTATATGTTGAATTTGTTATTACCAATGTTCTAATTATTTTTTATTAGAACTTTCAAATAAATGAAATGAATGCCATTTATGAAATGTTTTTCTTTATGATGCCGCCTGAAACGGAAACCTTCCATTTGTTTACGCTCCATCTTCGATCATAATAAACAAACGAATGCATTAAACACACATGATCTAAGTCATAACTAATGATATTACAAACATTTAGTAAACATTATGTTATTACAAATATTTTACTTACCGTATCCATATAAATTCCTAAATTCGTAGCAAAGCTGGAAATTTTTTTTTCCTTATGCGTTTAATCCACAATAGCAAACTGCCGCTAATGACAGAGTGATAACTTACAATAATTCTAAACTGTTACGAAAGATAATTGTCCTTTCCATATCCAAAATACTTTTCCTAACTTCAGTTATAAGTCAACTTGTACCCACCTCAATTATGGATCCATATGCAAAAAAGGTAAAGAAGAAAGTACTAGGCCTATTTTTAAAGTCACCGAACAATTAGGTTACCGCTATAACGTTCGATGTGAGAGAGAGAGAGAGAGAGAGAGAGAGAGAGAGAGAGAGAGGGATGGTTTTAAAGTACTAAACAATAAATATGATAGGTTATAACACATTGGTGTTTATGTAATATTAACTGTATAGATGGTTTGAATAAGTTAAGAAATGGTGTAAACAATTCTTTGTTATTGTATTCGCGCGGAAGCTAGACATCAGCTGATGTGATCACAGCCAAAAGTAAAACAAAAATAAGTTAGCAATACTCAATTTTTAAAACACACCCGAAATTTAACAACATAAGTACATGTTTTATTATAGCGCAATTGACATTTAAAGAGTAAACATTTTCTGGAATAGAATGGTGTTTCCTAAAAAATAGTGGTTTGCGGACGAAATCGGTTACCGTATTTTAAGCTATGATTGAAATGGATGTATATACGGTATAATTTTTTCGTTTTGTATTTAATTGACACTTCAAGAAAACCGATCTATTTGTAAGTATTGTATAACGAGAGAGAGAGAGAGAGAGAGAGAGAGAGAGAGAGAGATATTATGACGCAGAAGGTTACAGACCTAGAACAGGGGAGGATGAAGGTGGGGGGAGTGATGAGATAGGCTGGGTGGACTCGCAGGGGAGACGGTAGGAGACGGGGGAAGGGGGGGATTTGGTTGCCAGTGGCTAAAAATAGATTCTGAAAGACGGTAAAGGGAAAAACGAATCCCATTGAATAAACAGAATAAGGAAAGGGAATAAGATCCAGAGGAATAATAGATATAATGGAATGAAAATGACTAGATGGTGTTAGTTGTGATAAGAATAATTTAGATATTTGAAATAAGAGTGTCTGAGGAGGTATAGAAGGAATTAGTGATAAATATAGAGGAATATCAAAGGATTCAGTTAGTTTGCATTAAAGGGTTTGTTATCGTTTATCGGCAGTGAATAGCCTAAACTTCGGTAACGAGTCGTCAATATTTTGTCATATTTTAAACAGTATACATTTGATTTGCAAACATTGGTTTTGTAGAGTAGACTGTAAAACAATTGAGAGAGAGAGAGAGAGAGAGAGAGAGAGAGAGAGAGAGAGAGAGAGATATTTCTGCCATCAAATCTCTCTCTCTCTCTCTCTCTCTCTCTCTCTAGATTTTATTTTACCGTCTACTCTACAAAACCAATGTTTGCAAATCAAATGTATACTGTTTAAAATATGACAAAATATTGACGACTCGTTACCGAAGTTTAGGCTATTCACTGCCGATAAACGAACCCAGTCTACTCGTGAAAACCTTGAACGCCCAGAGGGAAAAATAAGGCTTTTAAATATACTGTACTAAACAAAAATAATGCTTTAATATACCATCATTAACACTACCATTACAATTATCGTAAGGTTGGAGAAAGATAAAGATTGCCGAGAACGTAACCACATTTCTGTTTACATTTTGTCAGCTGGACTCGCACAGTTAACAGTTGATTTCATTGTTGATGTGGAATTTTATCCTTAAATAGGCTATTCATTATGAAATTATGTTAATGAAATGTAATGTTGATATTGTTTTGTAACATTTATTATAAATCACCGTATTTAGGGCTACCAATATACTTAAAAAGACAATAGATTTGATACATTTTGTAGTGCTTGACTCGCGAACTTTGAACAGCCTCGCAGATACAGAAAATTTATTTTTGAAAAATGGCGATCGTGGAAAAGGGGAATCGTGTAATTCGAACACGCTTAATTCGGGACCCTACTGTACTCAGATGGGTAGAGGACAACTCGGTGACTATCAGATCGCTTCATTCCGATTGCCTAGCAGACAAGCTGAGCATAGCGACTCAGATAGTTGGCACCGAGTGGTCTTTGAATCCTCTGATAGCCAACAAAGTCCTGACTTTGGGAGGTTCCCCGACTGTGGATCTGTTCGCAACGGCCCTGAATTTCAGGCTCCCATTGTACTGCTCCCCAGTCCCGGATCCCCAAGCTCTTTGGCAAGATGCTTTCCAACAAAGGTGGATAAACCTGGACACTTAGGCATTTCCCCGTTCTGTCTGATGAGAAAAGTCCTCAACCAGGTACGAGGAAGCAACAGCTTGCAAATGACCCTCATAGCTCCGCTATGACATCACGCAGAATGGTTCCTGGACCTAATGCATCTCCTCACGGAGATCCCGAGGGAGCTTCCTCCACAGCCCGACCTCCTCAAACAACCACATACCAACATCTTCCACAAAGCTGTAGCTTCACTTTGACTTCATGCCTGGAGACTATCCAGCACCTCCTCACACAGAGAGGCTTTTCGCAACTGGTTGCGAAAAGAATGGCTGGACACCTCAGGAGATCCACAGAGGCAGTCTACCAGGCGAAGTGGTCAGTTTTCTGTGGTTGGTGTCGTAGAAGGGTTATCTCTCCCCTCGATGCCTCTGTTCCAACTATAGAGGAGTTTCTTGTATACCTTCAGGAAGAAATGCTTCTCTCGGTCTCGGCAGTCAAAGGCTACCGCTCAGCCTTGAGTCTCGCCTTTAGACTGAAAGGAGTCGATATTTTCTCCTCGGAACTTTCTTTGCTCATACCCAATTACGAGCTTACTTGTCCCCAGGCATAGCTAAGACCTCCCCCTTGGAATGTGGTTCGGGTCCTCAGGTCTCAGAAGGGCTTCCCCTATCAACCACTACGCCAGGCCTCCTATTGCCACCTCACGTGGAAGACGGTGTTCCTGCTCGCTATGGGTTCGGCCAAGAGAGTCAGCGAATTTCATGGTCTATCTGCTGATGTCTCCCACTCTAGGAGATGGGGGGAAGTAATCCTCAACTACATCCCTGAGTTTGTAGCTAAGACTCAAAATCCGGGTGTGCCGGACTCCAGGTTCGGCCCATTTCGGATAGAGTGTCTTCGTTCTGTATCCGAAGATTCAGACCAACTGTTACTATGTCCAGTAAGGAGTCTGAGGTGTTACTTACGAAGAACAGCAAAAGCTCGCCCCTGTGTACGAGCACTTTTTGTCAGAACGGGGAAGGTCAAGAGGAAGGTCACGAGGAATACTATTTCCTCCTGGAAAAGGAAATCCCCCTGGAAAAGGAAAGTAATCGAATAAGCTCTATATCCAGATACTCCTTTGTCCAACCGACCCAGAGCTCATGACGTCAGAGGCATTGCAATGTCTCTGGCGTTCAAGAAGAATTTTTCTGTGGCACAGGTATTGCAAGCGGGCATCTGGAAGCATCAGACGACCTTCAGAGCCCACTACCTGAAAGACGTAACCCACAGGAGCATGGAAACCTTCTCCATTGGTCATGTGGTGGCCGCACAACAAGTGATTAATGCTTCAGGCTCCTTGATGGACAAGTAGCAGTGGGTTGAGGGCTGAGGTTACCCGGGTTAGTCTGGGGTGAATGTAAAAAATGTCTGGCTCCCTTCTTTCTTTCTCCTTCTTCCCCCCTGGGGAAACAGCTCCACAAGACCGAAGCATAGCTGACCTCACCCCTCTGCAGTAAGATTCATTTCCCTTGTGCATTCTTAGTATGAATAAATACTTTGTTACGTCACCAATACCTCATGAGGGAGGGTATTGGATATGTCTTAGAACTCATACTTATCCTCGAGTTCCTACGTAACGACAAGCCACGAGTCTCTCTCATACAAGCTTCTGTAACTACTTTGATTTTAGCGAGGGTAGGGTTCCTACTAATTAGATCAAAGATCAATTAGAAGGAACCCCGGGTCATGACCAAGGCCAATTGGTAGAACTTCCTCCCTCTTAAGAGTAAGTCACCCTATAAATAGCAAAGGTTTGTATCTGTGTCGGAACAAATAACAAATTTGGATATAATTTGTATTTTTCCTAACATACAAACCTGGAGCTATTTATACAAATTGGCCCGCCACCCTGTACCCCTAGAAGTCCTGCCAGAAAGCAAAAGTGGTTACTCAACCGACAGGTGTGAGTGAGCGGGTTAGCTAGTCTACCCTAACCCCCTCCCGCTAACTAGCGGATGGGGTAATTATCCTTCACTAAAATTGTCTTGGCTAGTTTTCAGCGTTGCCGAAAGTAATACCCTATAAATAGCTCCAGGTTTGTATGTTAGGAAAAATACAAATTATTTCAAAATTTCTTATTTTGTGTTGTCAGTGGTACCAGTAGATTGGGTTTGTGTATGTTTTATACCACTACTGTATATAAGGGTAAGGGTAAGGGAGATGTGCATGAGTGTTGTAATTCAAGGGGTATTAGTTTGTCGAGTGTAGTTGGAAAAGTATATGGTAGAGTACTGATTGATAGGATAAAGGATAAAACAGATAAAACAGAGAATGCAATCTTAGAAGTATAGGGTGGTTTTAGAAGAGGTAGGGGTTGTATGAATCAGATTTTTACAGTTAGGCAGATATGCGAGAAATATTTAGCAAAAGGTAAGGTGGTGTATGTTGCATTTATGGATCTGGAGAAAGCGTATGAGAGAGTTGATAGGGAGGCAATGTGGAATGTGATAAGGTTATATGGAGTTGGTGGAAGGTTGTTGCAAGCAGTGAAAAGTTTCTACAAATGTAGTAAAGCATGTGTTAGGATAGGAAATGAAGTGAGGGATTGGTTTCCGGTGAGAGTGGGGCTGAGACAGGGATGTGTGATGTCGCCGTGGTTGTTCAACTTGTATGTTAATGGAGTGGTGAGAGAGTTGAATGCTTGAGTGCTTAGACGAGGATTTAAAACTAGTAGACGAGAAGGATCATGAATGGGAGGTAAATCAGTTGTTGTTTGCGGATGATACTGTACTGGTTGCAGACACAGAAGAGAAGCTTGGCCTATTAGTGACAGAATTTGGAAGGGTGTGTGAGAGAAGGAAGTTGAGAGTTAATTAGGGTAAGAGTAAGGTTATGAGATGTACGAGAAGGGAAGGTGATGCGAGGTTGAATGTCATGTTGAATGGAGAGATAGTTGAGGAGGTGGATCAGTTTGAATAATTGGGTTCTGTTGTTGCAGCAAATGGTGGAGTGAAGCAGATGTATGTCAGAGAGTAAATGAAGGATGCAAAGTGTTGGGGGAAGTTAAGGTAGTAGTAAAAAATAGAGGGTTGGGCATGAATTTAAAGAGAGTTCTGTATGAGAAAGTGATTGTACCAACTGTGATGTATGGATCGGAGTTGTGGGGAATGAAAGTGATGGAAAGACAGAAATTGATTGTGTTTGAGATGAAGTGTCTAAGGAGTATGGCTGGTGTATCTCAAGTAGATAGGGTTAGGAATGAAGTAGTGAGGGTGAGAACGGGTGTAAGAAATGAGTTAGCAGCTAGAGTGGATATGAATGTGTTGAGGTGGTTGGCCATGTTGAGAGAATGGAAAATGGCTGTCTGCTAAAGAAGGTGATGAATGCAAGAGTTGATGGGAGAAGTACAAGAGGAAGGCCGAGGTTTGGGTGGATGGATGGAGTGAAGGAAGCTCTGGGTGATAGGAGGAGGATGGATGTGAGAGAAGCGAGAGAGCGTGCTAGAATGAATGGCAAGCGATTGTGACGCAGTTCTGGTAGGCCCTACTGCTTCCTCCGGTGCCTTAGATGACCGCGGAGGTAGTAACAGTAGGGGATTCAGCATTATGAAGCTTCATCTGTGGTGGATAACAGTGGAGGGTAGGGTGGGCTGTGGCACCCTAGCAGTACCAGCCAAATTCGGTTGAGTCCCTTGTCAGGCTTGGAGGAACGTAGAAAGGAGAGGTCCCCTTTTTTGTTTCATGTGTTTGATGTCGGCTACCCCCCAAAATTGGGGGAAGTGCCTTGGTATATGTATGAATGTAAAATTCGAAAAGTAATAAGTATATTTTAAATAGTTTGTTATCCAATGTTATCTTGTGTACAGTATTTGAGAAAATTTGATAACACATGTAATACTTTGCCGGGATTCTGTAAAAAATCAAAATGGTTCGGTATTAAACCCATGAAGTAAGTATTTATTTGTAATGTAAATTTTTCAATTTTTTTCTGGTATTAGATCATTATTTGTATATTGGTTGGTAAATATAAAGTAGGTGCAAGCCACCATTTGGAAAATAAGACAAACCAATTTTCCTTTCGGATTTTCTGACTTCTAGTGACTGGACATTTAGGAATGAAAAAGATAATTTTGAATGTAAAAGCATGTAATGAACAAGTGATGAATCTTGTACTTTCAGATCTTTGACGTTTCTTCACCGATACTGCACTTTTCAACGCAACGAACCCTGTTCTCTTCCGGTAACGATCGAAATGATAGCAGCTTATATGAAGAAGAAATCAGAACAAGTTGCTCTTCAAACCACTTTTAATGCCTTCAAAGTGTTTGGTTTAAGTACTTGAGGATATTCATTAAATTGACACTGAATATGATTTAGCTATTCACCAATGATAGGCACATCAGCTTTTTTCTCCTGGAAGATATGATTTTAATATTGTTTTTTGTAGGAGTTAAGCCAAATTATTTATCACTTTTTAGTTTATGGTAGGAAACTTTAAGCTTTTTGAAATTAGTCATTGATTGGAATTGGCATTAAATTTTTTTTTTTTTTTCCTGATTATCATGAATGCATATGGAGTGACCAGTTAATCATTTAACTATCTCCAGTGTGCCATTTGAGTAGTTTTTTTCACTCTAGTTGCCCTTCTCTTGTTAGAAGAAAATGACACTGGTCATTATGCAATTGGATTGACTGACAAAAACCTTTTCACTTTTTTGGTTTAAGGTGACTTTAGTTAAAATTTATGCAGATAATTATGATTTTTCATCTGAAAATGCCTAGTCATAAGAGACTTGTGGAATTGGGGCCTTGCTGGTTAATAAGAAGCTGTGCTATGCATAGGTCTCATTCCGAACAAAAATAAATGATAAATGACTGCCTGACATTTTTGTATCTGACAAACTTAACCGAGTAAAGTGGTGATTTCAAACAATGCGCCAAAACTCGTGTTTCGTTTATCTTGACTGGATTATCAGCATCTTGCTGTAAAACTTTTGCCCCTTTAGAAATTAAACTTTTCCCTGGTGTGTTCTTGGCAAGTTTATATAATTATGTAATGAAGTTACTCCTCTGTTACAGTCAAAAAGATGCTTTTTTCTTTTAAGACAAGCTATTACACATAAAAGCACATGAGGGTAATTTCTGATATGGCAAAAGTATTACAGTAAACATACTTTGGTATGATTAAGCCATACCTTTATTCACTAAAATATTGGGATGATTCTTATCAGCCTATCAGTTTGGATACTTAAAGACATGAGTATATGCATGCAATTGTAAGTACAAGTAAACTCATTCTATATGGTTTATTTTGTTTGTATATGCATAGTACTGTGTCTTTATGTGACAATAAAATTACCATTAATTTGAAGTTAATTAATCTTTGAAAATATTGTTTAGACAAAAACTGGTGCTCAACAGTGTAAAAAGAATTTGGTGTTAAAAAGTGCCTGAAATATGGAATTAAATTACCTTGATGTGTGTTGGGAAATTACAGTGAATGTGACCAATAATTTAAAACTTGGTCTCTCTAATAATACTATATTCTTCAATATACCAAACTCTAGTCGTGTTTTATATGTTGAGTGTATAGTAGTGTACTCATGACAATTCATTTCATAACTGTGGTGATTCTCATGTTTGTGGATGTCGTTTTCATTGTCATTTTTCATCTTTTGATTTCATCATTAGACAGATCCATTTTCTTTCTTCATCTTGAAAGTCTGTACTGTTATTTTTTCTCTAGTTTGTATGCTTCATGAAATGTTACTGTGATTATACATTATTTTACTACTTTCCTCAAGATGTAATCATTGTATATGTATGCCGTTCATAACTAAGATATTTCTATTGTATGCTTTTAGATTGATTTTCTGTGTGATTGTAGTGTAAGCAAGAGATATTATTTTAGTCTTATTTTGTCCTCTTTTAATGGGTATTGCCCATTTTGGATTTTGAACCCCGGAATGTCTAAGGCCTTGTGATTGTTAACAGAATAATTGAAATGTGTGACTTTGACTCCCTTTTTTTCTTTCTTCTTCCTATTTTATTTAGTTGGATATATCATGTGTGATCCATTTAGGAATTTTGAAATTATCTCTGAATCATGTGCTCCTAGTCTTCCTGTAACTCCTTTTCTGCCAGGATCTTACCTGTCAAAGACTTGTGAGTATGATCTAAATTGATTTAATCTTCTGAGTGAATATGAATACAATAGGTCCCTTCTTTAGAAGTATGTCGAGAGATTTTCTCTACAGTTTGGTGGGTATCTTATTTTTCTTTATTGATCATTTTAAGCTCTCAACTTCAATTCCAAAACAACTTAAATCACCCTTAGAAGTATTGATTTACTAAAAAATTCCACATTGTTTGGAAACATTTCTATAAGAATTTTTGAGGCATCAATTAACTGGACCCACTTGAGCCACGTAACTGTAAGCGAAAGCTAAGGTCATGAACGTTTATCTCCAGATATTGAAGTAAGTATTGAAATGTAATACATTTGTGGTCTGGTTAAGCTACCTAATAATATATACAAAGTATTGTATATATAGAGTATTGTTGATATGAATGGAGTCAGCTGTATTTAATTGGTATTTTCTTCGGACCATCACAAAAAATATTCAGTCCAGAATTTCTAGTTTGTAAGCCAAATCTTTGACAAATGCTAGCTATACATTGTCAGTTCTTGATTGTTCTCATGTTGACTTTGTTAATCTAAGAATCTTCAAGAATTATATGAAAATCATAAGAGCTTAAATGCTTTATGATAAATCCATCATGTAAAATTTACAATGCCTCTGGTAGCCCTATTTCTTCCATGGCATGAGAATCATTTTTGTTATGACCACATTATGACTGAAGCATTTGCCATTATCTGGACAAGATATGCTTAAACTCGGTGATAGATCATAAACTGACTGTTTGTAAGAAATGGATTAGTTCATATCATGTAGAGATTTTTCACTAATGTTTGGATAGATACTATGTTATTAGCTTGGAGTACTCAACCAAAAGATTTTGGAGAGTTATTTTGCCATTTATTGTTATTGATATTAGGTATTTTATCGAATAATGTATAGTATTTGCTAGTTGAGTAATGTATAATTAAGCATTTGTTTTTTTCGGTGCTATATATTTTCCGTTTCTTGAATATAATCGTAAAAGTTATCTTACCGTGGCTAAGGCTTTTAGATTTAATACAATGATGCATTATCCCATCATTATGGATTGATATAAGAATCAGTCATTATTATTTGGTAATCACATGTTCTCACTGTGTAATTTTATAGTGGAACTAAACTATGTTAGCATATGTTTTAAATACAGATATTCATTTATGAGTTTCTAAACCAGAATGGCAGGACACCATGTTGTGAGGAAAAGTGAAAGGTATGATTGCTTAAAAAAATTATTCATTGAGTTTATTGATATTTGATAAGTAATTGCAGTTGGAAATTGACATTTTCATAATTATTTTTTTTATTGTGTGCTTTTGTTGGTAAACAGAAAGATTCATGTAAATAAACTTTTTGATAATGAAATGGAACATGGTGCATTGTATGTATCTCCTGCATGGAGTTGTTGGTAGAAACTGTATAGTTGATTGTGGTATCAACCATGTTACTGTGCCTTGCAATTTTTTGTAGCTTTAAAATGTACTGTAGAGTACAGTCCTAGTATATTTTTTGGAATGATATGTTAAAAAGATAATTTCAGAAATTGTATTTGTCATTTTTCATGTATTCAAAATATTAGTTTTTATTTGAGGAAGAACATTCAGATAGATTCTTTAAAAATACATTCTCTGGTCATTTCAGCAATATCTCATTTCTTTGATGCTTATTCCTTCACTATAAAATGATCATGGTAATAAGTTGTTTAAGTTAGTTTTTTTTTTTTTTTTTTTTCAACCAAGAAGGTTCAAGACTTTACCTCTTTTTCTGTCTTCATGTGCAACTTGTGAATATGTGGCATGTAACCTTTACCATAGGTAGAGCAGTACAGTTTCATTTCTTCATAATTTCAGCTTTGCAGCTGTGCTAAATATATGAGCCCCATTTTAGGTGGTTTGTAATTATGTATATACAGTAAATAAACTACTGTGATGCATTTATTGTTTTATACTTCTTCCTATTTTGATATAAAAACATAAGTTTGTTAAAGCAGAATTTTACAGTAACCTAATAAAGGTGTGGATATACTTTTCGTGGATTTAAGGTGCTGATTGAAAAAATACAAACTTTTATATTACTTTACTGCTATGTGAAAAGGCAGACCTAAGGCTGGAGAATTTGTTTGACTGACATCTTGGTGATATTTTTCCTGTTCTGAGGATTTATTGTATTAGTAGATAAAACAACAGATTTCAAAACAAAAAGATCAGTATACTAAGTAAAATAAATGCATAATTTTGGGGGATAATTTGCATTGCGATCTCCTAAACTCTCCTCTGAAAGGCTAAATTGGAATCCAGTACGACCTAAATATCAAAGAAATATTGTCTCCGTACTGTTGGGCTAGTGTATTAACATGCAAAGCATAGTCTCGGTGTGTACAAAAGACCTTTGAGTTCAGGCACTATTTGAAAGAAATATATATACAGTACAGTATTTACATATATAACCAGATGCATGCTCTTCATTATATATACAGTGTCCTTAAGGTATGATCTTTCAATTTGCGTCATTTCAGATCTATGAACGCAACTACCGCAAGGAAAAACATGTTCAAACTGCGGATTTATAATTTTGAAATTAGCGCCACTCACGACTGGGTCCCGATCCAGTCGTTGCCACCAAGGGCAGGCACCCCTGACAGGCATTATTCAAAATGTATTGTTTGCTATTGTGATCGCTGAAATTGTTTTTGTTTATCACCTTCGGCGTATTTTTGCCTTTTTACCATATATTCCAATAATGTTAACCCTTTTACCCCCGGGGTATCTGGAAATTTCCAACCCTTAACCCCCAAGGGGTTATTTTTTCCCCAGCACATTTTGCAGTATATATTTTTTAAATTGCTCTAACAGCCTTAATTTTTGTCATAGAGAGGTCAGGTTGGTCTCATTCTCTTGGAAAATGCCTGAATTTTCTCAAAAAATTATCAAAAAATATGAAAAACAAATTTTTATGGCATTTTTTTGCAAGGACGTACCGGTACGTCCATGGGGGTAAAGGGATGGCTTTTGTGAAACGTACCAGTACGTCCTTTGGGGGTAAAAAGGTTAACTATGGCGGATAAGCAGATTGCTAATAATAGTGCAATGTAGCACAAGATTAGTGGCAATAGTGCTAGTAGTGTGAAGAAATGGTAAGCAGTTTCAGCGGAAATGAAAGTAGCCATTATCAAGAAACCAGGTAGCGGTGAGAAGGCAGATATTACGCTTGTATATCAAATAAATTGTTCAACAATTGGCAAGATTTATAGGACGAGGAGTTTTCCGATGACAGCGAACTTTCCTTAGTGTCATCAAACTTGTCTCCATCACTGCAAGAAAAAGGTTTAAAAATGTATTTCATGGGTTTATATCTAATATTTACAGTACCATGCACTGTACTATATATTTTACTGCCTTATGTGATATAAAAGTACAATAGAGAGGGCTAGCATATGTAGATGCGTAGATATCCTACAATAGATGCCGCGAGAGCCATATCGGCCAAAGGCTGTACATACGTGAAGACCGCAGCCATCTTGTCCCGTTAGAAATGATCGATGACTAGCATGGTAATCAATGTGAGTAAATGTTGCATACACAGTTTATCGTCCAGGAATGTGGCAACTACAGAGGCTCGATAAGCCATACTATGAAAATATGGGAGAAGATCATTGAGAAGAGACTCGGAGAGGAAACAACAATTGGTGAGGAACAATTTGGATTCATGCCTGGAAGAGGGACCGTAGAAGCAATATTTGCTTTGAGGCAGATGATAGAAAAACATTGGGAGAAACGGAAAGGATTACATATGGTCTTTATTGACATGGAGAAGGCATACGATCGAGTACCACGTCAGGAGTTGTGGAGATGTATGAGAGAACAGGGAGTCCCTGAGAAATATGTAAGAATCACCCAAGATATGTATGAGAAGGCAGAAGCGAATGTTAAAAGCAGTATAGGCCTAACAGAAAGTTTCCCAGTAAATGTGGGACTACATTAGGGGTCTGCATTGAGCCCTTACCTATTTGATCTGGTCATGGATGTAGTAACACAAGGTATTAGAGATCAGTCTCCTAGGTGTATGCTTTTTGCTGATGATGTTATACTGTGTAGCACTGGGCCAGAGGTAGTAGAAGAGAAACTGGAGGAGTGGAGAAGAGAAAGGGAAAATAGAGGTTTAAAGATCTGCAGGAAAAAGACATAGAGTACTTGAGATGAAAAATGGCGAGAATGGGGAAGTTAGTTTACAAGGAGAGAGATTGAAAAGAGTTGAAAATTTCAAGTGTTTAGGATCAACAGTTGCAGAGGATGGTGTTCTGTGGGCAGAAATAAACCACAGAATACAAGCAGGATGGAAGGATTGGGAAAAAAGGGCGTAGAGTACTATGTGACAGGAAAATAGGGGTTAAGTTGAAAGTTAAAGTACATAGGACAGTTGTGAGACCGGCAATGATGTATGGAGCGGAGACGTTGGCAATAAAGAAGACAGAAGAGAAGAAGATGGATGTGGTAGAGATGAGAATGTCGAGATGGATGTGTGGGGTGACAAGAAGACATAAGATACGGAATGGAGTAATTAGGGGTACCACGGGAGTTAGAAAACTATCTGATAAGATCCAAGAAAGTAGACTGAGGTGGTATGGTCATGTCATGAGAAGAGATGAACAGTATATTAGAAGGAGAGTGATGGAAATGGAGGTACAAGGAACGAGAAGGAGAGGGAGACCAAAGCAAAGGTGGATGGACTGTATTAAAGATGACCTTCGATCAAAGGGATTAATCGGTGATGAAGTGTGGGAAAGAAGTAGATGGAAAAAGCTGACCAGAAACATCGACCCCACATAGAAGTGGGAAAAGATTCAGACAAAGAAGACAAAGCAGCTGCCAAGGATGTAAAATCACCTTTATCAAAGTCCTGAAGTATTACAGGACCTTGAAAGCCAATAGGGAACGGGATACTCCCCCTACCACAAGAAGGAAGAGCCTTGAATGCCCTTCTCCAGTGCCTCCAACACCCCTGCCATCTCCAATAGTGACCCCAAGGACTGAAGATACACCCTCATCCTCTCCTTCAACTCCACAGCAGACAGTTGTAGTTACTCCTTCAACCTCGGTGCCTGAGACTTCCACAGCCCTGGAAATTGACCTTGCTGAGACCCAGGCAGTCCCTCGGGGAAACCATTCCCCGGACTGTAACTGCACTGTCTGCCTTACCCAACTCCATAAAAAAGCTTTTGCCATTGCTGCTAGCATTCCAGCTCCAAAGAACGAAGCCAAGAAACCACTGCCAAAGTTCAAGCTTACCCAGACAGACAGCTCCATCTCCTACGCCACAGTTGCTGCCATGGCTGCAAAGCCTGGCATGCAACTCACAGCTAGACCCAACCGGAAGGGAGACCTTATAATCTTCCTAAAGGACCAGGAAACTACCAGATCTCTCCTGATACTGCTTGACTCTGCCTTAATCCATAGGAAAGCAGTCATAACCAGATACCCCATCACCATGCTCATCTCCATCGCTACCTCATGCAGCAACATTGACAAGGCAGTGCGCTGCATGAGCAAGAATGATGTCCTAGTCAGAAGAATGATAGCCACCTTCATCGGTCCAGTGGCCTCCTCCCTGGATCTAGGAGTTTGGGGGACGTTCCCCATTGAAGAGTATAAGAGTATACACTGGAACCCCTCAGATGCTACCGCTGCCAGTGATATGGCTATCACAAGGAGGAGTGTAAAGGCCTCATCACCTGCGGAGTCTGCAGCCAGTGACACAGCCCCACCACGCCTGGAACAGGCGCTGCCCAGAGAGACTAAGGAGGATAGCTGTGATGAAGAACACTTCCTCCCCTAAACAGCCAGAGGCACCTACAACTCACCCCCCCCCCCCCCCCAGGACCAGTGACCTTGCCAGAGGAGACAATGGCATCCGCCCACTGCTACTGTACCTGTACCAGCCAACCAGCTGCAAGCAGCACCTCTTCCACAACCTACGTCCTCCAACCCAACTCAAATCCTTACTCATCAAGTAGAATCACTGCCCTTAGAAGACCTCATTCCTCTCACCTTCAAGATCCTCACCAGAATCCTGTCCCTGGGGAGTGTTCAACACCTGTAGTGTGTGTGAATTGCAAGGGTAACTATCAGGCCCATGATAAAGAATGCCCTGTATTGAAGAAAGAGCAAGAGGCATTGCTGAAATCTATTAATGAACACATCAGTGTTGGAGATGCAAAGAAGCTATTAGTGAAAAAATCTTATACAGATGCAGTGAGGAGTTCTGGTGACTTCTCTAGTCGGGCTCCTCAGGCTCCCCTAGTTGTGGCTCCTCTGCCTGCCCCCACTTGGTGGGGCTCCCCAGGCATCCTCTGGTGGGACTCCTCTGGCCCCTTCTGGTGGGGCTCCTCCTCCCCCCATCGGTGGGGCTCCATCGCCCCCTTTGGTGGTGCTGGTGGGGTCTCTTCTGTCCTCTCTGGTGGCGCTTCTGCCCCCTCCGGTGGGGCTCACAAATCCTCTTCTAGTGAGGCTCTCATAGCCCCTACATTTGTGACTGGATTGATTAAAGATCTTGGTGAGTTCTTAATGCAATACTGTACTGTATATTGAGAACTCTACATATCAAATTGTACCGTTACCGGTCTTAACAGTTCATCGATCCAATGACGGTGAGGAAATGTAGGCACAATCTGTTAGACAAAAGAGGCCCCTTCCTCCCACTTCACCTACACGTTCTCAGGATCAGGGTAGAAGTACTAAAAATAAAACTGAAAAGACAACTGAAGGCCCAGCATCACAAAAATCGTTAGCACTATCTAGATCAATAAGTATTGAAAATATGGGTGGCAAGCCATCTCTCTCTAGGACTCCGATTCCCAAATTAGAACCAAAAAAAAGTATAAGAAATCCAAATAATGTCTATCATGCAATGGAACATCCGTGGATTTAATTCAAATAGAATTTACTCCATGCCGCCAGACTTACAAGCCCCCAGCGAAGCATCACATACCAGCAGACTTGCACTCTGCAACGCACGTCTTTCTGCGCAACGACACTAGCAAGCCACCGCTAACGCCCCCTTACACGGGCCCTTTCCATGTGATCCGCCGCAGTCCGAAAGCATTCCTACTAAACATTCGTGGCAAAGAATTAGAACCAAAAAAAAAAGTATAAGAAATCCAAATAATGTCTATCATGCAATGGAACATCCGTGGATTTAATTCAAATAGAATTTACTCCATGCCGCCAGACTTACAAGCCCCCAGCGAAGCATCACATACCAGCAGATTTGCACTCTGCAATGCACGTCTTTCTGCGCAACGACACTAGCAAGCCACCGCTAACGCCCCCTTACACGGGCCCTTTCCATGTGATCCGCCGCAGTCCGAAAGCATTCCTACTAAACATTCGTGGCAAAGAAGACTGGGTCTCCATTGATCGTCTAAAACCTGCTTATCTTCTGCCAGATGACCCGCCTACAGTTCGCCTCTCTAGATCAGGGCGCCCTATTTAACCCTGGATAGGTACGGTCCTCGGACACCCCTTTAAGGGTATACTCGGACGCGAACGACCCCGACGCCAAAAAAAATTCTTGAAAAATCAGTTTTTGCAGTAACCTCCTTTTTTCTTTTGCCAAAAAAAACTTCAATGAATGCTTAAAACAACTGTAAAGATAAATACTACTCATCTGCAGAAAAACTATTTATTATAAATATTTTAAAAAATTAAGTAGAAAAAAAAAAAGACCTGACATAAAAATTCATAAAAAAAAAGTTTATACATATATACACAAATCCTTTTAGGAATTGATTCTTGAATGTTTAGGACACATCTTGATGTATTTTGGATGAAGTCAGACCCATGGAGGTGAAGATCTGAAATGAGAAAAAAAGGGTAACTTTTTTTGGCCAAAAAAAATTGTCCAAATTTCATGAATTTTTTTGGGTACCCAAATGAAATAGGAAGTGGCTAATTTTTTTAGGGAATAAACATATGTTATCCTAAAATAGAAATATGTAAAAAAATCTTCATTATTTTGTAAATTACATTTATATCAGGGGCCATATCTAAAGGTAATTTTTTGAGTACTTGGAAATTTCGTAAAAAAATACATATATTTAATATATAATATGATATTTATGCAGGTAAAAATATACCCAAATATCACAAATTCTATAGGGAACAAGAATATATATAGATAGGGCAGCTTACGCTTCGGATATGTCCACAAAATGGCCGCCAACCACACTGACTCAAGACTCCCTAATCTGCCACTTGAAATGTAGGAAGGGTATGTCAATTTCAAGGTGTTATTTACTAATCTAATTATTATTGGATATGCATAAAAATTGTATGGTGGGTTGCTGGATAATTGTCGATTATTTTACGACTATAAAATTAAAATTCTGACCCAAAAAAATTTTTTTGAAGGGAAATAAAATCGAAAAAAAAATGTAAAACAATATTTTAGCTAAAAAAATTTGATGATATTCAATCAAAAAAAAAGTAAACAAAATTTTCCGACAAATAAACATCTAGAGGAATCATTACTCTGTGATAGTTCCTTAGTACGTAGTAATTTTGAAAGAATTGGGAAAAAACGAAAAAATGGCAATCACCGGAAAATCGAACACATACCTATATATACGCCATATCTGGCTAAAAAAAAGATAGGCATGGGTAGCCAGATCATCTAGAAACACTTTCCAACACTATAAAAATATACGTTTTGCGACACTACTTGCCAATTCCTTACGGTAACATGACTAAGCAAAAAAATGCAAAACAAATAAAAAGGGGCACTCGTGGAAAAATGGCCATTCTAATATACGGCATTTCAGAAAAAAAAAATTTCAGCCACGTGCTAGGCAAACCATCAAGGCATATTTTCCGACAAATAAACATATAAATGAAATATTACTCTGTGATAGTTCCTTAGTACGTAGTAATTTTGAAAGAAATGGGAAAAAACGAAAAAATGGCAATCACAGGAAAATCGAACACATACTTATATATACGCCATATCTGGCTAAAAAAAAAATAGGCATGGGTCGCCAGATCATCTAGAAACACTTTCCAACACTATAAAAATATAAGTTTTGCGACACTACTTGCCAATTCCTTACGGTAACATGACTAAGCAAAAAAATGCAAAACAAATTAAAGGGGCACTCGCGGAAAAATGCCCAACATTCTAATATACGGCATCTCAGATAAAAAAAAAAGACATGCACGTGTTAGCCCAACCATCAAGGCACACTTTCTAACACATAAACATGAAAAAAAATCAATAATATACGGCAATTCCTTACTACGTAGTAAATTTTTACAAATATTGAAAAAAAACAGAAATTGGCAACCGCAGTTAAATACCCAATATACCAATAACTACGTCGTATCTGACAAAAACAAAATCACGCATGGGTAGCCAGATCATCTAGACACACTTTCCAACATTAAAAAAGCAAAAGTTTATCGACACTATTTCGCAATATCTTACGGAAAAATGACTTGGCAAAAAAATTAAAAAAAATTAAAAAGGGACACTCGCGGTAAAATGCCCGACATTCTAATATACGACATCTCAGATAAAAAAAAAGACATGCACGTGTTAGCCCAACCATCAAGGCACACTTTCTAACACATAAACATGAAAAAAAAATGAATAATATACGGCAATTCCTTACTACGTAGTAATTTTTACAAATATTGAAAAAAAAACAGAAATTGGTAACCGCAGTTAAATACCCAATATACCAATAACTACGTCGTATCTGACAAAAACAAAGTCATGCATGGGTAGCCAGATCATCTAGACACACTTTCCAACACTAAACAAGCAAAAGTTTTACGACACTATTTGGCAATATCTTACGGAAAAATGACTTGGCAAAAAAATGAAAAAAAATGAAAAAGGGGCACTCGCGGTAAAATGGTCCTCGTGGTGATGAACGACATTTTAACTAAAAAAAAAACATGCACATGGTAGCCAAACAATCCACCAAGACTTTCCACAACTGATAACCTATACAAGTTGCACCATTCTACGACAATTTCATAATACGTAATAACTTTGATAATTATGCAAACTACCTCAGAAGGGTAAACTCGGACGCGAACGACCCCGACGTGTCTCAGAAATCGGGGAAGGAGTACAGCTACAGCAATGCACATCTGGACACTACTAGAGCGTGTAGGGGAGACACCTCCTGCAGGTCGATCACCCACAAATTCAGTCACAGGGGTGAGTCACGTGAGAAAAACCTGTTTTTTTTTGACGCTCGGGGTCGCAAACGACCCACCGTACCTATCCAGGGTTAACATGTACAGTATGTCATTTTTAGGGGGGGGGAGCCATATACCAAACATGTGTTACACGATCGTACATAATTCATTTTGTATATATTATGCTTGTATCTTCGCTCTTCCCTCGCACTAAAATGAACCAGAATAAACATGTCTGCGTTTCGCCTCTGTAACATTGTCTGTTTTGTGAACATGAAAATTCCTGTTGCCTTGGGCTTTTGTATATAAAAGAGAGTGTTCAATAATAAACTAACTCAGTTGCTTTCATACTGCCTTTGAGTTCACAACCTTCTCTCGGCCCGTCACAATAGGTAGAAAAAAAATTCCAAGTTCAAGAGCAAAGCTTAAAATGAAGACGCCGATAGTAGGTCAGTTTTGATCAATTGATATTATGGTGAACTAAAAGGAAAGGAACGTTAGCTGGAAGAATTACAGGTAGCAAAACTTACCATATTTGTATGGATTTATATGCACAATACCTACACCCTCTACATGATAACTACATTCTATAGGCTACAGTATGCATATGCAGTCTAAATCACATATTTCTGCAAAATAAACTGGTACTGTATATGTGGACAAGATACTGTCCTGAACATTGTACACAGTTCTTACTATACATATTACAATACAACTACAGATGTGTGGGTGCAAAATGCTGCGATATAAAAAAGTTCATTGCCATTAGTTACCTCCTCCGAAGATACAATAGCTCGATTATGTCTATGGCAAATAATTATATTTTCTGGGTCGACCTATGACGCCTGGTGAAAAGGGGCCTTCTTCTCACTTTTCTGATATAAATACTTCTAAATATACCAGAGAAAGTTAAAAGCATGGAATGCAGATGTTACTACCCTCGCGCGAGCACCCTAAGGGCGTCGTGTATAAAGATAGAGCGTGTGAAATCCACTATTCACGGGTCGTCTTCCATTTAGATAATTCCTTCGTCAATAAGGGATGAGCCGCTACAGCGGCACTAACTACACCAACCTGATCCACTCCACCGACGCCCGACTCGAGCGCCATCTAGTCATCCTTCTTTTGGACTCGTGTTTGTGACGCTGACTTTGTTTTTGTACTCTCTTTTTTGGCTGTTTTTGTGGATTTCTTCGCCATGGCTGAAGCTCTCCTTCCACCTGCACCAATGTTAAGTACCATAGATTGTTTTGACATTATTTCCAGTACCGGGCATGTTTCCCTTAAGTCATTTGAAGTGTTTAGTGCGATCGGCTTTATGCCTTCCCTCAGCCTACGCGGCCATTGTTGTTGTTTACGTTCAGTAGCGTTTACATTTTTGGGCTCAAGCCATGGCGTCCTGATGGAAGGTTCCTTATTGGTAGCTTCCTTGGGTATATAACTACTAAATATTCCCAGAGAATTTAACCACAGGTTATCACAGAAATCTAACTTCTGGAGCGAGTATCCTAAAGGTTTCCCTTTAAGACATCGTATATCAACAGGGGACGCATGTATTAACGCGCCACATAGCTATCTACACCCCAAACAGAGTTAACACTTCGATGTGTAGGGGCGGAGAATAGCTGGGGAGCCGTTCCACAGCTAATCTCGTTTGTGGCTACTTTTGGTACTCGAGACGTTAAACAAACGGGCGCCATTGCTAATTGACGTCACGTCCGTCCTCATCCTTCGTTTAGTAGCTTGCCTTACTAGTCGGACTTTTCCCTGTGCGATCTTTATCGACTTGCATCTTAGCCATATCTCTACCCTCGGCCTCGCCTTCTTCTGGAAAGTTGAGTACAAGGTTCCAGTATTGTTTAAATAAGCTCTGACCGTAAAGTAACTTTTACTTTTCGAGATATTTGATGTTTTGTGGCAGAGCTGTGCCTTGACCGGACCCGCCATTTTATGGCGTCGCTGTTGTTTTGCATGCCTTATTTAGATAGCCTCAACAGCGTTTTCCGGCCTCATTAACTAATCGATACTATTAGTTATTTAGTCTTCATAGCTAGGAACTTTTATATCGTGTTTTGACGCCTTGTTATCGGTCATCATTTGACCCCTTACCAATTGGCTAGTCTAGCTCCTAGGCCAGAGCGCCTAGCATCAGTGTTCATGCATGATATATTTCAGTGATCCTAGGTTTAATTATGAAGATAGTGGCATTTTTGGGCTCAAGCCATGGCATCCTGATGGAAGGTTCCTGTTTGGTAGCTTCCTTGGGTATAAGACTACTAAGATATTCCCAGAGAATTTAACCACAGGTTATCACAGAATTCTAACTTCTGGAGCGAGTATCTCAAAGGTTTCCCTTTAAGACATCGTAATACAACAGGGGACACGCATGTCTGAACGTACCACATAGCTATCTTCACCCCGAACAGAGTTAATGCTTCGGTGTGTAAGGGCTGAGAATAGCTGGGAGCCGTTCCACAGCTAATCTCACTCGTGGCTACTACTGATACTCGAGACGTAAACAAACGGACGCCATTGCTCTAATGACGTCACGCCCGTCTTTATCCTTTGTTTAGTAGCTGCCCTACTTAGACGGATTTTCCCTTGTGTTATCTTTATCGCTTTGCATCTTCGCTATGTCGTTACCTTCAGCCTCGCCTTCTTCTGGAAAGTTGAGTACAAGGTTCCAGTATTGTTTAATTAAGCTCTGGCCGTAAAGTAAATATTATTTTGCGAAATAATTGATGTTTTGTGGCAGAGCTGTGCCTCTACCGGACCCGCCATTTTATGGCGTCGTTGTTGTTTTGCTTGTCTTATTTAGTTAGCCACAACAACGCTTCCGGCATAATATACTAATCGAATACATTAGTTTATTTAGTCTTCATAGCTAGGAACTTTTATATCGTGTTTAGACGCTTTTTATCGGTCATCGATTGACCTCATACCAGTCGGCTACTATAGCCCCCAGGCCAGGAGCCTACATACAAGTGTTCATGCATGATTTATTAGTGATCCTAGACTAAGTTATGAAGATAGTGGCATTATTATTTTACAATACTTTTGACAGTGATGCAAATGTTTTCGCCTTCAGGGACCATATAGGGGATAGGCTAGTCAGTGATTCTTTCTAGCCTAACCTAACCTTAGGACCCCTATATGCTTCCTTCATCCCCTGCCTTGGCATTCCCTCTATTTAGCCTTGATCCCTTTTCTGAGTAAAGGGATTAATTGTCTAATAGAGTATATATCGCCTCTCGGTCCTCCCTAAAGGAATGAACCCCCTTTAGGATTGCGTCTGAGAGTGAGGTTAGGCTAGCCTACCTCTATGGCTAGGATAGTCTATGACTTTCCAGCGATAGCGATATGTCTTCTTCCTTGCCTAGTTCAGGACTTTTAGCCCTGTTCTAGGTCGGGTTAGGAAGGTTTCTCTGTTCCATGCTGAAACTGTACTCTTGCACCGTTTTAGCCGATCAGCCTGATCTTAGGTTAGGGAGTGTCCTCCCTTCCCTTAGTGGCCGCTCTGGTACAGAAACCCTTCCTGGGAAGACCTCTCTCTTCTCCCTCCCCACCTATCTCTTGTATAGCCTAGCCTATGTTTAGGTTAGTTTATACTCATCTGTCCCCTGTCCTACAACTCCTCCTTAGGGTGGATGAGTAGGGCTACCCGAGCTTCCCTGTGCAGTCCGCTCTGGTACATATACCTTCATAGTGTCCTATAAGGTTAGTTACTAGTATAGTTCTGCATATGGGAGTCTCCCCCCCTCCCCTCTTGGGTGTTCCCTAGCCCTCCCTTGGGCTACCTAGCTCCCGGTCCCTAGCGATCCCTGCTTATGGATGTTAGAGCCTGCCTCTATCATGGGTACACCCTCTCAGGGAGGGGGAGGGATGTCTGGAACCCTGACGGTACTTCCTGCATCCCTTCCCCCCTCCCCCTGTCTCTCTATCTATCCGGGTGCCGGTCTCTTGCCGCCTCTACTGTCGGCAATACCTGCCTCCTTCTTGGTGACTTCCCTACCCTTGCCGCCAGCCCCCCGTGTACCGAGGGACTGCCGGCTGCCGCCGGCTTACTACCGGCGGCTCTCCTACTCCTATCTAATCGTCCGCCTGCCGGTCGATCACCCGGAGGTGCCGGCATATACTGCCGGCAACCCGATACTACCTGTACCATCCTTATCCCAGTCACCAACCTGGCATCCTCCGACTGCCGGAGCCGCCGCTTCCTGCCGGCGTGCCGCCGTTGTGCCGGCGGCCGCCATCCTGGTATCTAACTGACTTTTGAAAATTGTCTGTTCTAATGCCAGAATCTATGCTGGAGCGAGCTCCGGCATGCCGGCGGCTTGCCGGATGCCTCGGAGGCGTCAAGAATACTTGCACCCCCTCACTGTAGCTATCATAAGACTAGGATAGCCCTACATGGCAAATAGATAAGCTGCTTTTGCTTTTAAGATCAGTACCTAGTACTGCTCTATTAGTGATCATGCTGTCTCTTTGCATTCTTCTAATTCCAGCATGCTATGTGCATCTTAGCACGGCTGGTTGCCAGAAGCAGTTACCTTTAATGAGGCCTTCTGGCTCTTAACTGGGAACCGAATAAATTCGATCCCAATCTGGTCCTTGGTTTTCCATGGAGTTCCAAAATAATGGGAATCCTAGGAAACTATATCCAATGATCTCGGTCATTTGGATTATCCCAGGACCAAGCTTATGGTAACCAGCCGGGCGAGATGCATGGAGCGTGTTCTCCTTTACTGTTTTCATTCTCTATGCATCACACCTTCTTTAAGTTAAAATTAATGATTAATATTAACTTAGTTTAAGAGCCATTCTTATGACTCCCCCATACTCATTTCTCTTTCTTCCACAGGAGGAGCAGATGAAGTGTGACTTCGCCTTCTGCGCTGTGAAACGCCCGCAGTTTTACGGCATACGGCTTGCAGGACTCACGCCCCTTGTGCAGACAAGAAAGGGATTTGAAGTTCTGGAATCCACTGGATTGTACGGTCTGCCAGGCCCACCTAGTTGAGGCCTTCCATAACCCTCCCTCACGGAGGTTAGAGACATTGCTCGTGAAAAGCTGCGCAAGTGGGTGCGTGGCTTTCAGAAAAATGCTACTGGACCGTACCTGGCCACCGAAGAACTGAGGTCCCTGTTGTTCCCTAAGGCCTCCCCTGACTCAGTGGTTCCAAAAGAAGCAATCCCCACTGTCCAAATTACGGTGGAACCTGATGTGGTCATGGCTCAGTCCATGCACGAGTGTCGTTTAGATTCCGAGGATGATGAACAGATATCAGACGTCTCGGAAGACACGGAGAAGACGCTTATGGCTCAAGGAGCCGAAGAGGACGAAGACAAGGTGGAATACACCGAGTCGGAGCTTGGAGCTGCTCCCTCGTCCATCCCTCCGCCTACTCCTACACCGACGGAAATGTCCATTCCGTCTACCTCCTCGACCCCGGATCCTTCCTCTTCTACACAAGAACTGATCCGGCTGATTAGAGCTGTCATGGACGACAGACTGAAGGAGAACCAGAAGTCCATCAGGTCAATGATTGGATCCAGAGAACCGAAGAAGATTTCGGTCAAGGATCTCCCAGCTTGCTCTCATGCCAACCCGTGGAGGTATGCAGAGCATATGGTTATTGCGACCGGCAGGATCTTTGTTAGTGACAAGATCGGCACGGTCCCGTTGGAAGATGTGGAGTTCTTCCCAAGCTTCGAGGCCTACCCGGACTGTTACGTTCGGCTTCGTTCCGAACCTGCCTCGAAGGAAGAGACCGAACCTAAAGAAGAGATAGTGTTCGATCTCGCAAAGGCCCAGGCTATGCTAGCCTCCGCATTTAAGAGTAGGGGCTTTACCTGCTCTAAGCTTCCTGCCTTGAGCAAGAAGCATCCTACATACGTCGCACCTGACACTGCGGTTCTTCCTTTCTTGGAAAAGGCCTTAGCTGCATGCCTTAAAGCGGCGGAAGAAGGAAAACCCTGCCCTGCACTGGAGGAGTGCAGACCCTTCTCCATCGTGACCCCCCTGACGCTCGACACTGGAAAGATGTTCAGCATACTTTCGTCGTGGGTAGGCTCGATCCTGACGTCGCCGGACGTCAGTTTAATGAAGACCTCCCTAAGCTCAATGATCACCTCCTTCGCCGGGAACAAGACACGAAGGAGAGGCTTGCGGCATCTCTTTCTCATCAAGTCCAACTGGAAGTGATGGCCTGTGACACAAGAGTACCAGATCACTACATGGTACTAGCCAAATCCCACTTACTGACAGTAATGAAGGACTTGTACCACTTCATAAAGGCTCGTAGAGCCTGTCGTGAATTCGTGTTTGCCGGTGCCCACCGTGAAACACGAACCCCCGGAGGCTGATTTCCTCCAACATCTGGGGAAAGCACCTGTTTCCTTCTGACCTTGTCAAGGAAATAACTGACAGAGCCGCCACGGAGAATAGGAACCTTCTCCACAAGTGGGGCATGTCCAGAAAAAGGAAACCCTCTCAGGACGATGGACCTCAGCCTAAGAGGAAACCGCAAAAGCCAAAACCCCAGCAACGTCAGCAACGACGTCAGTTTCCGGGACCCGCTACCTCCCAAGTGGTTGCCCAACCACAACAGACCTTTCAATTGGTCCCCCAACCGGTGTTGTCACAGTCACCGGTCTTCACCCCTGCCTTTGAGCAACCATCCACTACCTTTCATGCCAGAGGTAGAGGCTCGTCCAGGGGTGCAAGCAGGAGACGCATCTCGTCGTCCCTCCAGAGGTAGAGGAGGAAAGGGAGCTAGCGGCCGAGGCAACAAGTCCTCGGGGACACCAGAAGCAATGAAGTGCTTCCGGTGGGAGGAAGACTCCGCCAATTCCAGGATCGTTGGACCTTCGATCCCTGGGCACACAGCATCATCAAGAACGGTCTAGGCTGGAGTTGGACGCAACCACCCCCCAATCTTCCAGCGGTTCTTCCAACAATCGACCCCCATTCTGGAAGAATATGTTCTAGACCCTCTTGAACAAGAAGGTGATAAGGAAGGTAAAGTCCACCAGGTTCCAAGGGAGACTGCTTTGCGTTCCCAAGAAGGACTCAGACAAACTCAGAGTCATTCTGGACTTATCCCCCCTCAACAAGTTCATAGAGAACAAACAAATTCAAGATGCTGACGCTTCAACAAATAAGGACCCTTCTGCCTCAAGGTTCCTACACGGTCTCTATAGACCTGGCGGATGCCTATTGGCACATTCCAATGAACCATCACGCTTCCTCCTACCTAGGATTTCGACTCCAAAGGAAAAGCTACGCCTTCCGGGCCATGCCATTCGGCCTCAATGTGGCCCCTCGAGATCTTCACAAAGCTGGCGGATGCCATAGTACAACAGCTCCGCCTAAGAAACGTCCAGGGTGATGGCCTACCTCGACGACTGGCTAGTCTGGGCTCCATCCGCCCGAAGAGTGTGCAAAGTCTTGCAACGAAGTTACCCAGTACCTAGAACACCTGGGAGTTCAAGATCAACGAGAAGAAATCTCGCCTCTCTCCCAGCTCAGAAGTTTCAGTGGTTGGGAATCCACTGGAATCTTCAGTCACACCGCCTTTCCATCCCCCAGAAGAAAGGGAAGGAAATAGCAGGGTCTGTCAAGCGACTACTGAAATCCAAACGCATTTCAAGACGACAGCAGGAACGAGTTCTAGGCTCTCTACAATTCGCCTCAGTGACAACCCAGTGCTTCGCGCACAGCTAAAGGATGCGCGGGAGTCTGGAGACGCTCGGCATCCCATCGCTCGAAGAGACCTCAAGAGACGGCTTCCAAACAGACTTCGACGCCTCCTAAAGCCGTGGTCGGAAGCAAAGGCCCTGAAAAGGTCCATTCCTCTCCAACACCCTCCTCCATCACTCAACATCCACACGGATGCCTCACTGGAAGGCTGGGGAGGTCACTCCCACCTGAAACAGGCTCAAGGGACCTGGTCTCCACTATTCAAGACGTTCCACATAAACATCTTGGAGGCCATGGCGGTCCTTCTAACTCTGAAGAAGTTATCCCCGCCGCCCTCGATCCACATCCGTCTAACCCTAGACAACTCGGTGGTAGTTCGTTGTCTCAATCGCCAAGGCTCAAGATCGCCCCAGATAAATCAGGTGCTTCTCCCAATCTTCCGTCTGGCGGAGAAGAAGAAGTGGCACCTGTCTGCAGTTCACCTACAAGGATTCCGCAATGTGACAGCGGATGCTCTATCTCGGACAAACCCGATAGAGTCGGAATGGTCTCTAGACGCAAGATCATTCTCCTTCATCTCTCATCAAGTCCCAGAACTTCAGATAGATCTCTTTGCAACGAGCGACAACAATCAACTTCCTCTGTACGTAGCCCCGTACGAGGACCCCAAAGCAGAAGCGGTGGACGCCATGTCACTGGACTGGAACAGATGGTCCAAGATATACCTGTTCCCTCCCACCAACCTTCTGTTGAAAGTCCTCTCCAAACTGAGAACCTTCAAAGGGACAGCGGCCCTAGTGGCTCCCAAGTGGCCCCGGAGCAACTGGTACCCCCCTGGTCCTGGAGCTGCAGCCCAAGCTGATC
Organism: Palaemon carinicauda; assembly: GCF_036898095.1. Taxonomy (NCBI): domain Eukaryota; kingdom Metazoa; phylum Arthropoda; class Malacostraca; order Decapoda; family Palaemonidae; genus Palaemon; species Palaemon carinicauda. The sequence goes on from NC_090731.1 coordinate 129,987,353, forward strand.
CCTCTCCCGGGCCCAGTTCTCTCTCAACAAGTACAGAAGTCGACTGTCTTCGCTTCATCATCGAAAATCAAGGACCTTCATCTCATGATTTTCTCTCCCTTGCCGCAAAGAAGAGGTTTGGGATCTCGAAGAAAAGTCTAGACTTCCTAGAGGAATACAAGACCGAATCCACGAGACGGCAATATGAATCATCCTGGAGGAAATGGGTCTCCTTTGTCAAGGCAAAAAATCCTAAAGAAATCACCATTGATTTCTGTATGTCCTTCTTCATTCACCTTCATGGACAAGGATTAGCAGCCAATACGATTTCAACCTGCAAATCGGCCTTGACTAGACCAATTCTATATGCTTTCCAAATTGATCTGTCCAACGACATCTTTAACAAATTACCAAAAGCATGTGCTCGCCTACGCCCAGCACCCCCTCCGAAACCGATCTCCTGGTCACTAGACAAGGTACTCCATTTCGCCTCCAACTTGGACAACGATTCATGCCCCCTCAAGGATCTGACTCAGAAAGTTATATTTTTATTTGCTCTCGCCTCGGGAGCTCGAGTCAGCGAAATAGTGGCATTATCAAGAGAAGAGGGACACATCCTGTTTGCTGATTCAGGAGAAGTGACCCTCTCCCCTGATCCGACGTTTCTCGCTAAAAACGAATTACCCACCAAAAGATGGGGCCCTTGGAGAATATGCCCCCTGAAGGAGGATGTCTCTCTATGTCCAGTAGAGAGTCTCAAGGTCTATCTTCGCAGAACTTCGAACTTTGGTGGAGGCCAACTCTTCAAAGGAGAAACATCGGGCAGCGACCTGTCACTGAAACAATTAAGAGCGAAAATCACCTACTTCATTCGCAGAGCGGATCCGAACAGTACACCCGCTGGTCATGATCCTAGAAAAGTGGCATCGTCTCTGAATTTCTTTCAGAGCATGGACTTTGAAAGCCTTAAAAACTTTACGGGCTGGAAGTCCTCGCGAGTTTTCTTTAAACATTATGCGAAACAAGTGCACGAAGTCAAACATTTTGTGGTAGCCGCAGGTAGTGTTATGAAACCTGCACCTAACTCTGCGTAGAACAGTGAGTTACTTGGGACTCTAACTCTTCGGGTGCCTATGTTGACCCTCGAGCGATTCATAGTGATGTCTAAAAACACTTAGTGCTTTTATAACTGTTCTTATCCCAGGTGAAATGTCATAGTGTCACACAAGTGCCGCATGCCTTGAGCATGATGTGTTGTTTAAAGACTTGCGTTCCTCGAGAACGAGTACCTACTAATCCTGAAATTCCTTTTCAGATTCAAGAGCAAGCCTTTATTTCTATGTACATTATTATTACTGTAAATGAACTTTACTTTTGCTGTAAATTATTTAATTTCTGCATTGTGAATTAAATTTCTATTTTATTACTTATGCGTCTCTTTCAGCTCCTACCTACTATGAAATACATACTGTCATAGTTTTATTTATTCCTCCTCTCTTATGGTCATGAAGAATTTAAGATGTCTAATCCTAAATTATATTCACCCTGTCTCAGTAAGGTTCCTACACGAATACTTACTTCTGATAACCAAGAGATGAACTCTATACACAGTGCCCAACCACCACTGACCTAATTCAGAATGTTCCTATACAAATATCAAACATTCTGCTTCATCTCTAAGTTCTTAAAAGTTCTTCTGTCAGGATGAATAGCCCTTCAATACCACTTTGACGTCGGCATAGCCCATGGGAACTTCCTACCAATGGGGGGCAGGATACTTCGTTCCTATGGTTCTTTACCTAAGATTACTTTGCTGTTTTGTCAATGCCTAGGCACTTAACACTGGGGGAAAATCTACCACGATACATTGATTCTCTGGTACTCTTCCATCAGGACGCCATGGCTTGAGCCCAAAAAACGGATTTTGAGCGAAGCGAAAAATCTATTTTTGGGTGAGATAGCCATGGCGTCCTGATGGACCCTCCCTACTACTTCGTCCAGTTTTGTTCCCACCCTACACAATTGTATCATGGTGATGGGCAGCAACTGGCGTCAGGATAAAGACGGGCGTGACGTCATTAGAGCAATGGCGTCCGTTTGTTTACGTCTCGAGTATCAGTAGTAGCCACGAGTGAGATTAGCTGTGGAACGGCTCCCAGCTATTCTCAGCCCTTACACACCGAAGCATTAACTCTGTTCGGGGTGAAGATAACTATGTGGCACGTTCAGACATGCGTGTCCCCTGTTGTATTACGATGTCTTAAAGGGAAACCTTTGAGATACTCGCTCCAGAAGTTAGAATTCTGTGATAACCTGTGGTTAAATTCTCTGGGAATATCTTAGTAGTCTTATACCCAAGGAAGCTACCAAACAGGAACCTTCCATCAGGACGCCATGGCTATCTCACCCAAAAATAGATTTTTCGCTTCGCTCAAAATCCGTTTATTTTACAATACTATTGACTATGATGCAAGTGTTTTCGCCTTCAGGGACCATATAGGGGACAGGTTAGATAGTGTGCCTTTCTAACCTAACCTACAAGTAGGACCCCTATATGCTTCCTTCATCCCCTGCATTAGGGCATCCCCTCTGTGTAGCCTTGCTCCCCCTACCACGTAAGGGGATCAAGCTCTTATCAGAGTATATATCGCTTCTCTGTCCCCCCTAAGGGAATGATCCCCCCTTAGGGTTGTGTCCGAGAATGAGGAACGGCTAGCCCGTCCTCTATTGCTGGGGCTAGGTCTCCGACCTTTCCTGCAATAGCGATACGTCTTCCATCCTTCCTAGTTCAGAGTGTAACATCCCTGCTCTAGGTTAGGTTTTGGGGGAGTTAGCTCTGTACCTTGCTGAAACGATACCCATGCACCGTTTTCAGACAGGCTGCCTTACCTTAGGCTAGGGAGTGTCCTCCCTTCCTTGGTGGCCGCTTTGATACAGAGCCTCCTCTACAGAAGACCCTTCTCTTCTCCCCTCCCCACCTATCTCTTGTATGGCCTAGCCTATACTTAGGTTAGTCTATACCCATCTGTCCCCTGTCCTACAACTCCTCCTTAGGGTGGAGTGATAGGGCTACCTTGAGCTCCTGTGTGCAGTCTGCTCTGGTACATATACCCTTCATAGTGTCCTATGCGTTCTGTCTGCAGGGGTTCTCCCCCCGTCTTGGGTGTTCCCTAGCCCTCCCTTGGACTACCTTGGCTCCCGGTACCTCTGCGGTCCCTGCTTCTGGTTTATAGGGCTAGCCTCTATCATGGGTACACCCACTCAGGAGGGATGTCTTGGGGTCCGTAGCCGTGCCCCTACATCCCTCCCTCTGTCTCTTTCACTATCCCGGTGCCGGTCCCTTGCCGCCTCCCCTGTCGGTGATACCCACCTCCTACCTTGGTGACTTATCCCTTGCCCTCTGGGCCGCCAGTCCTCCGTGTGCCGGGGGACTGCCGCCTCCCACCGGCTTCCAGCCGATGGCCTTCCCTCTTACCTCATAGCTTCGGTCGTCCGTCCACCGGCCCGGCCCCTGGAGTGCCGGCATCCACTGCCGGCAGTCCGGTTCTGCTATAATCATCCTTGTTCCTGTCGCCAAGCCAGCAGCCGAACCGCCACTCCCCGCCGGCGTGCCGCCGCTGTGCTGGCGGCCGCCACCCTGGTATTACTCCTGACTTTTATATTTGTCTTCCCTAATGCCAGAAACTCTGCTGGGGCGGCCTCCGGCGTGCCGTCGGTCTGCCGGAGCCTTCCGGAGGCGTCAAGGCGACTTGCACCCCTTCTACTAGCTATCATCTCATGTTGATAGCCCTACATCGCAACCAGATGGTTTGATTATGTAAATGGATAGGTATTATCTTACCGTTCTATTAGTAACTATGCTGTCTTCTTGCATATCACAGATTTCCAGCATGCTGTGTGTATCTTAGCACGGCTGGTTGCCGGAAACCGTTACCCTATGGGATCTTCTACGTTCCCAGTTCTAGGGTCTGAGTGCCTCAGTCCTAGTTTTATATCCTTGACAATTCCCAATAGAATTCCCACTGCCTTCCGGGCGTTCCATGTCGAATTCTGTCCTGTGCCTTCGGTCACAACAAATTGTCTATGGATAAGGTCACGGTAACCAGCCGGGCGGGTTACACGGAGTATGTATCTATTTCCTTCTTTTCCGCCCATTCTTTGATCATCACACTTAATATTAAGTTAAAGATTAATCAATTAATATTTAACTTTAGAATAGAAGTCATCCTTATGACTCCCCCATACTCATGTTCTCTTTCTCTTACAGGAGGAGCAACTGAAGTGCGACCACGGCTTCTGTACAGTGAAGCGCCCGCACTTTTATGGGCACACGGCGTGTAGGACCCACGCCCCTTGTGCCAACAAGAAAGAAGATCTGAAGTTCTGGGACCCGCAGAACTGTACGGTCTGCCAGGAACGCCTGGTCGACGCGTTCAATAACCCTCCTTCATCGGAGGTTAGGGACGCTTCTCGAGAGAAGCTACGCAAATGGGTGCGTGGCTTCCAGAAGAACGCCACTGGACCGTACCTTGCCACTGAAGACATGAGGGCCTTACTGTTCCCAAAGGCATCCCCAGACTCTGTGGTCCCCAAGGATCAGATCCCCACCGTCCAGATCACGGTGGAACTCGATGTTGTCATGGCCCAGTCCATGCACAAGTGTCACCTGGATACCGACAACGCGGAGGGCATGTCGGAGATTTCGGAGATAACGGAGAGGAACCTCATGGCCCAAGAGTTGGACTATGAAGAGGACCAGGTGGAATACACAGAGTCAGAGCAGGAGGTCGCTCCGCCTTCCACCACCGCCCCAACTCCTACACCGACGGAAGTATCTCTCCCGTTTACCTCCGCCACCCCGGATCCCATCCCAACCACCCAGGAGATGTTTCGTATGCTTGAAGCGCTTATGGACAAGAAACTCCAAGTGACACACGAGTACATCAGGTCCATGGGAAGTTCCAAGGAGCCGAAAAGGATTTCGGTTAAGGACCTCCCGGTATGCTCGCACGCCAACCCCTGGAGGTATGCCGAGCATATGCCCATCGCAACGGGCAGGATCTTCATCAGCGAGAAGGTCGGCTCGGTTGCCCTGGAAGAAGTGGAGTTCTTCCCGAGTTTTGAGGCTTATCCGGACTGTTACGTCCGGCTTCGATCCGAACCTGCCTCTAAAGAAGAGACCGAACCTAAGGAGGTGATAGTGTTCGATCTACCGAAGGCCCAGGCTATGTTGGCCAACGCTTTTAAAAGTAGGGGCTTTACCTGCTCAAAGCTTCCGGCGCTGAGCAAGAAGCACCCTACCTACGTCGCACCTGATGATGCGATCCTTCCCTTTATGGAAAAGGCCTTCACTGCGGTTCACAAGGCAGTGAAGAAGGGAAGCCTTGCCCTGCACTGGAGGAGTGCAGACCCTTCTCCCTGGTGACTCCCCCCGATGTTCGACACTGGAAGGATATCCAGCATACCATCATGGTGGGAAAACTAGATCCTGACGTTGCTGGACGTCAGTTTAATGAAGACCTCCCGAAACTTAATGACCATCTCCTTCGTCGGGAACAAGACACGAAGGAAAGGCTCGCCGCATCCATGTCCCTCCAAGTACAGCTTGACGTCATGGCTGGTGACACTAGAGTCCCCGACCACTACATGGTGCTCGCTAAATCGCATATGGCGACTCTGGTTAAGGACCTGTACAGCTTCATGAAGGCTCGGAGAGCCTGTCGTGAATTCGTGTTCTCAAGTGCCACAGTGAGACACGAACCCCGGAGGCTGATTTCCTCCAACATCTGGGGTAAACTCCTCTTTCCCTCTGATCTTGTGAAAGAGATCACCGACAAGGCCGCCACTGAGAACAGGAACCTTCTCAACAAGTGGGGCATGTCAAAGAAGAGGAAATCCTCTCAGGACGATGGCCCTCAACCTAAGAGGAAATTCTCCAAGCCAAAACCCCAACAACATCAACAGAGATGGCAGTTTCCGGGACCTGCTACTCCCCAAGTGGCTGCTCAGCCACAACAGACCTTTCAACTGGTCACCCAACCGGTTTTGTCCCAGTCACCGTTTTTCACCTGCCTTTGAGCAACAAACGACTACCTTTCGTCCCAAAGGTAGAGGCTCAAGCAGAGGTGCAGGCAGAGACGCATCTCGCCGTCCCTCCAGAGGCAGAGGAGGAAGGGGAGCTAGCGTCCGAGGCAGTAAACCCTCGGGACACCAGAAGCAATGAAGTGCTTCCGGTGGGAGGAAGACTCCGCCAATTCCAGGATCATTGGACCTTCGATTCCTGGGCACACAGCATCGTCAAGAAGGGTCTAGGCTGGAGTTGGACTCAACCACCCCCAACCTTCCAGCAATTCTTCCAACAATCAACCCCCCTTCTGGAAGAATATGTCCTAGATCTCTTGAACAAGGTGATAAGGAGGGTAAAGTCAACCAGGTTCCAAGGGAGACTGTTTTGCGTCCCCAATAAGGACTCCGACAAGCTCAGAGTCATTCTCGACTTGTCCCCCCTCAACAAGTTCATAGCGAACAACAAGTTCAAGATGCTGACTCTTCAACAGATAAGGACCCTTCTGCCTCGAGGTTCTTACACGGCCTCCATAGACCTGGCGGATGCCTACTGGCACGTTCCAATGAACCACCACGTTTCCTCCTACCTAGGATTTCGACTCCAAAGGAAAAGCTACGCCTTCAGGGCCATGCCCTTCGGCCTCAATGTGGCCCCTCGGATCTTCACAAAGCTGGCGGACGCCATAGTACAACAGCTCTGCCTCCAAGACGTCCAGGTGATGGCCTACCTCGACGACTGGCTAGTCTGGGCTCCATCGCCCGAGGATTGTTTAAGATCCTGCAGCAAAGTCCCCCAGTTCCTAGAACACCTGGGATTCAAGATAAACGCGAAGAAATCTCGCCTCTCTCCAGCTCAGAAGTTCCAATGGTTAGGAATCCAGTGGAACCTTCAGTCACACCGCCTTTCCATCCCCCAGAAGAAAAGGAAGGAAATAGCAGGGTCTGTCAAGCGACTGCTGAAATCCAAACGGATCTCAAGACGTCAGCAGGAACGAGTTCTAGGCTCTCTACAGTTCGCCTCAGTGACAAACCCAGTGCTTCGTGCACAGCTAAAGGATGCCGCGGGAGTCTGGAGACGTTCTGCATCCATCGCTCGAAGAGACCTCAAGAGACGGCTCCCAAACAGACTTCGGCTTCTCCTCAAGCCGTGGTCGGAAGCAACAGCCCTGAAAAGGTCCATCCCTCTTCAACACCCACCTCCATCACTCAACATCCACACGGATGCTTCGCTGGAGGGTTGGGGAGGTCACTCCTACCAAAAACAGGCTCAAGGCACATAGTCTCCCCTATTCAAGACGTTTCACATCAACATCTTGGAGGCCATGGCGGTCCTTCTAACACTGAAGAAACTCTCCCCGCCTCCCTCAATCCAAATTCGTCTAACCCTAGACAACTCGGTGGTAGTTCGATGTCTCAATCGCCAAGGCTCAAGATCGCCCCAGATAAATCAGGTGCTTCTGACAATCTTCCGTCTGGCAGAGAGGAAGAAGCGGCACCTGTCTGCAGTTCACCTACAAGGATTCCGCAACGTGACGGCGGACGCTCTATCCCGGACAAGCCCGATAGAGTCGGAATGGTCTCTTGACGCAAGATCATTCTCCTTCATCTCTCACCAAGTCCCAGAACTTCAGATCGATCTCTTCGCAACGAGCGACAACAATCAACTTCCTCGATATGTGGCCCCGTACGAGGACCCCAAGGCAGAGGCAGTGGACGCCATGTCTCTGGACTGGAACAGATGGTCCAAGATCTACCTGTTCCCTCCCACCAACCTTCTGTTGAAAGTCCTCTCCAAACTGAGAACCTTCAAAGGGACAGCGGCCCTAGTGGCTCCCAAGTGGCCCCGGAGCAATTGGTACCCCCTGGTCCTGGAGCTGCAGCCCACGCTGATCCCTCTCCCGGGCTCAGTTCTCTCCCAGCAAGTACAGAAGTCGACTGTCTTCGCTTCATCATCGAAAATCAAGGACCTTCATCTCATGATTTTCTCTCCCTAGCCGCGAAGAAAAGGTTTGGGATCTCGAAGAAAAGTCTAGACTTCCTCGAGGAATACAAGACCGAATCCACAAGACGGCAATACGAATCATCCTGGAGAAAATGGGTCTCATTCGTCAAGGCAAAAAATCCTAAGGAAATCCCCATTGATTTTTGCATGTCCTTCTTTATTCACCTTCATGGACAGGGCTTGGCAGCCAACACGATTTCTACTTGCAAATCGGCCTTGACTAGACCACTGATGTATGCCTTCCAGATTGATCTGTCCAACGACATCTTCAATAAACTGCCGAAAGCATGCGCTCGTCTACGCCCAGCACCCCCACCAAAACCGATCTCCTGGTCTCTGGACAAGGTGCTCCATTTTGCCTCCAACTTGGACAATGATTCATGCCCTCTCAAGGATCTGACTCAAAAAGTTATATTTCTTTTTGCTCTTGCCTCAGGAGCCCGAGTCAGCGAAATAGTGGCATTATCAAGGGAAGAGGGTCATATCCTGTTTACTGACCCAGGAGACCTTACCCTCTTCCTGGATCCGACGTTTCTCGCCAAGAACGAATTACCCACCAAAAGATGGGGCCCTTGGAGAATATGCCCCCTGAAAGAAAATGCCTCTCTATGTCCAGTAGAGAGCCTCAAGGTCTATCTTCGCAGAACTTCGGACTTTGGTGGAGGCCAACTCTTCAAAGGAGAAACATCGGGCAGCGACCTGTCACTGAAACAACTAAGAGCGAAAATCACCTACTTCATTCGCAGAGCGGATCCTGACAGTACACCCGCCGGTCATGATCCTAGAAAAGTTGCATCGTCTCTGAATTTCTTTCAGAGTATGGATTTCGAAAGCCTTAAGAGTTTCACAGGCTGGAAATCTTCGCGCGTTTTCTTCAAACATTATGCGAAACAAGTGCACGAAATCAAACATTTTGTGGTAGCCGCAGATAGTGTTATGAAACCTGCACCTAACTCTGCATAGAACAGTGAGTTACTTGGGAATCTAACTCTACGGGTGCCTATGTTGACCCTCGAGTGATACGTAGTGATTTCAAAAACACTTAGTGTTTTCATATACTGTTCTTATCCCAGGTGAAATGTCATAGTCGTCACACGAGTGCCGCATGCCTAGAGCATGATGTGTTATACTTTTAAAGACTGACGTTCCTCTGGAACGAGTGCCTACTAATAATTTGAAATTCTCTTTCAGATTCAAGAGCACGTCTTTCATTACTATGTACATTATAATTTGTTGTAAATTACTTTTACATATTTATTGCATTTCATTAATATTCTCTGCAATTGTGAAATAAAATTTCTATTTTATTACTTGTGCGTCTCAATCGGCTCCTACTTATACTATGAAATACACGTCTGTCATAGTTTTATTATCCCTTTCCTCTATGGTTGATGAAGATTACTAAGGTTTCAACCCTTATTATATACTCACCTGTGCAATGTAATATTCCTACTCGAATACTTACTTACTTCATATCTTAGAGACCAGACAATTCTCCATTAACATACAGTGCTTAACCACCACTTGGCTGCCCTTGAGAATGTTCCTATATGAATGCCAACCATTCAGTCTTGTCTCCAAGTTCCTCAGGTTCTCCCAGCAAGGTGAGTAGCCCTTCGATGACCACTTTGATCTTCGGCATGGCCCGTGGGGACTTCACTGCTAAGGGGGCAGGAAGTTCTCTTCCCTACGGTTCTTCTATTAAGATTACTGTGCTAACCTGTTCAAAGCCCTCGGCACTTACACTAAAAGGGGAAAATCTACCACGATACATTGATTCTCTGGTATTCTTCCATCAGGACGCCATGGCTTGAGCCCAAAAAACGGATTTTGAGCGAAGCGAAAAATCCATTTTTGGGTGAGATAGCCATGGCGTCCTGATGGACCCTCCCTGCTACTTCGTCCAGTTTTCAGGTCCCACCCTGCTCTGCTGTATCATGGTGATCGGCAAGCAACTGGCTTCAGGATGAGGACGGACGTGACGTCATTTAGCAATGGCGCCCGTTTGTTTACGTCTTGAGTACCAAAAGTAGCCACGAACGAGATTAGCTGTGGAACGGCTCCCCAGCTATTCTCCGCCCCTACACATCGAAGTGTTAACTCTGTTTGGGGTGTAGATAGCTATGTGGCGCGTTAATACATGCGTCCCCTGTTGATATACGATGTCTTAAAGGGAAACCTTTAGGATACTCGCTCCAGAAGTTAGAATTCTGTGATAACCTGTGGTTAAATTCTCTGGGAATATTTAGTAGTTATATACCCAAGGAAGCTACCAATAAGGAACCTTCCATCAGGACGCCATGGCTATCTCACCCTAAAATAGATTTTTCGCTTCGCTTAAAATCCGTTTTTACTCTTGTTTTATTGCCTTCGGGTACTTTTGTCATTCTAGGTTCATTTTAATCTTAAGTTAGATTATAGGCCTTGTGCCGGTCATTTAGAACCTATGTATTTACATCTTAGGTACTTTTTAGTCGCTTACGAGTCTGTATCTTGCGTTAACGAAGAATAGCGTTCAGGGTTTTATTACAGTTTAGTTACCACCCACTGTGTTGGTGTTTTCCCTTACGATTCATCGTGATTTTCGACTGTTTTTGTCCACCCCTTTTCGCTATTCTTTGTTACATATTACTTATGTTATTTTTTTTTTTTACGGACAGATGTGGTTATGTTATCTGGGGTTCGTGTTCTTTTAGATTGAACTTAGTAACCGTCGAGTGTGACGGGCTGGAGTTCCCGTTTTCTGTTCACACAGACTCTGGTTCTCCACCTCTCTATCTCTCCCCTTCTGGGATTTTTCTTTCATCTTAGACGAGTTTATTAATATTTACCAGGTTACTTCGTTCTGTCTTACTATTAAATTATAATAGGCTAGTGTTTATCTTATACTTAGGTCCTGTTCGTGTTAGAGTCCCATATTCTAGGTTAGTTGGCCTGCTCTCGAGCCGCCTCCTGTTCCCCCTCCCCCTAGTCCCGCCCTCTCCCTGCTCCGGCCTGGGAGCTGGGTCTGGACTCCCATTCCGGAACTCCGCCATGAGTTTTCGCTACTATGAGCTGGGAACACAGAACTTTCCTATTAATCTAGTGCGCCCCTTCGACAGGGAACCCTCCCCTCGTTGGCCCTCCGCACCTTGACTCCGGCTACGGCCTTTTCACTCGACAAACACTCTTATCTCCGCCCCCCCCTCTTTTTTTTTTTTCCATCTTCTCCGGTAGTCACCTACCAGAGATCTTATTCGGAGACCATTTTAAATTAATTAATTTTATTTTATATTTCATTTTATTATGTATCAAGGACCTTATTCCCTCCCTCCCCGGATCTCCAACGCACTACAGAGCTCTCCCATACCACTATGCCTAAACTCCTATGTTTTGTCAGTAATTACTTAGCAGCTCCGGCTCCCCTGAATACACGATATCACTCCGGTCTACTACGGAGTATCCCCTCCTTTTTTATCCGATTATCGTTGTAGTAATTACGGCAGAGCTCCGGCTCCCTATATTGCACGAACCCATTGCTACACATCAACTAGAAACTCCCTTATCCATAGCTCTTATTTGTAAGCATATTACCTATTCTTAGGTTAGGTTAGAGCCTCCAGGAGTCCTTGTACTTATTTAACTATTTTATTACAGAAAGTTCGCTGTGCTGCCAAGGGCTGTTCTGCAACCTTTACGGATCCGGTAGGCCATGACGTCTGCCGGTCCCACGCCCACTGTGCGATCTCCTTTGTCCGGGAAGCTGGCCAGTCCCCCTACATGGTCTGGTTCCCAGAGGCGTGCACGCCCTGCTATGAGCTTTCATCTATTCTCCTCAATGATGACGTAAGATTTCTCAATATTACCATTCATTCTAGTACTTTGTTTGAGATTTCTCTCGTTATATAAATGTTTTTACTTATTATGTTTGATATTACTTTGAGTTTGCCTTTTGTCGTTGTAAAGTTACTCCCCTCTTCCAGGCTGACGAGGATTCCCTACGGACAGCCAAAACCAGCCTCCGGACTTGGGTATCTGGTTTTGGGAGGAACGCCCCAACTGGTTGCCCTTACCTCCTCGACGGGGACATGGCCTCCCGGTTGTTCCCTGGATCTTCCTCGGCCGCCGTACCTTTCGAACAATCCTCTCCCATGATTGACGCTATCAGAGCGGCCCTGCCAGCGAAGGAGGAACATCAACTATCTGGCGACGTCTCCGCCCTCGACATCTACATTGAACCGATGGATGAGCAGGTTAGTGGTGCAGAGATGGCACTCTTTCCTTTCCCCTACTCCTTCCTCTACTTCTTCCTTCCTCGGCTTTGACAAGACTCCGGCTTCTCCTTGGGTTGGTTCCGTCTTGGTCCGCCCGAAGGTTAAGCCAATACGAAAGAATAAACCCAAACCCATTAATCCAGCTTCGCCACCATCCATATCACCGGTCCCAGGACCTTCCTCAGCTCCTGACATCCCAATGATGTCACAGACTCCTCCTCCTACTAAAGGACAGAGGGGTAAGTCCGCTAAGTCCAAGCCTTCAGCTGAGGGTAGCTCCTCAGAGCCCCTGATAACCATGGCTATGGTGCAAGATATGGTAGAGTCGAAGTTGGAGAAGCACTCGGCTGTCATGACGGAGCTAAAGGACATGGTGGCTAGCCTCCTCCGTTCTGGGTCTCAGCCAGCTCCGCCCGTAGGCCCTGACACCTCTAAGCTACCGCCGTTCGACAAGAACAATCCTTGGCTGTTTGCTCGACATGCTCCTTATTTGGACGGCACACTTACTCTAGAAGGCTTGGGGACCCGCCCTCTAGACGATCTGGAGTTCTACCCTCCTGATCTCCAGTTCCCCTTCAATGGGTTTGTTCGCCTGAAGGAACATGCCCTGATCCGAATGAACAAAGTGCCGAAGGAGACAGTGATATTTCCTAAAGAACAAGCCCAAGCTGTCTGGGCTCGTACACACACGGAATGGGGATGCGTCAACTCCAAGTTGACTCCCCATAATGGTGCTCAAACTATTTTCATGACTCCTCCGTCCATCCCGCCTCCTCTTACGGACAAAATAGCAGAGTTGACTATCCAAGCAGTTATGGACGGCATCCCCATGCCAACCCTTTAGGAGACGGACCCCACCTCTCTCCTCGTACCAGGCCCAACTGAGCTTTGGCACGATACCTCGGCTACTTTTACGGTGGGTAAACTCGACCCGGACTGCGCCTCCTCCCTCTTCTCGGAGAAATTCCCCAAGCTTCCGGATCATTTATTAAAATTAGAATTTGAAGCAAGAAACCGGCTGGCTAGGTCACTCAACTCTTTAGTATCCTCGGAGTTGATAGCTTCCCTTTACAGTGGTGAACCTCTCTTTCGGGTACTGGCAAAAAGTCTTCTACAGACTTTCCAAACAGACCTTCACGACTTCTGGACGGCGAGAACGAACTGCAGAAAACACATTCTCGCCGAAGCTTCTATTAGGCATGAGCCTAATAGGCTTATTGCCTCCTCCTGTTGGGGTAAAACTCTCTTCCCTCAGGAAGAGATCGACAAAGTCCTTCAAGACGCAGCGAGGGCTAACCAGAACCTACAAGTTCGATGGGGCCTCTAACAAACGAAAGTTTGAGAATGTTATGAGACAACCTTTCTCTAAAAGGAAACAAAGGTCCTATACCCCATATAAGACCAGCCGTGGCCAGCTTCACCAATCACCAGGCCCACAGTCTTCAACTCCCTCTACCTCCAAAGCCGCCCCTCCACAGCAGATTGTGTTCGTTCCGGCACCTCAAGGTACCCAACCGGCTCCTATGGCATCTTGGATGACCTCCCCTGCCTTCAATCAGGCTTTCCAAGCCTTGGGCTCCTTTCGAGGATACCCTAGACAATCCGGCAGCAACAGGGGTAGAGGTCAGTTCCGGCAACGAGGCGGACCTAGAGCCAGAGGTTCCCATGGAGGGCGAGGAGCTAAATTCAACACCAACCAATGAGATGAATCAGGTAGGAGGGAGACTATACCGATTTCGAGACCAATGGACCTTCAGTCCTTGGGCCCACAGTATAGTCTCCAAAGGCCTGGGCTGGAAGTGGTCACAAGGTTCCCCACCTCCGACAGTGACCTTCTTCCAGAAGCCCACTCCCATCCTAGAAGAGTACACCAAGGACCTACTAAAGAAGAAAGCCATAAAGAGGGTACGAACACTGAAATTTCAAGGTCGCCTATTCACGGTCCCGAAAAAGAATTCGTCGGTGTTGAGAGTTGTTCTGGACCTGTCCAAACTGAATTCTTACATTCTTTGCAACAGGTTCCGTATGCTAACTGTCTCTCAGGTACGGACCTTACTTCCCCGTGGGGCCGTCACCACCTCTATCGATCTTACCGACGCCTATTATCACATCCCAGTAGCAAGAAACTTCTCTCCTTACCTCGGCTTCCACCTAGGCAAGAAATCCTATGCGTTGAAAGTGATGCCCTTCGGCCTCAACATCGCCCCCAGAATATTTACAAAACTAGGGGAGACGGTGTTAGAACATTTCAGAAGCCAGGGAATCATGGTGATAGCTTATTTGGACAACTGGCTCATCTGGGCAGAGACGATTCAAGAATGCCACAGGGCTACGACCAAAGTGGTTCAGTTTCTACACAAACTGGGATTTCAAGTCAACTTACAGAAGTCTCGCCTTCAGCCAGCGAGTCAATTCGAATGGCTAGGCATCCACTGGGACCTCACAAATCACAAACTATCTCTTCCCGCAAAAAGGTCAAAGAGATAGCGTCGAAGACCAAGCACTTCATCCGAAACAAACAGGTGTCAAGAAAAGCCTTAGAAAGAGTTCTCGGCTTACTTCAATTTGCCTCAGTGACAGACCTCTTATTAAAAGCCAAACTCAAGGACATCAACCGAGTTTGGAGGAAGAGAGCTACAAGTTTAAGAGACGATACCCTCGGTCTTGATAAGAAGACTCCGGCCATGGTCAAAACCAGAGAACCTATCCAAATCGGTTCCTCTGCAGCTCACTCCTCCACGGGTGACGATTCACACAGACGCGTCTCTCAGTGGTTGGGGGGTCTATTACAAACAACAGATGTTTCAGGGCTCCTGATCCCCTGCTATGAAACAGTTCCACATCAACGTGTTAGAGGCCATGGCAGTATTTCTGACCTTAAAACGACTATCCACTCCACGATCAACTCATATCAGGATAGTCTCTGACAGCACAGCAGTAGTCCACTGCATAAACAGAGGCGGATCAAAATCTCCCAACCTGAATCAAGTCCTGGTCATGATTTTCACCTTGGCAACCGAAAAGAACTGGTTCCTGTCAGCCACTCACCTGGCAGGAGTCCAGAACGTGATAGCGGACGCACTATCCAGGACGAAACCACTAGAATCAGAATGGTCCCTAGACAAGAATTCATTTCGGTGGATATCCAGGCTGGTTCCCGGTCTCCAGGTAGACTTGTTTGCGACACAACTCAACCACAAACTTCCCTGTTATGTGGCCCCGAACCTGGACCCTCAGGCTTATGCTACGGACGCATTAACCCTGGATTGGAACCATTGGAAGAAGATTTACCTATTCCCTCCGGTGAATCTTCTGATGAAAGTTTTACCCAAACTACGCTCTTTCCACGGAGCAGTGGCTTTGGTGGCACCAAACTGGCCAAAAAGTAGTTGATTTTCTCTCCTTCTAGAGTTGAAACTCCGCCCCTTCCGGATCCCATTCCCCAAGCTGACACAAGTAGTCCAAACACAGACTGTGTCAGATTCCTCAAGGATAGCACAAACCCTAACTTTGTGGATTTCATGAAATTTGCAACCCACAAGGATGCAAATATTGACCCGGAAAATGTCTTCTTTATCAAATCAGACAAGAGAGACTCCACACTTAGACAATATGATTCAGCTGTTAAGAAACTAGCAGAATTTCTAAAGAATTCAGAAGATACTCGAATGACCCCTAATTTGGCCATTTCGTTTTTTAGGTCCCTATTTAACAAGGGCCTAGCCGCTAGTACTATAACCACGATTAAGTCAGCCCTGAAAAAGATTTTCCAAGTAGGTTTTAATATTGACCTAGCAGATTCCTATTTTTCATCCATTCCAAAAGCCTGTGCTAGGCTCAGACCTTCTGTTCGTACACAAAAGGTCTCATGGTTTCTGAACGATGTCCTAAAGCTGGCTTCAGACAACGATAACGAATCCTGCTCCTAGATCTCGCTTCTTCGGAAGACCTTATTTCTTACAGGTGCCAGAATCTCAGAATTAGCAGCTCTCTTCCGTAATCCTGAAAACCTAGATTTCCTCCCATCAGGAGAAGTTCTACTCTCTCCAGATAGAGCTTTCCTAGCCAAAAATGAGGGCCCACAAAATAGGTGGTCCCCTTGGAAAATTATTCCTCTACTCCAGGATGCTTCTGTGTCCACTTGCTACACTTCAGGCTTTTTTAGCTAGGACTGCCTCACGCTCGTCTGGCCCCTTGTTTGTCAGGGAACAAGGAGGTACTATCTCCATCCAAGGCATCAGACAGCAAATCCTTTATTTCATCAAGCAAGCTAACCCGGAATCCTTTCCATATGCACATGATATCTGGGCTGTAGCAACCTCCATCAACTATTTCCAGAACATGGATTTTGATGACCTTAAAAAGTATACAGGTTGGAAATCCCCTATGGTTTTCAAACGCCACTATTTAAAGAACTTATAGGCCCTTAAATTCCCTACGATTGCAGCCGGGAGTGTCATCTCCCCTCATTAATCTTACCTTTCTTCCTTTTCGTCCAACTCTCTTCCTTCTCCCTCCTACCTGCCACTCTCACCACGACGCCTCTCCCCTTTGTGGTTTTGTTTAGCCCCAGACCTAACGTTATGTCATTGTTACCTTGTTATATTGGTTGCTTACCTTTTAATTGTATATAGCCTTACCATTGAATTTTATGCCATTCATACCATTACTACTTTAGCCACGTAAGGATTTAGTACTTGTGATGATTATATTGCATTGCCTTATTTTGTTCGAACAGTATTATTACTTTGTCCCATTATGGCATCTCTTTTTACAATTGATTTTGGTAATTTTGTATGCTTTACGTTCCTTAATATAGTAACCTCCATGTTTACATGACGTTTTAATTACCCTTTTTTAATTTTAAGGGCTTGGAAGGCATTCTCTGGTATATTTTCACCGGGCATCACAGGTCGACCCAGAAAAGGGATTTTGACGAAGGAAAAATCTATTTCTGGGGAGATACCTGTGACGCCCGGTGAAACCCTTTCCTTGTTGTTTCCCCTTCCCTTTCCTTTCCAAGGCATCTTTGTTACATACGGAAGGATGTCTAGATGGCGCTCAAGTCGGGCGTCGGTGGAGTGGATCAGGTTGGTGTAGTTAGTGCCGCTGTAGCGGCTCATCCCTTATTGACGAAGGAATTATCTAAATGGAAGACGACCTATGAATAGTGGATTTCACACGCCCTATCTTTATACACGACGCCCTTAGGGTGCTCGCGCGAGGGTAGTAACCTCTGCATTCCATGCTTTTAACTTTCTCTGGTATATTTGGAAGTATTTATATCAGAAAAGTGAGAAGAAGGACCCTTTTCACCGGGCGTCACAGGTATCTCCCCAGATGTAGATTTTTTCTTTGTCAAAATCCCTTTTTTCTGCAACTTTTAAAGTATTTTAATGTTTATAGCTGAAAAAAGGCCCTGATGTATCCCTTGTCTCTCTCTCTCTACAATGTATGCAGCCTATCATTTTCATTCCAGTTTTTAACATTTTCTTTAGACTATAGTGTTCACAATATCCTTCATTGCAGTGGCAGCTTCTTTTATGTTAAGCTCACTTACAGTTGCAAGCAAACGAGTCTATCCACATAATGGGCTTTGCCATATGAC
>NC_090731.1:130012760-130030260 GCF_036898095.1 Palaemon carinicauda
TATATATATATATACATATACATATATATATATATATATATATATATATATATATATATATATATATATATATATATATATATATATATATATATATTATACACATACCAGGTTAGGCTATAGTTTTTACCATTTAGCAAATTAATTTTCTTGCTTTGCTTAAGGTAAATTCATGAATTACATTTTGAAAATTCATTGCCATTAGTGTTTCATACTCAATGCTGAAAAGTGCCAAATTTGAAAATCTCTCCTGGCCCATAGTATTTCTCAGGTATGTCTTAATGAGCTTCAATTTGCTGAAGGATCTTCCACATGAAGCAACTGATACCCCTACAGTCAATAATAACATAAGTGCCTCTTGGAGGTTAGCGAATCCTTAACCATAGCTGATAGCTATGATAGCTAGTACTAAAGACTGAAAATCTGAAAAAAAAAAAAAAAAAAAAGGAAAACCAAACTTACTTTGTACTAAATAATATTTATTCATAGCAGTAGGGGATTACTATGAATAAATAGTACTACAAATGAATATTACTATTTATAATAAACGCGACTTCTGTAAAGTCGACAGCAAATTAGACAAAAACTCAACACGTGTATTCAGAAACACTCAATTGTTGAACCTTTCAAACGGAGTAAAAATCGCGGAGGATACACTTCCTCTCTACCACGCAAATTCCCCGTTCACACGACAGCCTAAAGTACTAGATACGGTACCTAAAATCAAACTATGTATACTACATCATTCTAAACTAAATATAAATTTGCCATTGTACCAAAGGCGGCAGGGTTAACCGCCTATCGAAGCTTAAATAACATCATCATAAATGTTCTATATTTGTTTGTTACACTTCTGAAGCTCTTTACCCATGACCTATGTGACTTCATCTATCGACATTATGTGATTCGTCACAAAATATCTGATAACAATAGATAGACGGTACCGTAAGTAGCAGTGAACAGGTTGACTCGTCACAAATAGTCAGCTGAGCGTGGATAAATAGAAAATGAAAAAGAAAACGAAGATATTTAGAGTGCCACCACAGGGCATATGACCCCCACCCCTCACCCCCAGCGCCCTCGCCCAAGCCCATGTGAGGCCCCTGCCTATAGAAGTCTGAGGATAAGAGGAAGTTTACTAAAGGATCGCTAACAGCACTTAATTGATATTGCTACGGTCAGCCCAATTCAAATATTTGGGAATACAAGTTCATCCCCACATTCTATAATAAAAAAAAAAAAAAGCAATTCCTGTAGGTTAGTGATTAAAAAAATCATCTCGTGCTTAAACAACATTCTTTATGAACATTACCTATGCAATCTAGGCTTTATGAACACTGCCTAGGCATTCCCAGTTTTATGGAAATTGCCAAGGCATTCCAACTTTATGGACATTGCCTAGCATTCCAGGTTTAATGGAAATTACCTAGGCATTCCAGGTTTTAAGGACTTTTCCTAGCATTCCAGGTATCATGAACATTACCTAGGCATTCCAAGCTTTATAAACAATGCCTAGGCATTCCCGGTTTTATGGAAATTGCCAAGGCATTCCAGCTTTATGGACATTGTCAAGCATTCCAGATTTTATGAACATTACCTAGGCATTCCAAGCTTTATGAACACTGCCTAGGCATTCCAGGTTTTATGAACATTACCTAGGCATTCCAGGCTTTATAGACATTGCCTAAGCATTCCAGGTTTAATGGAAATTACCTAGGCATTCCAGGTTTTAAGGACATTGCCTAGCATCCCAGGTATTATGAACATTACCTAGGCATTCCGGGATTTATGGACATTGCCTAGCATTCCAGGTTTAATGGAAATTACCTAGGCATTCCAGGTTTTAAGGACATTGCCTAGCATTCCAGGTATTATGAACATTACCTAGGCATTCCAAGCTTTATAAACAATGCTTAGGCATTCCCGCTTTTATGGAAATTGCCAAGGGATTCCAGCTTTATGGACATTGTCTAGCATTACAGGTTTTATGGACATTACCTAGGCATTCCAGGTTTTATGAACATTACCTAGGCATTCCAGGTTTTATGAACATTACCTAGGCATTCCAGGTTTTATGAACATTACCTAGGCATTCCCGGCATTATGAACATTACCTAGGCATTCAAGGTTTTATGAACATTACCTAGGCATTCAAAGCTTTATAAACAATGCCTAGGCATTTAAGGTTTTATGAACATTACCTAGTCATTCCAAGCTTTATGAACACTGCCTAGGCATTCCCGGTTTTATGGAAATTGCCAAGGCATTCTAGCTATATGGACAATGTCTAGCATTCCAGGTTTTATGAACATTACCTAGGCATTCCAAGCTTTATGAACACTGCCTAGGCATTCCAGGTTTATGGAAATTGCCATGGCATTCCAGCTTTATGGACACTGCCTAGCATTCCAGGTTTTTTGAACATTATCTAGGTATTCCAGGCTTTATGAATACTGCCTTATAATTCCAGGTTTTATAAACATTACCTAGGCACTCCAGGCTTTATGGACATTGTCTAGGCATTTAAGGTTTTATGAACATTACCTAGTCATTCCAAGCTTTATGAACACTGCCTAGGCATTCCCGGTTTTATGGAAATTGCCATGGCATTCCAGCGTTATGGACACTGCCTAGCATTCCAGGTTTTTTTAACATTATCTAGGTATTCCAGGCTTTATGGACATTGCCTAGGCATTCCAGGTTTTATGAACATTACCTAGGCATTCAAAGCTTTATGGACATTGCTTAGGCATTCCAGGTTTTATGAACATTACCTAGGCATTCCAGGCTTTATGGATATTGCCTAGGCATTGAAGGTTTAATGGAAATTACCTAGGCATTCAAGGTTTTATGGACATTGCTTAGCATTCCATGTTTTATGAAGATTATCTATGCATTCCAGGCTTTATTGACTTTGCCTAAGCTTTCCAGGTTTTATGAACATTACCTAGGCATTCCAAGCTTTATGAACACTGCCTAGGCATTCCTGGTTTTATGGAAATTGCCAAGGCATTCCGGCTTTATGGACATTACCTATAATTCCAGATTTTATGAACATTACCTAGGCATTCCAGGCTTTATGGACATTGCCTAGGCATTCCCGGTTTTATGAACAATACATAGGCATTCCAAGCTTTATAAATACTGCCTAGGCATTCCCGTTTTTTTATGGAAATTGCCAACGCATTCCAGCTTTATGGACATTGCCTAGGAATTCCAGGTTTAATGGATATTACCTAGGCATTCCAGGTTATAAGGACATTGCCTAGCACTCCAAGTATTATGAACATTACCTAGGCATTCCAAGCTTTATAACAATGCCTAGGCATTCCCGGTTTTATGGAAATTGCCAAGGGATTCCAGCTTTATGGACATTGTCTAGCATTCCAGGTTTTATGAACATTAACTAGGCATTCCAAGCTTTATGAACACTGCCTAATAATTCCAGGTTTTATGAACATTACCTAGGCATTCCAGGCTTTATGGACATTGCCTAGGCATTTAAGGTTTTATGAACATTACTTAGTCATTCCAAGCTTTAAGGACACTGCCTAGCATTCCAGGTTTTATGAACATTATCTAGGCATTCCAGGCTTTATAGACATTGTCTAGGCATTCCAGGTTTTACGAACATTACCTGGGCATTCCAAGCTTTGTGAACACTGCCTAGGCATTCCTGGTTTTATGGAAATGGCCAAGGCATTCCGGCTTTATGGACATTACCTAGAATTCCAGATTTTATGAACATTACCTAGGCTTTCAGGGCTTTATGGACATTGCCTAGGCATTCCCGGTTTTATGAACAATACCTAGGCATTCCAAGCTTTATAAATACTGCCCAGTCATTCCCGTTTTTTTATGGAAATTCCCAACGCATTCCAGCTTTATGGACATTGCCTAGGCATTCCAGGTTTTATGAATATTACCTAGGCATTCTAGGTTTTACAGACTTTGCCTAGCATTCCAGGTATTATGAACATTACATAGGCATTCCAAGCTTTATAAACAATGCCTAGGCATTCCCGGTTTTATGGAAATTGCCAAGGCATTCCAGCTTTATGGACATTGTCAAGCATTCCAGGTTTTATGAACATTACCTAGGCATTCCAAGCTTTATGAACACTGCCAAGGCATTCCAGGTTTTATGAACATTACCTAGGCATTCCAGGTTTTATGGACATTGCCTAGGCATTCCAGGTTTATGAACATTACCTAGGCATCCCCGGCTTTATGGACATTGCTTAGGCATTCCAGGTTTTAAGAACATTACCTAGGCATTCCAGCCTTTATGGGCAGTACCTATTATTCAAGGTTTTAAGAACATTACTTAGGCATTCCAGGCTTTATGGACATTGCCTAGGCGTTCCAGGTTTCATGAACATTACTTAGGCCTTCCAGGCTTTATGGACATTGCTTAGGCATTCCAGGTTTTATGAACATTGCCTAGGTATTCCAGGTTTTATGAACATTACCTAGGCATTCCCGGCTTTATGGACATTGCCTAGGCATTGTAGGTTTTATGAACATTACCTAGGAATTCCAGGCTTTATGGACATTGCCTAGCCATTCCAGGTTTTATGAACATCACCTTGGCATTCCAGGCTATATGGACATTGCCTAGGCATTCCAGGTTTTATGAATATTACCTAGGTATTCCAGGCTTTATGAACACTGCCTAAGCTTTCTAGGCTTTATGGAGATTGCCATGGCATTCCAGGTTCTATGAATATTACCTAGGTATTCCAGGCTTTATGAACACTGCCTAAGCTTTCTAGTCTTTATGGACATTGCCTGGCCATTCCAGGTTTTATGAACATTACCTAGGCATTCCAGGCTTTATGAACACTGCCAAATCTTGTAGGCTTTATGGACATTGTCTAGGCATTTCAGGTTTTAAGCACATTGCCTAGCATTCCAGGTTTTATGAACATTACCTAGGCATTTCGGGCTTTATGGAGATTGCCATGGCATTCCAGGTTTTATGAACATTACTTAGGCATTCCAGGATTTATGGACATTACCTAGGCATTCCGGGTTTTATGATCAGTACCTAGACATTCCAGGCTTTATAGACATTTCCTATGCATTCCAAGTTTTATGAACATTACCAAGGCATTCCAGGCTTTATGGACATTGCCTAGGCATTTCAGGTTTTTTGAACATTACCTAGGCATTCCAGGCTTTATGAACTCGGCCTAAGCATTCTAGGCTTTATGGACATTGCCTGGGCATTCCAGGTTTTATGAACATTACCAAGGCATTCCAGGCTTTATGGACATTGCCTAGGCATTCCAGGTTTTTTTAACACTACCTAGGAATTCCAGGCTTCATGAACACTGCCTAAACCTTCTAGGCTTTATGGACATTGCATAGGCATTCCAGGCTTTATGAATATTCCCTAGGCATTCCAGGTTTTATGAACATTACCTAGGCATTCCAGGCTTTATGGACATTGCCTAGGCATTCCAGGTTTTATGAACATTACCTATACTTTATAGACTTTATGGACATTGCCTAGGCATTCCAAGTTTTATGAACATTACCAAGGCATTCCAGGCTTTATGAACTCTGCCTAAGCCTTCTAGGCTTTATGGACATTGCCTGGGCATTCAAGGTTTTATGAACATTACCTAGGCAGTCCAGGCTTTATGAACTCTGCCTAAGCCTTTTACGCTTTATGGACTTTGCCTGGCCATTCCAGGTTTTATGAACATTACCAAGGCATTCCAGGCTTTATGGACATTACCTAGGCGTCCCAGGGTTTATGAACACTGCTTAAGCCTTTTAGGCTTCATGGACATTGCCTAGGGATTCCAGGCTTTATGAATATTGCCTAGGCATTCCAGGTTTTATGAACATTACCTAGGCATTCCAGGCTTTATGGACATTGCCTAGGTATTCCAGTTTTTATGAACATTACCTAGGCATCAGGCTTTATGGACATTCCCTAGGCATTCCAGGTTTTATGGACTTTACCTAGGCATCCCAGGTTTTATAGACATTGTCTAGCATTCCAGGTTTTATGAACGCTGCCTAGGTATTCCCGGTTTTATGGAAAGTGAGCTGAGGTGCTGATCATTTTTGTGTGCATATATATATATATATATATATATATATATATATATATATATATATATATATATATATATATATATATATATATATATCTATATATCTATATATATATATATATATATATATATATATATATATATATATATATATATATATATATATATATATATATCTATATATATATATATATATATATATATATATATATATATATATATATATATATATATATATATATATATATATATATATATATACACACGTGTGTGTGTGCGTGTGTGTGTGTGTTCAGTTTTTAGGGGCATTATGTTAAAAGACCAATGACCTGTTTATTTCCTTTGCTGCTCCTGAAGCATCTTTAAATGTGAACTAATATTATTTCACTTAATTATAAAGAACGTATACTAGGTTTTAGGAATTTAATACTGACTACTTTGCAAACCAAGTACATAAAAGAACATCTAAAGAACAATGTAGGTAGTAGGTTGGTCAGGGTACCAGCTTCCCGTTGAGATACTACCGCTAGAGAGTTATTGGGCATTTTGACTGACCAGACAGTATTACATTGGATACTTCTCTCTGGTTACGGTTCACTTTCCCTTTACCTACACACACATACGAATAGTTTGGTCTATTCTTTACATATTCTCCTCCTCTGTCCTCATACATCAGACAACACTGAGATTACCAAACAATTCTTCTTTACCCAAGCGGTTACTGCATTGTAATTGTTCAGCTGCCACTTTCCTCTTGGTAAGGGTAGAAGAGACTCTTTAGCTATGGTAAGCAGCTCGTCTAGGAGAAGGAAACCATAACCTCTGTACCATGGTCTTCCACTGTCTTGGGTTAGAATTCTCTTGCTTGAGGGTATACTCGGGCACACTATTCCATCATATTTCGCTCCCTCTTTTGTTGTTAAAGTTCTTATCTTTTTATATCGGAGTTTTTCATTTCAATGTTGTTACTGTTCTTAGAATATTTTATTTTTCGTTGTTTCCCTTCTTCACTGACCTATTTTCCCTGCCGGAGCCCCTAGGCTTATAGCTTTCCTGCTTTTCCAACTAGGGTTGTAGCTTAGCAAGTAATGATGATAATAATACTGTCATGTATATGTTATTCTGGAAGAATATGTACCTTTGTAATAACGTAATCCTCCCAACGAGCGAAGATATTTACATGATGTTATTGTTTGGGGGTAAAGGAAAACCTCATGTCCACTATCATTCAACTGTGTCCAGTCGGTTCTGGAATATCAGACAGCTCACACGCAACAAAACAAATAGCCAGATGAATATAGCTATACACTACAAGTGCGAGAGGAAATTCCCAATATCAGAAATTCCGCTTTCTCCGAATCGTTTTCCATTTGAGGGTAAACTTCGATAGTGCATCCGACCAGCTCCGTCGACGAGAGCCGGAGAGAGTAATTAAGGGATTTTGATGAAGGAAAAATCTATTTCTGGGGAGAGACCTGTGACGCCCAGTGAAAAGTCCTTTCTACCTTTTCTGATATAAATCTTCCAAATATACCAGAGAAAAATAAAAGCATGGAATGCAGAGGTTATTACCCTCATGCGAGCACCTCGTGAGTGTCGTTTATACATCAGGGGCGTGTGAAAACCACTATTCACAGGCTGTCTTCCAATTAGATAACTCCTTCATCAAAGAGGAAGGGCCGTTACAAAGACCCCAGACTTGTACCACGCCACCGCCACCCACATGACCACCTTCTAGGTCATCCTTCTGCAAGGACATATGGCTTGGTAAGGAAAGGGTGGGTCCGTACAAAAATAACCGGGAAGGGTTTGACCGGGCGTCACAGGTCTCTCCCCAGAAATAGATTTTTCCTTCGTCAAAATCCCTTTTCTGGGTCGACCTGTGACGGCCGGTGAAAATGTACCAGAGAATGCCTTCCAAGCTCAATAAAGTAATAACATAATGAGGAGCATAACTTACTTTGTCAACACAGTTATCAACCAACATTTTAGTGTCAAAATTATCGTAATTCACTCGGTCTTCACGTGACAGAGTCTAAGTAAACAATGAAAACCGCGAGTGGGTAAACGGATACGGAACACCTCGTGTGAATGTACAACATTTCGACGGCGGTTTGCTACCACCCAGCCAGTCGGAAAGAAAACGGGTCGTGTGAATCGGCCTTAAATGCGTATTTCCATTCGACTTCAAAATGAGAGAGAGAGAGAGAGAGAGAGAGAGAGAGAGAGAGAGAGAGAGAGAGAGAGAGAGAGAGAGAGAGAGAGAGAGAGAGACGGTATTAGCTAGCAAGGCCTTATATTTTAGGAGGATTATAGCCGATCTGGGATGGCCCCTAAAACTGTTCCCTTCGGGATTCTGGGGAGATTGATGTCAGTCTGTATAGAAGCGCTATCTTGGCCCTTCAAAAAAGAATAAGGAAAAAAAAAAAAAACCGAACCCAGGTTCCTGAGTTATACTGTGCCTTCAGTGTTCCTCACGTAGTGGACTGAAGGTGTCACTTAACGATCTATTGCAGTTTTCTCCTGTACCTAGTTTCACCCACTTTTCTGCCTTCTGCATTATCTCCTTTACCGTTTCCTCTCTTCCTTCATGCAATGGTACGGATTGGCCTCCCTGCTCCCAACACAAATTTCATAAATACACTCCTTCACCCAAGAGGTAAACTACTGCACTGTAATTGTTCAGTGACCACTTTCCTCTTGGGTAAGGGTAGAAGAGACACTTTAACTATGGTAAGCAGCTCCTCGAAGAGAAGGACACTCCAAAATCAAACCATTGTTCTCTAGTCTTCCGTAGTGCCATATCCTATGTACCATGGTCTTTCACCTTCTTGGGTTAGAGTTCTTTTGCTTGAGGGTACACTCAGGGACACTATTCTATCTGATTTTTCTTCCTCCTATTTTGTTCGAGTTTTTATATTTTTATAGGAAATATCTATTTTAATATTGTTACTGTTCTTAAAATAATTCATTTCCCTTGTTTCCTTTCCTCACTGGGCTATTTTCCCTGTCGGAACCCCTTAGGCTTATAGCATCCTGCTTTTCCAACTAGGATTGTAGCATAGCAAGTAATGGTAATAATAATATCTCATTCAATGTCTTTTTTGCCTTCCCGATTCACTGTAATATCAATAGGCATTTTGTGCTATTTTCTTTTTATCAAATTGTACTCGTATCATACTGAGTAATCTTCTCGAATTTGAAAATTTCTTCTATTTGCTAAATGATTCTACATCACCCATACTAGTCAGGTTCATTATGTTAGAATTTTAAAATACGTTGGATTTTTGTGGATTGCAGTTTTGGAAACCTTATAGCATACGCAATCAAAAAAAAACAGCTTGCCTTTGCCCCGAGTCCTATATGGTCCTATCTTTGATTTTACATAATGGGAAAAATATTCTCAGTAACCTAGAGCTTTTACTTTTGCAGCTAAACTATCATTTCAAGGCCAAGGACTCCAATGCTCATAATTGAGACGTTTGTTACAGAATCTCCTGCAAAAACTTAACTAATTTCATAGGACAGATTGCTCGTTACACCCTATTAAACACCAATTAATATATCTCTTTCCATTTGCCCATTGGCAAACTTCTCAGTTAAAGGGACAATTCATATACCAGAAAGTACTCTCCTTGTCCCTCTAGAACTGCCTCTTTTATTATACACACTGAAATATGTCAACCAATCTCAGTATCTTGCTATGTGCCTCTTTGATAATGATTTTGTACCTGTAAGTCAAGGGATAATCCATATCAGAAAATCCTTTCCTTTATACCCCTTAGGCGTCACCTTTCCAATCATCCACAGTGAGTTACTTGAATCATTCTAAATATCTTTCCTTTTTTTTTTATTACTGACAAAGATCTCTTATATTCCAGTCAAGGGATAATCCATATTAGAAAATTCTTTCCTTCATATCCCTTCAGTCACCTACTCGATTTATCAACAGTGAGTTATTTGATTCAATCTCAGTATATGTCTGTTCGCAAGATATACAGTATACCTAAAAATAGATATTTGATTATAGCACCATTCACTTTCTATCTCTGGGTTTATTACTCGCTCACAGAGACCAGTATTTGTTATCATTCCATGTGTGTTCATTCCTAGGACACCTGCTGTAAGAATTAAATGAAACTAGGGACATCCAAAATTACGAAAGGAATTCGAGTCTATTTACTTTGCAGACATTTTATTTAGGTCACTTGACCATGAAATAGAAAAAGATTCGTTATTTCAATTGCACATATGAGAAAGAATCGTTGGTGAAATTTGTATTACACCGACGAGGATGGGGAGGGAAGAACTTGTATTGCTTCTCATTTATCTTTTCACTGAAAGCAGAAACGGTAGTATCTTTACTTACTATTAGAAAAAAACCGTAATTTTAATCGGAAACTCTCCGTAAAAATATATTGTTCTCAACATTATTTCAGTAAAATACAGGCGACCGTAATCTGACCTTACTTTGTTATCTTTTACGGGTTGGTGACCGTAATATCGATCCATTTACGTCAAAATGTATCGGTTTTTAAAACGATAAAAATCGTAAAATAAATTTTGCCAGACATAAACCGTTTTTTTTAATGCAGATTCTTAACATTTCATAAACTTACTTAAGACTTTGTGTCAGTAATACTCTCGACTAATCTAATTCTAAACAATATATTGTCAGGTTCAAGTTCTGGAGTGAGGCATAGCCTTTACAACGACACCTCCAAAGTTTATCTTGTACTGTTTTGTCTTGTCTTCCACATCAGTTTTAATACTTCTTTTTTCTTTTCTATATTTGTACATTATGAACTAGACTCGTTTGTTTTCAACATTAATTCATAACCGTTGCAAGGCCATAATACAAGGATTTCTCATCATTATCATCGTTCTTACCAACAACAGCAGTCAGCGAGGTTTATCGTAAATAATGTCTCCCATGCAAACGAAAATGATTACACCTCAACTTAGTTCTTAGTGACGCCATTAACGACTGCTGTTACAATACCAATGTTGAATACATTAGCTGAGATACCCTAAAGAATTATGCTTTCAGTAATTATATTTAATCTGGAATCTGCAATTTATCAACGAAGGAAAGATAAACAAGGATAAAGTAAGAGTTGAATATTCATGAAGTAACCTTTTTTCTTTTATTATTACTATTTTCAACTCTAATATCTTGAACAAAGTTGGTGATTCTTAATTTCTGGTTTCTCTGGTTTTTCCTTCCTGGCTAAGAGTTTTTTGGAGACAGTAAATTCATAACATGAGTTATCTTAAGCAATTGCTTTGTATGAAGCAAACCTGTAATTGTTTCAGTAGATAGCCTACTTCTTATTTCTGCTTTCTTCCTGTTTATTAAAGGAGATATTTTTTTTTACATATATATATATATATATATATATATATATATATATATATATATATATATATATATATATATATATATATATATATATATATATTTATTTATTCAGATTTTTTTTCAGTATATATGCAGATTTTGAAAAAAAAACTGGCGACACTTAAGAAATACAATTGTTTATGGTAATGAAAAAAAAATAAGTCTTGGAAGAAGGCCTAGCCGCTAAGACCACGAACTTTTACACTATGAACAATACGTAGCATTTATCCTTAACTGCCCCTGGACACCTATATTTCATATTAAGCAATTGCCACTAGAATACTTCTTAAAACTCGAAGCTTATGAAATTATTTACTAATAACAATATAAAACATTTCAACCCAGCCACTGAGAGGGAGGGGGGGAGAGGGGGAGGCAAGCCAACCTCAACATGGTGCCGGTGTAGCAGGAAATTTTTTCCCCCATACTGAAATTCCCCCCCGGGAAAATTAGCCTAGGATCGATTTCCCCCCCGCCCCCGGGAAAAGCAGCCCTGGCTGTTATTCCCCGGTGGGAATTTGGATATTTTTCCAACCCTAGGCCATTTCTCCCCCACCCTCCCTTACAGAGAAACTATTTTGATGAATTATATAATCAGCAGTAAGTTTGACAAAATATTAGGAAATATATATATATATATATATATATATATATATATATATATATATATATATATATATATATATATATATATATATATATATATATATATATATATATATATATATATATATAGTGAAAACCTTACTCTTCTTTCGTACTGTCAATCACGAAATAAAAAGTACACTTGATGCTAAGAAGCACTATGGATGAGAAAGGAGATGATACCAATTCAGTTGTGTTACCAGAGATTATGGGCGAACCGAGTGGGAAACCGGGGTTTTTAGGCTGGGGAAATGTCATAAACGAGTGATATACAGCAATAATAATGGTCAGAAATGCTAAATAAGAACAAGATAACCAGTTGGTAAAATATATTGATCATGTAAGTGGCTGAACATAGGCCAAACATGATTATTTAACACATTTGAGATTTGTAAAAGGGTTCAGAAACTAACAAACCCACCTAACCTAACCTAGTAGTTCCCAGGTCACAACCCCTAGCCGGGTGCAAGCCCCCGGACCCCCTTCCCAGGTCACAGCCCCTAGCCGAGGGGCAAGCCCCCGGACCCCCTTCCCAGGTCACAAACCTTCCCAGGTCACAACCCCTTGGACTATCCCAATATCAGCCTTCATCATAAATTTTTTAAACAGACATTTTTTTTTTTTTTTTTTTTTAGTATTTGTAGATTTAAAGTTACGTTTGCAAAAATTCCTTGAGTTGAGGATATATATACTAAAGAATTTGATTGTTCCCTCACATCCTTCGAAATCAGCAAGCTTGTTTTCTAAGCAATATTGCATGGGGTTTGATACGGATTCACCAAGAAACTGAGCAGCACGTTTAAAATTCATTGTTCTTTTTTATCCAAGCAATATGTTGTGACCTCAATTTATTGCCTAAATGTAACCTTTCATTATATTGCAATTTGTGCAGCTTTTCTATGAAATCCCATTGAATTTGATTTCCATGGCAAACGAAAAAAAAAAAATAATGGTTACTTCCACGAAGCAAAGGGGGAATCTTAGCCCAGAGGGGGAATATTATCCTAGGGACAAAGTTCCCCCGGGGGGATATATATCCTGGGCCATATTTCCCCCGAGGGGGGGGGGGATTTCGGACTGGGGAGGGGGGGGGGGGGGAAACAGACCATTACACCGGTAAATGGGGAGAGTTAGTTTACAAGGAGAGAGATTGATGAGATGAAAATTTCAGGTATTTAGGATCAACAGTTACAGAGGATGGTGATCTGGGGGCAGAAATAAACCACAGAATACAAGCAGGACGGAAGAATTGGAAAAAAGTGCGTTGAGTACTATGCGACATGAGAATAGGGGTTAAGTTGAAAGGTAAAGTACACAGGACAGTTGTGACTTGTGAGACCGGCAATGATGTATGGAGCGGAGACGTGGGCAATAAAGAAGACAAAAGATGGATGTGTGGGGTGACAAGAAGAGATAAGATACAGAATGAGGTAATTAGGGGTACCATAGTAGATAGAAAACTATCAGATAAGAGGTAGTACTGTCATGTCATGAGAAGAGTCTCTTCTCATGACATGACATGAACAGTATATTGGGAGGAGAGTGATGGAAATGGAGGTACAGGGAACGAGAAGGACACTTAGGAGAGGGACAGTGGAGACCAAAGCCAAGGCTGCCAAGGTGGGTGAACAGTGGACTTTATCATGGATGACTTTCGATTAAAGGGATTAACAGGTGATGAAGTGTGGGACAGAGGTAAATGGAGATAACTGACCAGAAACATCGACCTGCATAAACGTGAGTATGGAAATTGATTCAGAAATAAGGTTAGAGAAGTTAATTCAGATATAAGGTTAGAGTAATAAACATTTCATGGTATATAATACACCAAAAATAATAAACGAATGGAAATGATTTGAGAGGTAACTCGGTTGGTGACACGCTGACACCTCATAGAAACTTTTTCATTGGATCTCGATATAGGTGAAAACTATGCAAAATAACCAAATTCTCACAATTTAAAGCCATATTTTTTCATAAACACTATAAAGATAATATTTATCTTTCGATATTTTCATTTTGAATTGTTCAGATACTTTTTAGTATCGGCCTATTCCATTTTCATGTGAAAATTGCCTATACCAAGAGCCTGGGCTGGGGGGAAGGCCAGCTAATCTGACTTAAAGAAGAACATATCCCTAAACAATATATGTTTTCATTATAAAAGTTTCTGAGTCCGAACTGAATCTACTTATTTCAATGAGAATCGAATAAAAATAGAAATAAATGATAGGCCTATTGGTGTTAATTAACGAGAAGAAAATAGACACGTTACTTTGAATGGTGAAAACCTTTCAGGAAACTGCAAAGAAATTGTTTGTTGTCGCTCAACACTTATAATAATACTGCTTCTGTCTAAAAGTAGTTTTGTTTTGTTACTTCTATTGAAAGCCATTTAGAAAGAGCTTATGTGAAGACTTCAGCAAAAAAGAGCCAAAATCCTTTCCCGAACAATAAGAGCAACTCGCTGAGATTATTACTTAGCCATTTCTTAGTTGTACTAAGACGTTTAAGAATCTTCTTTGTATTAAAGCCTCCTTTATCAGGTCCCGTCATCACTGCAGAAGTATTATGGTTAAAAGACTTCTCACTCATCAACTATTATCTCAAGTTGTGCTTCCGAAAACGCAATTGAAACCACGACTTTATTCATTATTAGTAAAAAGGGATTCCAACGACCTCTTCCAATCTCTTTGGGCTAATTAGAGATAAAGTCGTGGTTACCAACGATCTCTTCCAATCCGATAACAAAAAGTATTTGATCACTTATGAATAAAGTTATATTATAAATCGGAAGATGAAAATTATTCAATTATTGTGTATAAAATATTATGGTTTTGATTTGCAAAAATTTGATTCTTTTGCATGGTTGTTAATTGTATCTACATAACAGGAAATAGTTTTTATTGGATGTCAGTTGATTTTTGTCATAAATTTCAGCTCAATAACCTTCTGATGCGTCAGTGTTCGTTTAGACTCGGTGCTGACAACAACTCCTGGATTATGTACATCGTAACCTCCCGAAATTTTCACTGCAATTCCCGTAGAGTTAGTTCAACCACAATGTCCGTTGTTTATCTTAGTAAACGGGGATGGGACTCATATCCTGAAGACTCCAGACACTGTGAGGACTACTTTAATAGTCTGGACTGTGACTGTGACCACTGTACAGCCTACCAACGGCGACGTACCTTCGTTTTTAACTACGTTGCCAAAGAAACTTCCCTCACATTCGACCCAGCTGTGTACAATCATCATGTCAGATGCAGATGTGAGGGGTGCAAGGAAGCATCTAAACATATTCTTGCATACTGTACTAACAAGAGAGCTACCAAGGAAGAGACTACACCCTCTGCCAAGAAAAGAAAGACTAAGAAACTTTCATCAGCTCCAGAATCAGCCCCACCATCGCCATCAGAGACTCCAAGGACTGAGAGCACAGACTGGTCCTTATCTGTCCCTACAACTCCCCAGCAATCAGGTGCAACAGCAGTCATCCCTTCTACCAACGAGCCTGAGTCCTCCAACGCCATGGAGACCGAACAAGGGGCCCACTCCACGGACTGCAACTGCACAGATTGCCTCCAAACTCTTTTGCAAGAAGCCACTGCAATACAAGAAAACATCTCAGCTACACAGCCAAAGAAGACTCTGCCAAAGTTTCGACTTTCACAGGCAAACCACGAGCTCTCTTATGCCTCTGTTGCTGCCATGGCTGCCAAGCCTGGCATGACACTCACCGCAAGACCTAACAGGAAAGGTGACCTTATCATCTATCCCAAGGACATCGAGACAGCCAGATTCCTTCAAGAAGACTCCACCTTAACACTGCTGGATCCTGCTTTTATCAGGAAGAAGGCAGTCATTACCAGGTATCCTGTGACGATACCTATCTCCATTGTAACCTCATGCAGCAATATTGACTGTGCTATTCGCTGCACAAGCAAGGATGACGTTCCTGTTAGACGCTTAATTGCCACCTTTATAGGTCCAATCCCTTCCAAACTGGACTTAAGAGTCTGGGGTACTTTCCCCATCGAGGATTATACACCTGAGCCCCTTCGATGCTACAGATGCCAACGCTTTGGACATCATAAAGAAGAATGCAGAGGCCCCATAATCTGCGGTATCTGCAGCCAGCGACATAGCATAGAAGTGTGCATAAAGGCCCACAAACAAGGACGACAAACCACATCCAAGTTTGGAATAAGCGCTGCCCAGAACGTCTCAAGAGGATACCAGCTATGAAGAATACATCCTCTTCAAACCAAAACAAACCAGCTTCGTCTCAACCACCTAAAGAACAAAGAACTCCTCGTCAAAGAAGACCAAGTCAGCCAACTCCTTCTCCTGCATCTACACCTACAACTGCTCCTAAATCTACACCTACAACTGCTCCTAAGAAGGACCAGCAACGACCTGCAACTGTTCCTAAGAAGGATCAGCGCCAACCTGCAACTGCTCCCCTAAGGCACCAGCAACAACCCTCATCCTCATCCCCTTCTCAAACCTTGACTCAAGCAATTGAGTCTCTCACCTTGCAAGACCTCATACCTATCGCCTTCCAGATCCTTACCAAAGTCCTTTCCCTCTCATCAACCTCCACCTTCCCGCAACTCCTGCAACAGTTCCAGTCTCCAGCCACGGAGCAGAGATAATCCTTCTCTGCTTGCAATCCTCTCCTTCCCAATTCCCTATTCCTAAAAGGATATTAGTTATTGCAAGGCTGTGTTCCTCATAAGGAAACAGCTCTTGTTTTTCCTGTCTCCTACCCTTTTTCCCTGTTCTCCCTCTTCCTACCCTATCCTTAGGGGGCCTTTCTCGTGCTTACTGTCCGAGCGTTGCACAGAAATGGCCCCCTCCCCCTTTCCATCACAAGAGCAGGAATAAGCTTCTTTGCTTAAACCTACTCCTATTCTCTCCTACTAAAGTTCCTTCACTCCTCTCCCCGTCTCTTTTACTTACTGGGACTTACTACTATCAATACTATTTCCTCTGACTAAAACTTTCTTTCGTGGACCTAAAAAGGAGTCCCCTTTTTCGGGTTACTTTCTACCCCTTTTCACGTCTTGTACCATTCCATTCCATCCCTCATTCATCATCCTTACTATTCCTCTCCTTTACCTATCCTTTACCTAACATTCCTTTTCCTATTTTTACCTAACATTCCTTTTATTAATATAAATTTTTCTCCTTGGAGTATACTCTTTACAAATCCAATCCTCTTACGGGCTGTCTTAAGTGACAAGAGCCCGTGTCATGCTATATGCATGGCAATCTACTCATCATCATCATCACCTTCTGATAGCTCAGAGCGAAGCTTTACCAATAATGTCTGCGTGACACGTTGGAGCAATTTCGTTTGCGTTGGTTGGTGTGAAAG
>NC_090731.1:130040260-130065260 GCF_036898095.1 Palaemon carinicauda
TGGTTCAAGAGGGACAGAACAACAGAGTTTTTAGTCTGAGTCTGTGTTGTCTGGCTTGGGGCAGAGTCCCCCTCGCTGACCTAACACATACAAAGGGAGCTTAGCTCCCTTAGGTCACTACCGAAGGTTTCTGTAGTTATGATTCCTTCTTTTGTGATCTACCAGACTAGTCCTGTTGCTGTTCCCGGGGGAGGATAAGTTCTTCCCTTGGGAGTAGCAACGCCTTCCTTGCTTTGGTGCTCTGGAAGCTGGCAAGTATTGCTGGCCTTTCCCCTTAGATCTCCCTTAGGCTAAGATAAGTTTCTTGGCTGCGGGTGATCTGTCACTAAAGCAAGGTTGGCAGGACCCTCTTGTCCCTTCCCCCTCTATCTCCGTAATGGCCTAGCCATTACTGTACTGTACCTTGCCGGCCGGCAGAGCTGGCCGGCAGGGGTCTTACTGTACTGTACGTCGTTCTACTTCTGGACCTAGTATAGGTTGGGATGTGGAATTGACTCAGCCCATTGCCGGCCGGCAGAGCTGCTGGCCGGCAAGGGTCTTATGTTTTCGAGTGCTGCCCGGACCTCTCTTGGTCCCTCATCCATGCCTGCCGGCAGAGCCGGACGGCATTGGTCAAGGAAGCCTGAATTAGTTTCTCCCCTTCCTTATATGCACTCTTTCGGTTGCCGGGCTTGGAGGTTGTGTACACTCTTATCCCGGCATCCATTCTATTTTTCTTCTAGTGCTGTACCTGTCCCGGCTGCCGGCCTCATAGGCCGGCAGCCGGGCAGGTGTAGTCCTCTGGTTCTTTTGCTGCCGGCTGGCATCGGTCTTGTACCTTTGCCGGCCGGCTTATGTCAGTCCTTGTCTGCCGGTCACCAAGAGTGTGGCCGGCAGCTGGGTACTACCTTGTGTAGTTGCTGGCCGGCAGCCATTGCCGGCCAACACTGGCTGTTACCGGCCGGCACAGGCATTTGAACCAGAGTGCTGCCGCCCTATAGCTGTTAAGTAGTATACTTTAAAGCTAGTTGTGGTGTGTGCCGGCCGGCAAAGGCAGGCCGGCACACATCCCCCTATACTCTACTAGTATTCTTCTGTATAGCATATACAGTAAGAAGAAAACTATAGTAAAGGTTTTGGTACAGCACTGTATCTTCTAACACTATTGTGTTTTCTTGCATCCCTTTGCTGTTGCCCTCAGATAGGAAGCTGAGTTCTTCCCTGTCTATTATCCAGGATTTTAAAATCATTGCTTAGGTGTGAGCTCCACCTGTTTCCTCTGGAAACCTTGCATTGGTTACTCTAGAAGAGATAAACCATTTTTGATTTTATTATCTGGAAGGCTGCAACAATGGGTTGTGAGGGAAACACAAGTGTGTGTCTTTCCTTTCTGAATTGTTATGCTATACTATGCATATCCAGTGATACATAGTTCACTTGATACTCATGGAAATTTCTTCTCTTTACAGAAGGACACTCCGAAGTGGGGAAGTGCTTTCTGCAATGTCAGCAGCAAGAACCTCTGCGGACATGAGTTTTGTAGGAGACACGCAGCATACGCTGTCTCCAAGGATGATCTCCGGTATTGGGACCCTCAGGTATGTACTGTGTGCACTAACCTGATTAATGAGACATTTAAATAGCTAGGAAGAAGCTTCGTACCTGGGTAAGGGGCTTCCAAAAGAACACTTCTGGCCCTTATCTTCCAAGTGAGAAGATGAGGGCGTATCTTTTCCCTAAGGCA
The DNA here is from genome assembly GCF_036898095.1 of Palaemon carinicauda. NCBI lineage: Eukaryota > Metazoa > Arthropoda > Malacostraca > Decapoda > Palaemonidae > Palaemon > Palaemon carinicauda. Next base: position 130,041,984 of record NC_090731.1, read on the forward strand.
TCAGCTGATGCAGTGATTCCCCAGCCTCAAGAGGAGATCCCCTAAGTTCAGATCCAGGTGGATGCTGAAGTCGCGGTCGCGATGCAAGACATCCAGCTAAATGACAGGATGTCTGATGTGGACGGGTGTCAGGAGGAAGACCTCCTGGCAGAAGCCCAGGATGAAGTTCAAGCCCCTCTACATCGGCCGGTCTCCCAGTAGAGCTGGGAGAGGCCCTCTCTTCTATTGTTGGAATGATCCAACAAATGCAGAAGGAGAATCAGGAGAAGGCGGCTGCAATGGAACTGCGAATGCAGTGCCTTGCAGAATCACATGGGCCCCAGAAAAAGCTCAATGTGAAAGACCTTCCCTTGTGCTCAGATGCTAACCCATGGAGGTATGCTGAGCACATGCCGATGACGACTGGAAAGATCGTCATCTCGGATAAGCTGGGCTCAGTTCCCCTGGAGGGTGGAATTCTGGCCCAGCAAGGCATCATATCCGGACTGTTATGTCCGGCTGAGGAAGGAACCAGCTTCAAAGGAGGAGACAGAGCCGAAGGAGGTCATAGTGATGGACCATGCTAAGGCTCAAGCTCTACTTTCATCCTCGATGAAAGAGAGGGGCTTCTCTAACTCAAAGGTAGCTGCATTGAATAGGAAGCTCCCTTCCTTTGTGTCCTCGCCTACTAGAGCCTTCCCCCTTTTACAGAAAGGGTTTCTGGCTGTACTAAAAGCAATCGAGGCCGGCAAGTCTTGCCCCTCCCTAGAGGAGTGTAAACCCTTGTCGCTGGCCCTGCCTATGGACCACAAAGACTGGAAGGACGTCCATCTTACGTTCTCAGTGGGAAAGTTGGAGGCTGATATTGCCGGACGTCAGTTCGGCAAGGACCTCCCTAAGCTGTCTGACTTTCTTTTGCGAAGTGAGTTCGATACAAAAGAAAGACTGACTGCCTCAATGTCTCTTCAGACTACTCTCGAGACGATGGCAAGTGACCCCAAGGTCCATGAAATGTTCATGGTAGTGGCCAAGCCTCATCTGGCCACAGTGACGAAGGACCTTTATGGCTTCGTCAAGGCAAGGAGAGCTTGTAGGGAGTTCGTGTTTACCTCGGCTACGGTGAGGCACGAGCTAAAGAAACTAATCTCCTCCAACATTTGGGGAAAAGACCTTTTTCCCTACCGACTTGGTCAAAGAAGTTGTTGATAAAGCCGCCTTGGAGAATAGAAACCTTCTCCAGAAGTGGGGCCTGGCTATCAAAAGAAAGTCTTCCCCGGATGAGGGTCCTCAACCAAAGAGGAAGACTATGAGGACTAGGCTACCGTCTCGGCCAGCCAAGCCTCTTAGACAGCAACAGCAACTGCAATTGCCATTGCCCCCAGTGCCCCAGATCGTGGCACAAAGCCCGACCACCTTTCAGTGGGTACCCCAGGCCGTGTCGACACAGTCCACGGCATTCACCCCAGCGTTCGAAGGGCAGTCTACTTCCTTTCGAGCAAAGCCTAGAGGAGCAGCCAGAGGCTCGTCTAGACGCCCCTCAAGGGGAAGGGGATTCAGGGGTGGTCGTGGTCAGGAAGGCAAGACCTCAGGACGGCAGTCCAAGTGAGGTGATACCGGTAGGAGGGAGACTTCTGAAATTTCGGGATCGGTGGACCTTCGATCCCTGGGCCCACAGCCTACTCAAGAATGGACTGGGCGGGAGCTGGTACAGCACTCCACCCCCGTACCTTCGGTTTTTCCAACACTCCACCCCCGTTATGGAGGAGTACGTTCAAGAACGGTTGGAGAAAAAGGGTGAAGCCCATCAATTTCTAAGGGAGGCTGTTTTGTGTTCCCAAGAAAGACTCGGAAAAGCTCAGAGTCATTCTGGACTTGTCGCCACTTAACAAGTTCATAGTGAATTGCAAATTCAAAATGAACACATAAGGACCTTACTGCCCAAGAGGGCATATTCCGTCTCTATTGACTTGTCAGACGCCTACTGGCACATTCCAATTAGCCATCGACTCTCCCCCTACCTAGGGTTCAGGCTACAACGAAGACTATACGCCTTCGGAGCCATGCCATTCGGGCTAAACATAGCCCCAAGGATTTTTACGAAGCTTGCGAGCGTAGCTCTCAAACAATTTCGCCTAAAGGGAATTCAGGTAGTAGCCTACCTGGACGACTGGTTGGTGTGGGCAGCATCCGAGACAGAATGCTTGCAAGCTTCCAGTCAAGTGATCCAGTTCCTAGAGTACCTAGGCTTCAAGATCAACAGAAAAAGTCTCGACTTTTTCCATCTCAAAAGTTCCAGTGGCTAAGATCCACTGGGACCTTTTGTCACACCGTTTCTCCACCCCGGCGAAGAAAAGGAAGGAGATAGCGGGTTCTGTCAAGAGACTTCAAGATTCCGAAAGGATATCAAGACACGAGCAGGAGAGAGTACTGCGCTCTCTCCAGTTTGCTTCGGTGACAGACCCAGTGCTAAGAGCACAGCTAAAGGATGCAATCGGAGTTTGGAGAAGTTATGCATCAAACGCGTGAAGAGATCTGAGAAGACCAGCCGCTTCGGCTAAGTACTCTTCTCAGGCCTTGGTCCCAAGCCAGACATCTAAAGAAGTCAGGTTCTTCTTCAGCCACCTCCCCCGTCGGTGACGATTCACTCAGACGCCTCGAAGGAGGGATGGGGAGGTCACTCTCATCGGAAAAAAGTCCAGGGGACTTGGTCCAGGCTATTCAAGACCTTTCTCATAAAACTTTCTAGAAGCTAGGGCAGTGCTCCTTACCTTAAAGAAAGTCTCCCCGCGTCATTCGTTCCACATAAAGTGGTAATAGACAGCGAGGTAGTTGTGAGATACTTGAATCGACAAGGATCGAGGTCACCACCTCTTAACCAGGTGATGTTGGCCGTCTTCCGATTGGCGGAAAAGAAGAAGTGGTACCTGTCGGCAGTTCACCTTCAAGGAGTCCGCAATGTGACAGAGGACGCTCTATCCAGGTTCACACCGATAGAGTCGGAATGGTCCTTAGACGCAGGATCATTCTCCTTCTTTCTGAATCAGTCCCAGAACTGCAGATAGACCTCTTTGCGACGAAAGACAACAAGAAGTTGCCCCTGTACGTGCCCCGTACGAGGACCCCTTAGCGGAAGCAGTGGACGCGATGTCCCTCGACTGGAACAGATGGTCCAAGATTTATCTGTTCCCTCCTCACAACCTTCTGTTGAGGGTCCTCAACAAACTGAGATCCTTCAAAGGGTAGCGGCAATAGTGGCCCACAAGTGGCCGAACAGCGGGTGGTTCCTCCTGGCATTGGAACTGTAGCTGAAGTTTGTACCACTACCAGATCCAGTTCTGACCCAGCGAGTCCAGAAGTCAACTGTCTGCGCTTCATTACAGAAAACCCGGACCCTGCAGTTCATGATTTTCTCTCCCTAGCGGTGAGAAAGCGTTTCGGGATTTCGAAAGCCAGTATAGACTTCCTTGAGGAATATAAATGCAAATCTACTAGAAGGCAATATGAGTCATCTTGGAGAAAATGGGTGGCCTTTTGTCAAGGCGAAGATTCCGCAGGAGATCTTGACAGACTTCTGCTTATCTTTTTTCCCCACCTCCATGGTCAAGGGTTGGCAGCGAACACGATTTCAGCGTGTAAGTCTGCTTTGACAAGACCCATTCTATATGCCTTCCAGGTCGACCTAGGTAACGAGATCTTTAATAAAGTCCCGGAAGCCTGTGCTAGGCTCAGACCTTCAGCACCTCCAAAGCCCATTTCATAGTCTTTAGACAAGTTCTTCATTTCGCTTCTCTGTTGAGCAATGAAGAGTGTGCGTTAAAGGATTTGACACAAAAAGTTATTTTCCTATTTTGCACTCGCGTCCGGGACCAGGGTTAGTGAGATTGTAGCCTCTCGAGAGAGGCAGGTCGTGTTCAGTTCCTGGATGGGGAAGAACTGAACCTGTTTCCGGATCCTACGTTTCTCGCCAAGAATGAGTTACCCACCAACAGGTGGGGTCCCTGGAGAATCTGCCCTCTGAAAGAAGATGCATCTCTATGTCCAGTAGAATGCCTAAAGGTCTATCTTCATAGAACTTCAGACTTCAAGGGTGGTCAACTATTCAGGGGAGAAACATCAGGCTCAAATTTATCTCTGAATCAACTCAGAGCGAAAATCACATATTTCATTCGCAGAGCGGATCCTGACAATACACCCGCAGGTCACGATCCGAGGAAAGTTGCCTCATTCTTAAATTTCTTTAATTGTATGGATTTTGAACATCTCCGTTCATACACTGGCTGGAAGTCTTCCAGAGTGTTCTTTCGCCACTATGCGAAGCAAGTAGAGGAACTAAAAGAGATCTGTGGTAGCAGTGGGTCGCGGTGTTAACCCTACTGTTTAACTCTGCGAGGAACAGTGGTCTTAATTGGGACGATTAATTCCAGGGTGAGTGTGTAGTTACATACTGTACTACAAACTAAGTGAGGGCACTGTGTTGCCCATCCAGACTGTTCCATTTCCGAAGGTGAACCTAGCATAAGTGCAGACATGTGTGCCGAGCGTTTCTAACGCTAATGTCATTGATTTGTAATACAGGCTTTTATGACTTTGATACCTCGGTATCTTAAAAGTGGCATCTAATGTTTTTTCTTTCAGACAAACAAGCTCTGTTTACTATCATACTTATGCTTAAAGTTTTGGGTTATCCTCTTCTTATATATATATATATATATATATATATATATATATATATATATATATATATATATATATATATATATATATATATATATATATATAATTGTGGTTAACCTGTCTATTTATTGCCTGTCAATAATCTGGTTCTTGAGAACCTTGCGTCTCCTTCACCTGTGTCAATTTATTGGTATAATTGAGCATTCATTCTATGTACCTTATCTGGGATAATTCTAATAGAATTGTTCCTTTATGCAAGCTATGTTGCATTGGTTTTCCTCCTATGCGGATATAAAACCTTTGTCCAATACAAGTATTGTGCGGAAAACTGGTCGATATTTCATATTGACGCAGTGGTCCTTTACAAACTATGCTTTACTTAATATAGGGCGAGACCACTATATTAGCTTGCCTGGTATTCATACATAGATATATGTACTCTTCGAGACTTTTCCAGAGTCTAGTAGGACTCTTCCCTGTAGGGGGCAAGAAGCTCTAACATAGTTTATAGTTAGTTGAAAAGATGTCTAACGGTAACATCTCAGGTCTCTAGGTCTAGTCGACCGGGAAAAAATTACCTCCGGGGAGTACGGCACGTTCTGAGAATCCACAGATACAGTAATGCTCTGGTACACTTCCATCAGGACGACATGGCTTGAGCCCAAAAAACGGATTTTGAGCGAAGCGAAAAATCTATTTTTGGGTGAGATGGCCATGTCGTCCTGATGGACCCGCCCTTGCCTTTCTAAGAAAGGGCTGTAGGACCCCTCCCTACATACAGTATCTGTAGCACCTCGTGTACGCTACAAGGAATACAGATGGCGCCAGGATTGGCGCCAGGCACGCATACGAATCGGGGGATAGGGAAGCCTTGGGAGCGGCTCCCCCTTTTTCTTTCCCGAATTCGTATCTCGTCAATCACCTCCTACGAGACGAAATCTCCGTCCAGGATGTAGATTGCCATGTGACGTGTCTAGAATACGTCCTCTGATATGTCGCGATATCCCTTTCACGAGGGATACTCGCTCCAGGAGTTAGAATTCTGGTACCTTAAGGTAAATTCTCTGGGAATATCGCCGTAGTTGTAATATACCCTAGGAAGCTACCCTATAGGAACTTCCATCAGGACGACATGGCCATCTCACCCAAAAATAGATTTTTCGCTTCGCTCAAAATCCGTATATATATATATATATATATATATATATATATATATATATATATATATATATATATATATATATATATATATATATTATACAAACACCAGGTTAGGCTATAGTTTTTTACCATTTAGCAAATTAATTTTCTTGCTTTGCTTATGGCAAATTCATGAATTACATTTTGAAAATTCATTGCCATCAGTGTTTTATACTCAATGCTGAAAAGTGCCAAATTTGAAAGTCTCTCCTGGCCCATAGTATTTCTCAGGTATGTCTTAATGAGCTTCAATTTGCTGGAGGATCTTTCACATGAAGCAACTGATACCCCTACAGTCAATAATAACATAAGTGCCTCTTGGAGGTAAGCGAATCCTTCACCATATTTCATAATAAAACTAAGGAGTTCTGGGGCTTATAGCTATGATAGCTGGTACTAAAGACTGAAAATCTGAAAAAAAAAAAAAAAAAGGAAAAACCAAACTTACTTTGTACTAAGTAATATTTATTCATAGCAATAGGGGATTGCTATGAATAAACACTACTTCAAATGAATATTACTATTTATAATAAACGCGACTTCTGTAAAGTCGACAGCAAATTATACAAAAACACAACACCTGTATTTAGAAACACTCAATTGTTGAACCTCTCCAACGGAGTAAAAATTGCGGAGGATACACTTCCTCTCTACCACGCAAATTCCAGGTTTTAAGGACATTGCCTAGCATTCCAGGTATTATGAACATTACCTAGGCATTCCCGGTTATATGGAAATTGCCAAGGCATTCTAGCTTTATGGACTTTGTCTAGCATTCCAGGTATTATGAACATTACCTAGGCATTCCAAGCTTTATAAACAGTGCCTAGGCATTCCCGGTTTTATGGAAATTGCCAAGGCATTCTAGCTTTATGGACATTGTCTAGCATTCCAGGTTTTATGAACATTACCTAGGCATTCCAGGCTTTATGGACATTTAATAGGCATTTAAGGTTTTATGAACATTACCTAGGCATTCCAAGCTTTATGAACACTGCCTAGGCATTCCCGGTTTTATGGAAATTGCCATGGCATTCCAGCTTCATGGACACTGCCTAGCATTCTAGGTTTTATGAACATTACCTAGGCATTCCAGGCTTTATGGACATTGCCCAAGCATTCCCGGTTTTATGAACAATACCTAGACATTCCAAGTTTTATAAATACTGCCTAGGCATTCCCGCTTTTTTTTTTGGAAATTGCCAATGCATTCCAGCTTTATGGACATTGCCTAGGCATTCCAGGTTTAATGGAAATTACCTAGTCATTCCAGGTTTTAAAGACATTGCTTAACATTCCAGGTATTATGAACATTACCTAGGCATTCCAAGCTTTCTAAATAATGCCTTTGCATTCCCGGTTTTATGGAAATTGCCAAGGCATTCCTGCTTTATGGACATTGTCTAGCATTCCAGGTTTTATGAACATTACTTAGGCATTCGAAGCTTTATAAACAATGCCTAGGCATTCCCGGTTTTATGAGCATTACCTAGGCATTCCAGGCTTTATGGACATTGCCTAGGCATTCCAGGTTTATGAACTTTACCTAGGTTTTCCAGGCTTTATGGACATTGTTTAGGCATTTCAGGTTTTAAGAACATTACCTATGCATTCCAGCCTTTATGGACAGTACCTAGCATTCCAGGTTTTATGAACATTACTTAGACATTCCAGGCTTTATGGACATTGCCTAGGCATTCCAGGTTTTATGAACATTACCAAGGCATTCCAGGCTTTATGGATATTGCTTAGGCATTCCAGGTTTTATGAACATTACCTAGGCATTCCAGGCTTTATGGACATTGCCTAGGCAATGTAGGTTTTATGAACATTACCTAAGAATTCCAGGCTTTATGGACATTGCCTAGGCATTCCAGGTTTTATGAACATCACCTAGGCATTCCAGGTTTTATGAACATTACCTAGGCATTCCAGGCTTTATGGACATTGCCTAGGCATTGTAGGTTTTATGAACATTACCTAGGAATTTCAGGCTATATGGACATTGCCTAGGCATTCCAGGTTTTATGAATATTACCTAGGTATTCCAGGCTTTATGAACACTGCCTAAGCCTTCTACGCTTTATGGACATTGCCTAGGCATTCCAGGTTTTATGAATATTACCTAGGTATTCCACGCTTTATGAACACTGCGTAAGCTTTATAGTCTTTATGGACATTGCCTGGGCATTCCAGGTTTTATGAACATTACCTAGGCATTCCAGGCTTTATGAACACTGCTAAATCTTCTAGGCTTTATGGACATGGCCTAGTCATTCCAGGTTTTTTTAACATTGCTTAGGCATTCCAGGTTTTATGAACATTACTTAGGCATTCCGGACTTTATAGACATTGCCTTGGCATTCCAGGATTTATGGACATTGCCTAGGCATTCCAGGTTTTATGAACAGTACCTAGGCATTCTAGGCTTTATGAACACTGCCTAAGACTTCTACGCTTTATGGACATTGCCTAAGCATTCCAGGTTTTATGAACATTACCTAGGCATTCTAGGCTTTATGAACACTGCTTAGGCCTTCTATGCTTTATGGACATTGCCTAGGCATTCCAGGTTTTATGAATATTACCTAGGTATTCCAGGCTTTATGAACACTGCGTAAGCTTTCTAGTCTTTATGGACATTGCCTGGGCATTCCAGGTTTTATGAACATTACCTAGGCATTCCAGGCTTTATGAACACTGCCAAATCTTCTAGGCTCTATGGACATTGCCTAGTCATTCCAGGTTTTTTTAACATTGCTTAGGCATTCCGGGCTTTATGGACATTGCCTTGGCATTCCAGGTTTTATGAACATAACCTAGGCCTTCCAGGATTTATGGACATTGCCTAGGCATTCCAGGTTTTATGAACATTACCTAGGCATTCCGGGTTTTATGGACATTGCCTTGGCATTCCAAGTTTTATGAACATCACCTAGGCATTCTAGGCTTTATGGACATTTCCTACGCATTCCAAGTTTTATGAACATTACCAAGGCATTCCAGGCTTTATGGACATTGCCTAGGAATTTCAGGTTTTATGAACATTACCTAGGCATTCCAGGCTTTATTGACTCTGCCTAAGCCTTTTAGGCTTTATGGACATTGCCTAGGCATTCCAGGTTTTATGAACATTACCTAGGCATCCCAGGCTTTATGGACATTGCCTAGGCATTCAAGGTTTTTTTAACACTACCTAGGAATTCCAGGCTTTATGAACACTGCCTAAGCCTTCTAGGCTTTATGGATATTGCCTAGGCATTCCAGGCTTTATGAACATTGCCTAGGCATTCCAGGTTTTATGATCATTACCTAGGCATTCCAGGCTTTATGGACATTGCCTTGGCATTCCAGGTTTTATGAACATTACCTATATTTTCTAGGCTTTATGGACATTGCCTAGGCATTCCAGGTTTTATGAACATTACCTAGGCATTCCAGGCTTTATGAACTCTTATCAAGCATTTTAGGCTTTATGGATATTGCCTGGGCATTCAAGGTTTTATGAACATTACCTAGGCATTCCAAGCTTTATGAACACTGCCTAAGCCTTTCAGACTTTATGGACATTTCCAAAGCATTCCAGGTTTTATGAACATTACCTAGGCATTCTTTATGAACACTGCCTAAGCCTTCTAGGCTTTATGGACATTGCCTAGGCATTCCAGGTTTTATGAACATTACCAAGGCATTCCAGGCTTTATGGACATTGCCTAGGCAGTCCAGGTTTTATGAACATTACTTAGGCATTCCAGGCTTTATGAACATTGCTTAAGCCTTTTAGGCTTCATGGACATTGCCTAGGGATTCCAGGTTTTATGAACATTACCTAGGCATTCCAGGCTTTATGGACATTGCCTATGCATTCCAGGTTTTATGAGCATTACCTACGCTTTTTAGGCTTTATGGACATAGCCTAGGCATTCCAGGTTTTATGGACGTTGTCTAGCATTCCAGGTTTTAAGAACACTGCCTAGGTATTCCCGGTTTTATGGAATGTGAGCTGAGGTGCTGGTAATTTTTGTGTGCATATATATATATATATATATATATATATATATATATATATATATATATATATATATATATATATATATATATATATATATATATATATATACACGTGTGTGTGTGCGTGTGTGTGTGTGTTCAGTTTTTAGGGGCATTATGTTAAAAGACCAATGACCTGTTTATTTCCTTTGCTGCTCCTGAAGCATCTTTAAATGTGAACTAATATTATTTCACTTAATTATAAAGAACGTATACTAGATTTTAGGAATTTAATACTGACTACTTTGCAAACCAAGTACATAAAAGAACATCTAAAGAACAATGTAGGTAGTAGGTTGGTCAGGGTACCAGCTTTCCGTTGAGATACTACCGCTAGAGAGTTATGGGGCATTTTGACTGACCAGACAGTATTATATTGGATACTTCTCTCTGGTTACGGTTCACTTTCCCTTTACCTACACACACATACGAATAGTTTGGTCTATTCTTTACATATTCTCCTCCTCTGTCCTCATACATCAGACAACACTGAGATTACCAAACAATTCTTCTTTACCCAAGCGGTTACTGCACTGTAATTGTTCAGCTGCCACTTTCCTCTTGGTAAGGGTAGAAGAGACTCTTTAGCTATGGTATGCAGCTCGTCTAGGAGAAAGAAACTCCATAACCTCTGTACCATGGTCTTCCACCGTCTTGGGTTAGAGTTCTCTTGCTTGAGGGTACACTCGGGCACACTATTCCATCATATTTCTCTTCCTCTTGTGTTGTTAAAGTTCTTATCTTTTTATATCAGAGTTATTCATTTTAATGTTGTTACTGTTATTATTATTATTATTATTACTTACTAAGCTACAACCCTAGTTGGAAAAGCAGTATGCTATAAGCCCTGGGGCTCCAACAGGGAAAATAGCTCAGTGCGGAAAGGAAAAAAGGAAAATAAAATATTCTAAGAAGAGTAACCACAATAAATATCTCCTATATAAACTATAAAAACTTTAACAAAACAAAAGGAAGAGAAATAAGATAGGAGAGTGTGCTCGAGTGTACCCTCAAGCAAGAGAACTCTAACCCAAGACAGTGAAAGGCCATGGTACAGAGGCTATGGCACTACCCAAGACTAGAGAACAGTGGTTTGATTTTGGAGTGTCCTTCTCCTAGAAGAGCTGCTTACCATAGCTAAAGAGTCTCTTCTACCCTTACCAAGAGGAAAGTGGCACTGAACAATTACAGTGCAATAACCCCTTGGGTGATGAAGAGTTGTTTGGTAATCTGTGTTGTCAGGTGTATGAGGATAGAGGAGAATATGAGAAGAATATGCCAGACTATTCAGTGTGTATGTAGGCAAAGGGAAAATGAACCGTAACCAGAGAGGAGGATCTAATGTAGTACTGTCTGGCCAGTCAAAAGACCCCATAACTCTCTAGCGGTAGTATCTCAACGGGTGGCTGGTGCCCTGGCCAACCTACTACCTAGAATATTTTATTTTTCGTTGTTTCCTTTCCTCACTGACCTATTTTCCCTGCTGGAGCCCCTAGGCTTATAGCTTTCCTGCTTTCCCAGCTAGGGTTGTAGCTTAGCAAGTAATGATGATAATTATACTGTCATGTATATGTTATTCTGGAAGAATATGTACCTTTGTAATAACGTAATCCTCCCAACGAGTGAAGATATTTACATGATGTTATTGTTTGGGGGTAAAGGAAAACCTCATGTCCACTATCATTCAACTGTGTCCAGTCGGTTCTGCAATAACAGACAGCTCACACGCAACAAAACAAATAGCCAGATGAATATAAGCTATACACTACAAGTACGAGAGGAAATTCCCAATATCAGAAATTCCGCTTTCTCCGAATCATTTTCCATTTGAGGGTAAACTTCGATAGTGTATCCGACCAGTTCTGTCGACGAGAGCCGGAGAGAGTAATTAAGGCCGATTCACACGACCCGTTTTCTTTCCGACTGGCTGGGTGGTAGCTAACCGCCGTCGAAATGTTGTACATTCACACGAGGCGTTCTGTATCGGATGCAACAGACATTTTAAAGTGTCAAAATTATCGTAATTTACTCAGTCTTCACGTGACAATGAAAACCGCGCGCGGGTAAACGGATACGGAACGCCTTGTGTGAATGTACATTTCGACGGCGGTTAGCTACCACCCAGCCAGTCGGAAAGAAAACGGGTCGTGTGAATCGGCCTTAAACGTGTATTTCCATTCAACTTCAAAATGAGAGAGAGAGAGAGAGAGAGAGAGAGAGAGAGAGAGAGAGAGAGAGAGAGAGAGAGAGAGAGAGAGAGAGAGACGGTATTAGCTAGCAAGGCCTTACATTTTAGGAGGATTAGAGCGGATCTGGGATGGCCCCTAAAACTGTTCCCTTCGGAGGTTATACTGTGCCTTCAGTGCTCCTCACGTAGTGGACTGAAGGTGTTACTTAACGATCTATTGCAGTTTTCTCCTGTACCTAGTTTCACCCACTTTTCTGCCTTCTGCATTATCTCCTTTACCGTTTCCTCTCTTCCTTCATGCAGTGGTTCGGATTGGCCTCCCTGCTCCCAACGCAAATTTCATAAATACACTCCTTCACCAAAGAGGTAAACTACTGTACTGTAATTGTTCAGTGACCACTTTCCTCTTGGGTAAGGGTAGAAGAGGCACTTTAACTATGGTAAGCAGCTCCTCGAAGAGGACACTCCAAAATCAAACCATTGTTCTCTAGTCTTCCGTAGTGCCATATCCTATGTACCATGGTCTTTCACTGTCTTGGGTTAGAGTTCTTTTGCTTGAGTGTACACTTGGGGACACTATTCTATCTGATTTTTCTTCCTCTTATTTTGTTCGAGTTTTTATATTTCTATAGGAAATATCTATTTTAATATTGTTACTGTTCTTAAAATATTTCATTTCCCTTGTTTCCTTTCCTCACTGGGCTATTTTCCCTGTTGGAGCCCCTTAGGCTTATAGTATCCTGCTTTTCCAGCTAGGGTTGTAGCATAGCAAGTAATGGTAATAATAATATCCCATTCAATGTCTTTTTTGCCTTCCCGATTCACTGTAATATCAATAGGCATTTTGTGCTATTTTCTTTTTATCAAATTGTACTCGTATCATACTGAGTAATCTTCTCGAATTTGAAAATTTCTTCTATTTGCTATATGATTCTACCTCACACATATTAGTCAGGTTCATTGTGTTAGAATTTTAGAATACGTTGGATTTTTGTGGATTGCAGTTTTGGAAACCTTATAGCATACGCAATCAAAAAAACAGCTTGCCTTTGCCCCGAGTCCTATATGGTCCTATCTTTGATTTTACATAATGGGAAAAACATTCTCAGTATCCTAGAGATTTTACTTTTGCAGCTAAACTATCATTTCAAGGCCAAGGACTCCAATGCTCATAATTGAGACGTTTGTTACAGAATCTCCAGCAAATACTTAACTAATTTCATAGGACAGATTGGTCGTTACACCCTATTAAACACCAATCTATATATCTTTCCATTTGCCCATTGGCAAACTTCTCAGTTAAAGGGACAATTCATATACCAGAAAGTACTCTCCTTGTCCCTCTAGAGCTGCCTCTTTTATTATACACACTGAAATATGTCAACCAATCTCAGTGTCTTGCTATGTGCCTCTTTGATAATGATTTTGTACCCGTAAGTCAAGGGAAAATCCATATCAGAAAATCCTTTCCTTTATACCCCTTAGGCGTCACCTTTTCAATCATCCACAGTGAGTTACTTGAATCATTCTAAATATCTACCTTTTTTTTTTTTCTTTTTTTTTACTAATGACAAAGATCTCTTATATTCCAGTCAAGGGATAATCCATATTAGAAAATTCTTTCCTTCATATCCCTTCAGTCACCTACTCGATTTATCAACAGTGAGTTATTTGATTCCATCTCAGTATATGTCTGTTGGCAAGATATACAGTATACCTAATAATAGATATTTGATTATAGCAATCAGTATATGTCTGTTCGCAAGATATACAGTATACCTAAAAATAGATATTTGATTACAGCACCATTCACTTTCTATCTCTGGGTTTATTACTCGCTCACAGAGACCAGTATTTGTTATCATGCCATGTGTGTTCATTCCTAGGACACCTGCTGTAAGAATTAAATGAAACTAGGGACATCCAAAATTACGAAAGGTATTCGAGTCTATTTACTTTGCAGACATTTTATTTAGGTCACTTGACCATAAAATAAAAAAAGATTCGTTATTTCAATTGCACATATGATAAAGAATCGTTGGTGAAATTTGTATTACACCGACGAGGATGGGGAGGGAAGAACTTGTATTGCTTCTCATTTATCTTTTCACTGAAAGCAGAAACGGTAGTATCTTTACTTACCGTTAGAAAAAAAAACCGTAATTAATCAGAAATTCTCCCGTAAAAATATATTGTTCTCTACAGTATATTAGTAAAATACAGGCGACCGTAATTTGACCTTACTTTGTTATCTTTTACGGGTTGGTGACCGTAATATCGATCCATTTACGTCAATATATCGGTTTATAAAACGGTAAAAATCCTAAAACAAATATTGCCAGATGTATACCGTTTTTTTAATGCAAATTCTTAACAGTGTACATTATGAACTAGACTCGTTTGTTTTCAACATTAATTCATAACCGTTGCTAGGCCATAATACAAGGATTTCTCATCATTATCATCGTTCTTACCAACAATAGCAGTCAGCGAGGTTTATCGTAAAAGATGTCTCCCATGCAAACGAAAATGATTACACCTCAACTTAGTTCTTAGTGACGCCATTAACGACTGCTGTTACAATACCAATGTTGAATACATTAGCTGAGATACCCTTAAGAATTATGCTTTCAGTAATTATATTTGATATGGAATCTGTAATTTATCAACAAAGGAAAGATAAACAAGGATAAAGTAAGAGTTCAATAGTCATGAAGTAACTTTTTTTTTTTATTATTACTAGGCTATTTTCAACTCTATTATCTTGAATAAAGTTGGTGATTCTTAATTTCTGGTTTCTCTGGTTTTTCCTTCCTTATTGTTTTGGCTAAGAGTTTTTTTTGGAGACAGTAAATTCATAACATGAGTTATCTTAAGCAATTGCTTTTTATGGAGCAAACCTGTAATTGTTTCAGTAGATAGCCTACTTCTTATTCCTGCTTTCTTCCTGTTTATTAAAGGAGCTATTCTTTTTACAATATACATATTTATTCAGATTTTTTTTCAGTATATATGCAGATTTAAAATTGTTTATGGTAATGAAAAAAAGATAATTCTTGGAAGAAGGCCTAGCCGCTAAGACCACAAACTTTTACGCTACAAACAATACGTAGCATTTATCCTTAACTACCCCTGGACACCTATATTTCATATTAAGCAATTGCCACTAGAATACTTCTTAAAACTCGAAGCTTATGGAATTATTTACTAATAACATATAAAACATTTCAACCCAGCCAATGAGGGGGGCAGGCCAGCCTTAACTTGGTGCCGGTGTAGCAGGAAATTTTTCCCCCCTGACTGAAATTCCCCCAGGGAAAATTAGCCTAGGATCGATTCCCCCCCCCCCCCCGCCTCCGGGAAAAGCAGCCCTGGCTGTTATTCCCCCGGTAGGAATTTCAGCCCTAGGATATTTTTCCAACCTTAGGCCATTTCTCCCCCACCCTCCCTTACAGAGAAACTATTTTGATGATTTAAATAATCAAAAGTAAGTTTGACAAAATATCAGGAAATATAATATAATATAATATATATATATATATATATATATATATATATATATATATATATATATATATATATATATATATATATATATATATATATATATATATAGGGGGATCAGACCCCAACTAGGATATTGCAATACCTGCGGTACTGAGTACTCTGAATCATTCATATCATATATCAATTAAAATGTCACCGCATGAAGAATTGTATGGTACCCCAGTCAGAACGCCTTTCCATGTATTAACGCCTACAACTAATCTATCAAATCCTTTAAAAGAATGTATAAATGCAAGCAAAAGTCGATATGATATCCTTCGAAAGAATTTAGAAGAATTACAAATCATAATGAAAAGGAATCATGATAAAATAGCGAAGCCAACTAAAACATATACCGTGGGTGATAATGTATACATACAGGTATATGTACGTAAAGGACTCAATTATAAACTAACACTTAAGTTTGAAGGCCCATTTAACATTTTGGAAACATTAACGGCCAATAGGTTTAGAGTTCAAAACGTATCCCAACCCACGGATGAGAGAATAGTACCATTGGCTCACATCAGAAATTAAAAAAAAAAAGAGAGGGAGAGAAGTGAGGGAAAGATTTTTGTTTGTATGATTAAAAGTTTTCTTCTTAATACAGGAGTAATTGCATATATTTTTCTCGTTACAGGTTTCCAAGATGAATTTTTTGTTGTTGGGAGTGATATTGTACGGTCAGACATTTTTCTCGTGTGGGACGAGCTCTAAAACTAAAAGTATAGATTTTAAATATGGCACTATAGTTGAAAGACAAGAAGACGTTTTTATTACATCAAGCAACGTAGTTGTAGAAGTGCATATGCAAGCTATTTTTCTTCCAGAGAATGATGTCACTAGCTTAAAAGGCGCCATTTCAAGGTTTGCTGTCTCATTAGATGAGTTGCATAGAAGACATTTTCATTTGACTACAGAGAGTTCGCTTGGATCGACACTAAAAGTTGCAGAGATGCTATCTGATGACTTGCAAAATAAGACTTACGAGACAGAATCTTTGGCTTATGACCTTTTGATGTGGATTGTAGGGCACGAACATAAAGAAAGACGAAACCCGTTTGTTTTTGCTGCATTAAACATCTTTGGGTCTATTGCAAGTTTAGGTTTAGGAATTTCCAATCATCTTAAGATTAGTAATCAAAATAAGAAAATTGAGTTCTTGACTCATGAAGATGAATTGATTATGTCAGAACTAAAGAATCAGTTAGCTTCAATCAATCAAATTATGGATTTAGTAAATGAACATTCAAGTAATATCATTCAGATTATGGAAGTACAGGATTTGTTGGCAACGTTAACGTATTATGATTCAAAATTAGATCACATACATAAAAGAATTGCACATTTCATTGAGAAATCAAAAGATTATGTAGAAGCTATCACGTTAGCAACTAAAGGTGTACTGTCGCCCCATTTGTTGCCTATAAAATACTTAAAGTTAGCTCTGGAGAACGGACAGGAGAAATTAGGCTATGTTCCTTTGTTAGACGCACGTAGGTTAGATTAATTACAGTAAGCGTTGAAAATAACAAGATTATGATTACAATTCCCTTTGATTCTTCTGATGCCTGGCAATCTTACAGGATATCACCATTTCCGACTTTCATGACGAATCACTCAAATCCAGTAATATTCAGTTTGACAGGACACGTATTGATTTCCCCAGACAAGGAAACATATACGGTCATTAAAGACTTAAATCAATTAACTCACTGTTCAGACGCAATGGATAGAAAAATATGTACAGCTGACTCATTTGAATTCCATAAAAACTTAATGGATTCATGCGAGTTAGGTATAGTGCTAGACAGTGCTCTCTCCCATACAAGTGAAAATTGTCTGGATAAGCTTTATCCCTTTGACAATAATGAGTTCAATTGCAGACTGAACAATGGCTCGTGGATACGATACGACAAGGACGGCTTCAATGTATCATGCCTGGACGGATCCCATCCTATGCCAAAATCTTCGTTGCAGCAGATGGTTGTATCGGGACTTTCCCTAATTCCATGGTGACCGGGATCAAGACAATCATCAGAGAACGAGCCTACTTCGCGAGCTTCACGTGGACGACTACAATGCCATCACTACCTCTCCCATACAACAAACAGGTAGCCAAGCGGTTGATGAAATTGACCGAGATGGACCACCTGTCACCGACTTATAAGGAATTTCTTCACCCCATACTACTAGCAGGAACAGTTGTGACGGTGATGATATTTATCGTCGTTAACATCCTTTTTTGGCATAGGTTAAGGAACAGTTTGCAGCTAAAACAGAACGTTTTGCCATGTCTAGACAAAACTCCTTATTTAATTCAGTTTAAAGCCGTTTGAAAGTGGCCACTTCATTCACTAAAAGGAGTAATATTGTCTGGGAATAGCGTGTGTATGAAAAGAAGTTAGTACGTTATTAATATGTAATTGAAGAGACCATGGAACATTTGCATTGTTAAAAATGCATTTAAAAAAACATTTAAAAAATAAATAATTTTTTTCTCTCGGCATCTAATAAAAATATATAAGCCGGAAATCCCTAAAAGAAAAGAGAAAAAAAATATAAATAACAGAATCTATGGGCATCTAATAAAATATATAATATATATATATATATATATATATATATATATATATATATGTGTGTGTGTGTGTGTGTGTGTGTGTACGAAACCGTGGTACGTGTACGTACCAGGAATTCGTGTATGTGCACTAAAATTGAATCTTTACCAAGGTAACAAATATTTTTATTAATTACCGTATTGTGTTAATCTATGTTTCTGACAAAGGTAACAATTATTCTTTAACAAGTTACCGAATCATATGTGTATCAGTATTTTTTTTTGGTATCATATAATCATTTGCTAGCAATGTACCATATATGTGATCTGTATTTATCATGCATTTTTTTCTTTGCTTTGGTAATATCTTTTCATATGCATTATTGTTATTATTTTTTTTTTAATGTGCCTATTTGGACATTCGTCCTCATTTGCTTATGGCTAAAGGTAAACAAAAAATAATACATATATCCAGTCACACTCCTAGTAAACATATTTTGGCGTGTTGTTAAATTTAGAAAAAAAAGAAAAATTGAGATAGCTGGCCGAGCTAATGTAATAGTTAGTTATTACATGTTTAAAACACATGACGTAATATGTCATTGTGGAAGAAGAAGCTAGCGTGAGATTTTCTGTAGTCAGACAAAATCATAACAGGATGCATTTTGCATCTCTCAGCAATATAACGTTTTTATGAAGCATAAACACAAATGCATAACGTGTGAAAGATTGTGTCGCCACCGGATGCAGGTGTCTTCCTACACTAATGTAAAGTTTACATATTGTGTTTAAATGCTGAGACAACTAAATATACGATATCTGTGATATCGATATTTTAGGCAGTTCTTATCTATACTTCACCTGAATGGGTCATCCGACCAAACCAGGTATACTCCTGTGATGGAGATGTTAACATTGTTGTTTTTAGAGAATAAACCATTTTAAAGTTAACACGCTTGACTTTATTTCAAGACTCAACATCTCAAACAACACATACTCAATGTGTGTTAATAACAGTAGCACACTATATATATATATATATATATATATATATAGTGAAAACCTTACTCTTCTTTCGTACTGTCAATCACGAAATAAAAGGTACACTTGATGCTAAGAAGCACTATGGATGAGAAAGGAGATGATCCCAATTCATTTGTGTTACCAGAGATTATGGGGGAACCGAGTGGGAAACCGGGGTTTTTAGGGTGGGGAAATGTCATAAACGAGTGATATACAGCAATAATAATGGCCAGAAATGCTAAATAAGAATAAGATAACCAGTTGGTAAAATATATGGATCATGTAAGTGGCTGAACATAGGCCAAACGTGATTATTTAACACATTTGAGATTTGTAAAAGGGTACAGAACCTAACAAACCAACCTAACCTAACCTAGTAGTTCCCAGGTCACAACCCCTATCCGGGGGCAAGCCCCCGGACCCCCTTCCCAGGTCACAGCCCCTTGCCGGGGGCAAGCCCCTTGACCCCCTTCCCAGGTCACAAACCTTCCCAGGTCACAATCCCTTGGACTATCCCAATATCAGCCTTCATCATAAATTCTTTAAACAAACATTTTTTTTTTTTAGTATTTGGAGATTTAAAGTACGTTTGCACAAATTTCTTGAATTGAGGATATACAGTATATACTAAAGAATTTGATTGTTCCCTCACATCCCTCGAAATCAGCAAGCTTGTTTTCTAAGCAATATTGCATGGGGTTTGATACGGATTCACCAAGAAACTGAGCAGCACGTTTAAAATTCATTGTTCTATTTTATCCAAGCAATATTTTGTGACCTCAATTTATTGCCTAAATGTAACCTTTCATTGTCTTGTAATTTGTGCAGTTTTTCTATGAAATCCCATTGAATTTGATTTCCATGGCAAACGAAAAAAAAAAGAATAATGGTTACTTCCACCACGCAAAGGGGGAATCTTAGCCCAGAGGGGGAATATTGTCCTGGGACAAAGTTCCCCCGGGGGGATATATATCCTGTGCCATATTTCCCCCGCGGGGAATTTCGGATGGGGGGGAAACCAGACCATTACACCGGTGTAGCAGGAAATTTTTCCCCCCTGACTGAAATACCCCCCGGGAAAATTAACCTAGGCTAGATTCCCCCCCTCCCCCAGGGAAAAGCAGACCGGGGGAATTTCAGCCCTAAGATATCACCCCCCCCCCCCAGGCCATTACTCCCCCACCCTCCCTTATAGAGAAACTATTTTGATGAATTAAATAATCAACGGTAAGTAAAAGTAAAAGTAAGTATAAGCCCATGGGCTCCAACAGGGAAAATAGCCCAGTGAGAAAAGAAAAAAGGAAAAATAGAATATTTCAAGAAGAGTAACAGCATTAAAATAAATATCTCCTATATAAACTATATAAACTTTAACAAAACAAGAGGAAGAGAAATTAGATAGAATAGTGTGCCCGAGTGTACCCTCAAGCAAGAGAACTCCAACCCAAGACAGTGGAAGACCATGGTAAAGAGGCTATGGCACTACCCAAGACTAGAAAACAATGGTTTGAGTTTGGAGTGTCCTACTCCTAGAAGAGCTGCTTAACATAAATAAAGTCTCTTCTACCCTTAGTGCCCACTAATGTATTACAGTGCAGTAACCACTTGGGTGAGGAAGAATTGTTTGGTAATCTCAGTGTTGAGAGGTGTATTAGGACAGGGAGAATATGTAAAGAATAGGCCAGACTATTCGGTTTATGTGAAGTCAAAGGGAAAATGAACCATGACCAGAGAGAAGGGGCCGATATAGTACTGTCTGGCTAACCAAAAGACGCCCTATCTCTCTAGTGGTAGTATCTCAACAGGTGGCTGGTGCCCTGACCAACCTACTACCTACCATTGCACGATTTGGCCCTTAAAGTGACAGGAAAAATGGCTCAATGTTGATTATTATTATTATTATTATTATTATTATTATTATTATTATTATTATTATTATTAGCTAAACTATAAACCTAGTTGTAAAAGCAAGATGCTATAAGCCCAGGAGCTCAAGCAAGGAAAAATAGCCCGTTGAGGAAAGGAAACAAGGAAATAAGAAATCTAAAACAGAAGTAATGAACAATTAAAATGTAATAGTTTAAGAACAGTAGCAATATTAAAATAGATCTTTCATGTGTAAACTTAAAAAAACTTCAAAAATGATGAAGAGAAATTAAATGAACTAAAAGAGAAGTAATGAACAATTAAAATGAAATATTTTAAAAACAGTAGCAATATTAAAATAGATCTTTGCTATACAAACTTAAAAAAAAAAGCTTTAAAAATGATGAAGAGAAATGAAATGAACTTCACATTAAACCCAATTATTATTCCCATATCAATGATGAAAAGACCAACTCTGACCTCAAATGCAATCACAGGAAATCCGCCATATCAGAAACTAAGCCACGAAATGAAGGTCTGTCAGCGCAATGGATTTGATAAGGCCAACTCTTAATTAGCAGCATTGCATGTTTATGAGGATTGCACTTACCTTCATTACAGGAGGTTATATTGGCGGGGCAAAGATAGTTGGTCTAAGAAGCCTTCGTTTACTTATCCAATTACTCCAATCTTTACATGTTTTGTTATTCTATACGATGTAACTGGAATTATTATATATATTTGACTTTACAATCATAGAAACCAATGTTTTTAGTATGGTTCATGCAGATAAAGTGTTTTATATTGTAATAAGAACACATTGAAATGACGGAGTTGAAATGGCATTCTTTATAAACTGATGATTCGACAGTACGAAGCAGCACCAATTATTAGTAATGAATTATGAAAACAACAATACGAAAATAGGCAATGTAATTTTATAGAAATTATTTTATGCTACCAATCAGTGAGCCATGATTTGAAGAAAAAGTAAATGAAAAAAAA
This sequence comes from Palaemon carinicauda, assembly GCF_036898095.1. Lineage (NCBI taxonomy): Eukaryota > Metazoa > Arthropoda > Malacostraca > Decapoda > Palaemonidae > Palaemon > Palaemon carinicauda. The sequence continues at coordinate 130,064,075 of NC_090731.1, forward strand.
CTGTTGCAACAATATGAAAATGTATTGAACGTTAACAGTATATTCAAATTCTACTAAGAAATTATATCTCGAGATGTTAATAGTGGTAGTTTAAGTGCTAATTATTTTGCATTCGAGGGATATTATTATTATTATTATTATTATTATTATTATTATTATTATTATTATTATTATTATTATTATTATTATTATTACTTGCTAAGCTACAACCATAGTTGAAAAAGTAGAATGCTATAAGTCCGAGGGCTCTAAAAGGAGAAAATGGCCCAGTGATGAAAGGAAATAAGGAAACTATAAGATATTATTCTTAATTCTTGTTATGAATAATACCTTCAAATATCATTTACTATTTTCAACTTAAAATAGATGATTCTATATTCATGTGCACACAACAATTATGTTTAATACATTCCTAAAGGCAGGAGTACATTGTAATTTGCGTGAAGAACTAGTGAAAGCAAATTGTTAGTTACGATGAATTATCCATTGTTTAAATTAAGAAGTTATTTGAATTCCCTCTAAAAAAGGGAAAAGAAAGCTCATCACTCAGTCTTTATAGTGTGCAATATTATATGCGGTAAAAGCAGCAATGGATTTTGCTGATAAAAAGATAAATATCTAAACCCCGAATGTTTACTTACTAGGTGAAAATACATTTAGCTTGCCAACAGAAAGTTAAAAAACGTTCTCAACAACCTGGTCTTGAAAGCCACAGCCTTCCCAGTAAAGAACATTTCATAGTTGATTTTTTAATACTAATTCTTATGCAAAAGCCCTATTAACATGGTTCAACCTCATCCTCTAGTTGCAGGTGCATAACCTGCAGCTTTAGCCTTGAGAAGATGCACTGAATATCTCGGAATCTTTCCCAATTACTTTAAAGTTAGTTCGAGCATATTTTGCATTTCACATTCGTTATCGTATGTGTATGAGAGAGAAGGGTGTCCCTGAGAAATACGTAAGAATCACCCAAGATATGTATGAGAGGACAGAAGCAAATGTTAAGAGCAGTATAGACCTAATAGAAAGTTTCCCAGCAAATGTAGGACTACATCAGAGGTCTGCATTGAGCCCTTACCTATTTGATCTGGTCATGGATGTAATAACACAAGGTATTAGAGATCAGTCTCTTTAGTGTATGCTTTGTGCTGATGATGTTATACTGCGTAGCACTTGGGGAGAGGTA
>NC_090731.1:130070260-130102760 GCF_036898095.1 Palaemon carinicauda
CTCTAATGTCATATAGGCCTAAAATGAAACGCTTAACACACATAGATGCAGAATCTGTAATGTCAGATAGGCCTACAGTGTAACGTTTAAAACATATAGATGCAGAAGTTCTAATGTAAGATAGGCCTACAATGCAATGCTTAAAACATATAGATACAGAAGCTGCAATGTCAGTTAGGCCTACATTGCGCGCTTAAAACATATAGATGCAGTAGCTGTAATGTCAGTTAGGCCTACAATGCAACGCTTAAAACATATAGATGCAGAAGCTGTAACGTAAGATAGGCCTACAATGCAACGCTTAAAACATAAAACAGTTGAAAGGAAAATATGACTTGAAGAATCTTCTTCAACCGGACGAGGAGGCAAGAAGACACAGTCATTTGGGCCTACGCAATACGAGCTGGCAGTTAACTGTTTTGCAAACTCTCTTATTAAGCCATTTTTTAATCTTTCTCTCTAGTTTGAGCCTTTTCCTTATTTTTTCATCTGTGGCTTTGATGTAACTGATTTTATGCTTTAATTGGCGCATTTAAATTGTCTATAAATATTTGAAACACTTAGCATTTCCTCCTCTGCTTTCTTGCTGACGCTCCTCTTACTCCGAGAAACTTGCACAGAAGCAAATCATCTCCTCGATTTCAGGGACGAAAATGCTCATACGATTACTGTAGTTATCCCATATAGAAAAAATTTAATTCTTTAGTAAATATATATTATTTTGATAAATGTATAATTCACATTAGTTTTGGAATGGAATTTAAATTTTGAGACATTTGTAATTTAAGAATCACATAGAAATTTAAAATATCGATATATCATGAAATTATTTTGATGGTTTCCTCACGTGGAAATTATCTATCTTTACGGGCTGCCAACGCAAGACCCCGAGTCCTACACACACACACACACACACACACACACACACACACAGTCATCTATTATTTGTCGATCCATCGCTGTGTTGATAGTATTTTGAGTGTCAACCACTATTTTATTAATAAATAGCATAAAACTGTTATAGTGGTCTTACGCCTTTTTCTCCTATTATTATTATTATTATTATTATTATTATTATTATTATTATGTGAGCCGTCAAAAAATTAGGGCTAAATCTCCCTTCTCCCCAGGGTATGACTACTTCCACTCCCCCAACCAGTGGGACAGGTAGAGCTCAGCGTAACCAAAAAGATATATATATATATATATATATATATATATATATATATATATATATTTGTATTAGTTTGTGAATAGCTTTACGGCCACAATTTGAATCGTGATCAATGGAACTTGCTTGGATTAATTAACTGTTATGTAAAAAAAACTGGAAATGATTAGATTTTTGAAGGTCAAGATCACCTTCAGGCAACATCTTAAAATCAAAGGTCAAGGTCAAACAAAAGGTCGAGAAATAAGCTGCCGCATGGAGGTCTGCACTCTAGTGATTGCCCTTCTAGTTTTTGTTATTATTATTATTATTATTATTATTATTATTATTATTATTATTATTATTATTATTATTATTATTATTATTACAATCCAAAGACTCGGAGAAGGGTAGCAAACAGGCACGGAAACGAAAAGACGTAAAGAATCAACTAAAAAATATGTAATCATGATCCCAAATTTCCCATCAATGTGTGAGGCTGACTGTAATGACATCTTGTACTTTCCCTCAATGTTTTTGTCCTTTCGATGTTACCTGGGAAGCAGTAGAAAATTAAATCAGAAGTTATAATATTTTAGTTAAGTTTCTATAAAGTTATAATCGGATGTAAGTTAGAAAAGAGAATTACCTGTATCTTTAAGTTGGGTAACCATTGGCACGCTAACACATCTAACGCAGAGAGAGAGAGAGAGAGAGAGAGAGAGAGAGAGAGAGAGAGAGTTTTATCTTTATGATCATATTTAAAGATTAGAGTCGTAACTACTAAGGTCAGTGACACTAGGCGGCGTCATAACTATTTTTTTTTTTCAAAATAGTGAATGAAGTCTTTGCAGGTGTTATAAGAACAAAGATTTCAAGCAAATAATGAGGAGAATCTTATTTATCTTGAGATTTGTAGACGCAATGCTATATTTCATAAAAAAAAAAAAAATTAATGATTGGATTAATTTTACTTCAGATAGAAATAATATTGCTTATTGCTGTAATTATTTGCTTATATCAAATTATATTTACTGTATCGAATTATATGTTCAAAGTAGGGAAGGAAGTCTTGTATGAATCACTTCCAAGCGAATTACTTCCGGGGTTCCAAAGGAAATCTTGTAGAACTTTTCTAGCGACTCAAGGCGGAATTAAAGAATTATAATAGAAAATAAGTTTTTCAATTTGATACAATTAACCATTCATTAAAATATCAATTGGGAATCATTTAGAAAAAGACCTTTTTTTTATTATGAAAGTAATTCTAATTCCTTTAAACAAGTGTCTAAATTTCCGTGCTGCATAATTTCTTATAAATTAACATAATAATATCAGAAATTTTCAGTTGAAATAATACTCCGACTTAAACGTTCCAAAATCCTCTCCGTCTTCAGGGATATGAGATGATGATTAAAAACTTATTACTGCGTTTCATTCTACCTTGAGGCGTCAGTGACCCTGACAGTTATGACGCCGCCTAGTGTCAATGACCTTTGTAGTTGCGGCGCTAGGCAACCGAATCAATCCTTAAATATGATCATAGGCTTTCTCTCTTCCTCTCCACCTCTCTCTTTCTCTCTCCCCCTCTCTTTCTCGGTGGAGTAAATTGTTCCTAGAATAATTCACATATCCAAATGAAAATTCGGGGATTAATGAGAAACATAGTTTCTCTGTTCCTGCCAAATTCCATGGTAATATCTACAATTGAAAAGACACCGTGGTTATGTAGCCGTCTTAGATATGCTGCTAAACAATATCCCTCCGAGTTGCAGCTAGTTGTTATTATTATTATTATTATTATTACTATTATTATTATTATTATTATCATACCCTAATTGGAGGGGCAGGATGCTTTAAGGCCAAGGGAAATAGGGAACAATTAAAACAAAATATTTTAAGAACAGTAACAACATTAAAAAAGCCCTTCCACATATGAACTATAAAAAGAGACTTACATCAGCTTGTTCAACATAAAAACATTTGTTGCAAGTTTGAACTTTTGAAATTCCACCGATTCAACTACCTAATTATGAAAATCATTCCACAAGTTTAGTATATATCATTCCAATAAGATCTAATCATCACTTAACTAATTCACATTGTTCCTGGTTGTATTCAGTGATTTTGCTTAAGGGGAACATATGTGTGATTGAATATTTAGGTTTATATTTCTGATATTCAACACACTACCTATTCCCCTTCTCTTCATTTTCTGTATTCTAGGAATTCCTTCAATAACAACATGCGGACACACTTGAAGGCTCCAACACGGTCTTACTTTAGGCTTTGACTATGTTCATAGAATTTTCTTGCTAATAAGGATTGGCTGACCGCTGAAAGCAAACAACATCTTCCAATAGCTTCACGAGTACTATAGAGCGCTGGAATCATTAACATTCTGCTCTAATTGGTAGCAAGACATCTCACACTACAGGATTGTCGAAGACGCAAATATTTATAAATGAAAGGTTAAAGATGTCTGGTTTCAGTTCTAGGTTCATCAGAATAGATACTCGCCAGAACGTCAGCTGGGTAAGTCAAACCCCTCCCTGTGATGCCCAATCACAGCAGTGGCCTCCCCAGTGAACAGATGAAACTCACGGATCCGGACGGGGTTCAATCTGGTGCTATGTGAATGCTAGGCGAATACGTTACCACTATACTATTTAAGTTATTAAATAGCGCAATGAAGAGATGATGTCCTTCCCTGTTTGTTTTCTACGCACAAAAATAAATTTTCCATATTTGCATAAACCTGATTAATTGTTCTTTATCCAGCCATGCTAAATCTTTGCAGGAATAAACGTTGTATTAAACTTACCCAGTAATGAGAAGATGTATGATAAAGTTGCTACAGTATTTTACGTTAATTGCTTATTAGAGTCACAGCTAATAATAATGGGCCTGAATGAATGGTTAATCAGGACAATCCTTTGCCTCAACTACCAAGAATATTAAAACCTCGTCAAATTAATCGTCACCGTTACGGTTACATGATCTGTTATTACTGTTATTTAGTGATGTTGCTCTCCTTTTATCTTTAATATTTTTGTATTTATTAAGATTCCTACCAGCTACATAAGTTTTTTCTTTGTTAATTCGTTTATGTAAATAGGATTATCATGACCCAACTAATTTTGTTCAAAGTAAATTTTGTTCAAAGTAAATTTTGTTCAAAGTAATTTTTGTTTCAAGTAAATTTTGTTCAAAGTAAATTTTTTTCAAAGTAAATTTTATTCCAAGTAAATTTTATTTCAAGTAAATTTTGTTCCAAGTGAATTCTATTCTAAGTGAATTTTGTTCTAATTAAATTTTGTTCTTAAGTGTTTCAAAGCTTAATATTCCATTACATAAAATGAATATGAAAGAGGTCGATAAAAATAAATGTTTTCTCTGATGAAATTTTGAATAGTAAATTCTTTTGACTCTTTCCTTAGTTTGTATACAGGTAAGAGGTAAATGACAGACTAAGACATATTTATAATCTCTTTTGTAAAAATTAGCTCTCGAAAAAGACATTACAATATCTAACTGTCTTCAGCTTAAAGTCTCAATCTATGTTTTGTTCTTGTTCGATTACAAAAGTTTCCTTTTGCAAAAACTTTTAAGTTTTTCACTTGTCTTTGAAGCTCCTTCTCACGATCACAAATGAGCCTCGAGTCATATATGTTTACACAGCGGTATTGAAATATCGTTAACAGATTTCATCTCTCTAATTATTACTTTAATTGCGTTTAGAATTGTGGTAGTTTAGGGAAACATTTACTCTTTATATAGTAAATTTTCTAACGAATTATCAATTGAAAATCTGTGACATTAATCGAGAATACTAAAATACCTAAAGGGGATAGTCATATTACAGATATGACTTGACACTGATATTTCTAATTTAATCGGATATAAAACGTCACTGAAAGATATGTCATGAAAATTAAAGTCAGATTACAAACGACATGACCAAAAGTGAAGGATAATGTTAAGTGAGTGCATTATTTATAACTCCAAAAAGATGACTTTCTGCGGATAAATAAAAGGAATAAAGGGTCCTAGTTTATGTTCTCACAACCATAAACAAATGGCAGTGTATACTGAGATGCTATTATTATTATTATTATTATTATTATTATTATTATTATTATTATTATTATTATTATTATTATTATTAAGAATATAATGATGATTATGATGATGATGATGAAGGTGAATTATTATTATTATTATTATTATTAGTAGTAGTAGTAGTAGTAGTAGTTGTAGTAGTAGTAGTAGTAGTAGTTGTAGTAGTAGTAGTAGTAGTAGTAGTAGTAGTATTATCATTATTATTATTATTAATAGGAATATGATGAGGATTATAATGCTGATGATGATGTTGAATTATAATTATTATTAGTAGTAGTAGTAGTAGTAGTAGTAATAGTAGTAGTAGTAGTTCGGAATTACTAAAAGAGCGAATGACTATTTTATACATAAAACCATTAATTGAAAATTGTTTAAAAAGGCAATTGGTGCAATAATTGTCGAAAATATCCTTTCTCACTTTTTACTTTTAAGAACCCCAGGTTTCTTCCATTCTCTCTATTCGCTTTTTTCCCGAAGGAAAATTGATACGTTACATGATCTCTTAATGAACGGCTAAAGCTCTATCATGTTTTGGTAGGCAGAAATAACTTTCTTGTGCACCATGCAGGAAAATGGCGATTTCTTTTGATTAAAACTGTGGAGTTTAATCCGTTCTACAACAATTCTTGTGATGTGTGCTGTAGGTTTTCGGTTTAGGAAAAAAATACACAATCAAAAAGAGTTGTGACGTAGTAGTGGTTAACGAATAGGATGAACAAAAGGGAAATTATAAGATATTATTAATATACAAATTTAGAAATATCGCATTTCATAAGGAATGACCATCATAAATTAATGTAGTATTCAAATCTCCCTCCTAGATTAAGAATCGTATTTTTAGTAAAGCTATAAAAATCTAGAATTAACAGGAACATTCCAGAATAATTTAGACAGTATTATGAATATGCACGCGATGACATTCCCCATAAAAGATATTATTAGAAAAAAGGAAATCTAATCAAATCTAAATATCACTGCCATTTGTAATGAAATATAACATTAAAAACTTTTTTCTTTTTTAAATCTTTATTCGTATTTTGTTTTCTGTTGTCAAAGACAAGTAGTTTTACTTATTTTTATACGTCTTTTTATTTCATAAGATTTATAAATTATCTAAAGAAAAGAAAGACATTATCTATGGAAACGTTCGTTAGTGATTTCAGTATCGTTGATACTGTTGCACGAAATGTAAAGTTTCACATTTATTCGATAAAATACTCACAAATTCTCCAGAATAATTCATGAAGGTCATGAAATTCCAAATGAGCTACACTGTTATAAATATTTCGTGAAAAAACTAAAAATCTCGGAATAAATGTTGCCAGGCATTTGCTGTTTTAATAACGGATATTTGGATGCAAAAGGGTGATACCACGGTCACCAAGCCGTAAAAGATAATAACAAAGTAGGGTAGAAATAGCGGTCGCCTTTGTTTTACCGAAATACGGCTGACAACAGTATATTTTTACAGAAATTCTCAGATTAAAATTACGGGTTTTTTAAGTGTGCGTCGAAATATGAGCTCAAATTATGAGCACTGAAAATTTGGGGAATAATTCATATAAACTCCGATGAAAAATCATTGAAAGCAAATATTTTCCTCATAAGTTACATGTAAAAGAAGGGCAGAAATATACGACCTCGTAAGTAAAAGGTCTAACGATTTATTAGACATTTTCCTAATGCTTGATTTATGAATGCAGTCGCTGCTGAGGACTTATGAATTATTCATGTTTAACAATGAAATATGATGGATAGAAATAGTACGAAAGAAAATCTATAGATAAAAGTAAAGTAAAGAAATATGAATAAAATTTGTCTTGGAATGTTACATATGATTTATTTTGGAAGAAAAAAGTCACCACATAAATGAGAATAATCACGGCGATACAAAGGGACCATTGCACTGGAGAAATAAAATCGATTTAACTAGGTGATAATTATGGTACCCAGTATCGTTGAGCCAACTCTATTTCTTTAATTTCTTTTGAATTGAATCATTTGACTTTTTCAAAATACTTCACTTTATACCATCACCTTCCCTATATCATCAAGGTTTCTTTGAAAATTCCATACGGGACATTCTTGTTCCATTGGATATGGTGACCTATTGGAAAAGTCCTTGTCTGCCGATCTGTCGGACTAAGATTCCAGCCTCACTCGAGCTCGATAGTTTCTTGCAGTGTTGCAACCTCACCATCATTGTGAGCTAAGGATAGGGGTTTTGGGGAGCCTAAAGGACTACCTGCTGAGTCATCAGCAGCCTTTGCCTGGCCCTCCCTGGTCCTAGCTGGGGTGGAGAGGGGCCTTGGATGCTGATCCAATGTATATATGGTTAGTCTCCAGGGTATTGTCACTGTCCCTTGCCCCTGCTATTCATGAGTGGCCTTTAAAAGCTTTTAAAGCCAGACTAGTACATTTCGTTTTTCAGTTAAAGTTTATTCTTTAGCAGCTTTTTCTAGAACTCCATTCTTTAAAGCAAGTAAGCTTCCTTTTATAAAGTTTCATGTTTGAAATATTTTTGTTTTCCATTCAGTTAGATCTTGGCTCTATCTACTTATATTCATCCAGGTTCCTTTGCGTAATGATATAAATAAGGCCTTGTGTTCCCCAGGCTATAAGTAAATGTAGGCCCGACCATCAGAATACTTGTAACCTAAATGTTTTACTTCATTATATATTAGAGAAGGTAAATCATAATGTAAGCTGCTCTATCACCACGTTGGGATAGTTTAAGGCAAGCTTCTAAGGATCTGCAAACATTCTTTAATAGGTAACTGTCAATTCATTGTGATGCACATTTTGATATATAGAGGACTGGCTGGTTTTAAATACTCCATAGTATACTTAACAGTTTATCTTTTAGTCAGAATGTGTGTGATCATGTGTACCAATTTTAGACGATAAAAGTGGACACTGAAGGTGAACAATGTGTTTAACACCTGTGTATTTGAAAGATGATTTTTTTCTTTAAATTCCTCTACCCATAATTGGCAAAAACTTCTTTGAATTCCTATACCCATAATGGGCAATAACATGGTATTAGGGAAACCAGATAATTAGCTGGAACTGAGTGCACTTTTTGAAAAAAAAAAAAAATACACCTCTAAAAATATCTTGCAAATGTGTCATAATTGACATAATAAGAGGGCTTTTTCATACCTCCTTCATTTCTATCAGTGCCCTCTAAAACGTCAAGATGTCTCTTATTATTTGTATTGACCCGACCAAGATATCTTTCATCCCTTTGAATGGTCAATACTAAAAGTATTTCTAATATTATTACTTTTACCGCATTTCATATCACTAAAAAAATAAAACTTTGATTCTCAAAGTTGACCGGAACAGAGAATCATTCATTTATTTTATTGATAAATCATTTCAAATATTCCTATCCACTCCTGAGTGATAGTACAAGCTTAGAATATTCATTAAAAACTCAGCCGGAGAATAATTACATTACTAAGAATTGTTCGTCACGAAAAGGAGTCTTTTGTTCAATTTATTAAAAGTATAAGAAGACTTTCATTCGTGTTTTTAGACGTCACAAGAAGATTCTTATTCAATTTCCTCTTAATTGTAAGAGTTTTTCCTTACTCCGACGACCTGCACAAGAAAAGTTCATTTGCTACTCTGTGAAACTTGTCAATGTTTTTATATCATAAGGTTTTTTATTCTACGAAAACAGATCTCCAAGAAAGGATGTCTTTTTTTTTTTTTTTTTTATCATTACTTGCTTCAAAAAATTTTTCCCTTCTTGAGATTCTAAGAACTCTCCTCTTTCGGAAAGTAAAAACTTTTGCATCCAGCTGAGGAATTAATGAACAAAATATAATGAAAATGTATACATGGGTACAAAGCGTAAAAAAAAATGATCTCGACATATTCCACAACTCGTAGAGGATAGCTCTCCAGATTTGAGTGTAACTGCGCAACGATCTGGAATCCTAGTTATTAAAAAGGGCACGACAGTTCTTTTGCAAGTCACAAAAGCCGGAAATAAGGCTTGCTTCAAACGAGAGGTTTTTATCCACACGGGAAAATTTTCGCTCATTAGGAGGTATGTCTTCCACGAGTGTATTTTACCTGAGCGGCCTCGTAGTATTCTAGAAGCTGCTACATTGGAACTATGCTGGTTAGCGGCTGATAAATCTCATTGCTCTTTATTTATCTTTAATCCACGTGGAGACACCGCACGGCATCAAATCACTCGTGTGAAGAGAGCCTAAGAGTCACCCGATTGCTCTCTAATTGAAGTAACCTCAAAAGTGTTTCCGACTTTCAGTCATGAAATGCAATATCTTTATTCAAACCGCAATAGGCATATCGCTCTTCCGTATTACAAGTTTTCGCCTTATTTGCTTTGGAAGACTGCTCATAAATACAAAAGAAAAATTGCAGTGATTGTTACCATACATTTCAAATTTATTACTTTAATAGTTACTCTTACAATTAGGTTAAAAACCATATCCGAAAAAAATCTTTTATTGCTTCCAATGATTATTAACGAGGTCATATTTTCATGAACTTAACAAAATTTGACCTATATAAACAGCTTAAATTCGAGCTCTTTTTATTTTCATTAAGTTTTTTCCTAATTATCAATCGGAGGACAATTAAATTCTATGAATTTCTCTGTCAATAATTTCTTTTACTCAAACCCCATTTTTAGGAAACCTGACGTATATCTCTGTATAAAAGACTTGGCTTGAATATATATATATATATATATATATATATATATATATATATATATATATATATATATATATATATATATATATATATATATATATATATATGTGTGTGTGTGTGTGTGTGTGTGTGTGTGTGTATTATATACATATATATTATTTTCAATATTATTATTATTATTATTATTATTATCATTATGATTGTTGTTATTGTTATTATTATTATTAGCTAAACTACAAACCTAGTTGTAAAAGCAATATGCTATTAGCCCAGGAGCTCCAACAGGGAAAAATAGCCCGGTGAGGAAAGAAAACAAGGAAAATGAACAAACTAAAAGAGAAGTAATGAACAATTAAAATGAAATATTTTAAAAACAGTAGCAATATTAAAATAGATCTTTGCTATACAAACTTCAAAAAAAAAGCTTTAAAAATGATGAAGAGAAATGAAATGAACTTCACATTAAACCCAATTATTATTCCCATATCAATGATGAAAAGACCAACTCTGACCTCAAATGCAATCACAGAAAATCCGCCATATCAGAAACTAAGCCACGAAATGAAGCTCTGTCAGAGTAATGGATTTAATAAGGCCAACTCTTAATTAGCAGCATTGCATGTTTATGAGGATCGTGTTAAAGATCTAATTCGGTCACTTACCTTCATTACAGGAGGTTATATAGGCCAGGGCAAAGACAGCTGGGCTGAGAAGCCTTCGTTTGCTTATCCAATTAAACCAATCTTTGTTTACATGTTTTGTTATTCGATACGATGTAACTGTAACTATTATATATATATTTGACTTTACAATCAGACAAAGTAATGCTTTTAGTATGATTCATGCAGATAAAGTGTTTTATATTGTAATAAGAACACATTGAAATGACAAAGTTGAAATGACATTCTTTATAAACTGATGGTTTGACAGTACGAAGCAGCACCAATTATTAGTCATGGTTAAAAGAATACATTTTAACCCTGTTATTAGTAATGTATAAAGAAAACAACAATACGAAAATGGGCAACCTAATTTTATAGAAATTATTATATGCTATAAATCGGTGAGCAATGATTTGAAGAAAAGTAAATGAAAAGAGCTGTTGCAACAATATGAAAATGTATTGAATGTAAACAGTATATTCAAATTCTACAAAGAAATGATATCATGAGATGTTAATAGTGGGAGTTGAACTGCTAATTATTACGCATTGGAACGATATTATTATTATTATTATTATTATTATTATTATTATTACTTGCTAAGCTGCAGCCCTAGTTGGAAAAGCAGAATGCTATAAGTCAGAGGGCACCAAAAGGAGAAAATAGCCCAGTGAGGAAAGGGAATAAGGAAACTACAAGTCATTATTCATAGTTCTTTTTATGAATAACACCTTTAAATATCATAAATATTTTCAACTTAGAAAAAGATGATTCAACAATCATGTGCACACAACAATTATGTTTTATACATTCCTAAAGGCAGGAGTCCATTGTAGTTTGTGTAAAGAATTAGTGAAAGCGAAATCTCTTAATCATATATATATATATATACATGTGAATTGGTAGTTACAATGGATTATCCATTGTTTAAATTAAAAGGTTCTTTGAATTCCCTTTAAAAAAAGAAAAAAAAAGCTCATCACTCGGTTTTTAAAGTGTGCAATATTATATGCGGTAAAAGCAGCAACGAATTTTGCTGATAAAAAGATAATTATTTAAACCCCGAATCTTTTATTAATTGTGTAAAAATACTTTTAGTTTGCGAACAGAAAGTTATAAAACGTTCTCAACAACCTGGTCTTGAAAGCCACAGCCTTCCCAGTAAAGAATATTTCATAGTTGATTTTTGAACACCAGCTCTTATGCAAAAGCCCTATTAACATGGTTCAACCTCATCCTCTACTGTAGGTGCAGGTGCATAATATGCAGCTTTTACTTTGAGAAGATGCACTGAATATCTCAGAATCTTTCCCAATTACTGTCAAGTTAGTTCGAGCATATTTCGCATTTCACATTCGTTATCGTAAACAACCAGCAAAACTCAGATAGAATTGCTATTTTCCTCGCTGAGGTTTTCCCTCAGTCAGGTTGCCATTCAGAATTAAAATTGCAACTCTTCCATCAAGTAATATGATACGCCATTATCGAGAATTTGCAAAAGGCTAATGCCAGGATTTAATTATGCAAAAGAGCTTTTAGGATAATTGTATTGACCTTTTTCGCTGCCAGCAATATTTTGCGTTGTTATATATTTACTAGTGTACGTGACCCGTCAGAAATGACAGCTAAATATTAGGTACATATGTACACTATCGCTCATGCAGCCCCCTCTGACCAGGATATGACTACTCCCTCTCACCACTACCCGAGAGATGGAGAGAGCTGAGCGTGACCTGAAAGAAATATCTCTCTATCTAGTTATATCTATCTACCTACCTGTATATATATATATATATATATATATATATATATATATATATATATATATATATATATATATATATATATATATATATATATATATATATACTGTGTGTATATATATATATATATATATATATATATATATATATATATATATATATATATATATATATATATATATATATATTTCTTTATGGTTATACGGAACTCTCCCCGTCCCACTGGTTGGGGAGAGTGGGAGTACTCATGCCCTGGGGAGAAGGGAGTGCATGCTTGTGCATATCTATCTAAAGATTCAGCCCTCCTTTTTTGACGGGTCACGTATAATAATAATAATAATAATAATAATAATAATAATAATAATAATAATAATAATAATAAAAGAAGAAGAAGGCCTAAGATCACTATAACAATTTTATGCTATGAATAATACTCAGCATTTATTAATAATGGTAATGGCTGATTTGAAAATTAATATTAATTAACACAAGGGATGGATCGACGAATGACAGACGACTTCCAGGTGCAGAAACCAACAAAATAATTTCATGATATATCGATATTTTAAATTTCTATGTGACTCTTTAATTTTAAAAGCCTCAAAATATAAATTTCATTCCAAAACTAATATGAATTATACATTTATCAAAATAATATATATTTACTAAGGGATTTAATAATTTCTATATGGGATAACCAATTGTATGAGCATTTTTGTCCCTGAAATCGAGGAGATAATTTGCTTGTGTGCAAGTTGCTCGGAGTGAAAGAAGCGGCTACATGAAAGGAACAGTGAAAATCCTAAGTGTTTCAATCATCCATAGATAATTTAAATACGCTAATAAAAGAATAAAATCAGTTAGATCAAAGCCACAGATGAAGAAATAAGGAAAAGGGCTAAACTAGAATGCAAGATTAGAAAATGGCTTAATAAGCGAGTTTTCTTAAGTTAGTTCACCGTCAGCTCGTATTGCGTAGGCCTAAAGGACTGTGATCCTTCAAGTGCGGTGATGTCAAAGCGTAAAAACACCGTCATGTTTTCCATTTAAATTATCTCTATGCTTTAAGCATTGGATTGTAGGCCTATCCTGCATTGCAGATTCTGCATCTATATGTTTTAAGCGTTGCATTGTAGGCCTATATAACATTACAGCTCCTGCATCTATAGAGCATTGTATTGTAGGCCTATCTGACATTGCAGTCAGCAGGAACATCGTTGCTTTTGTGCAGTATTCTAAAATACAACATTTATATTCCTCCTGTGTTTCTTTGATAGCAGCAAAATCGATCTATTTTAGTATGCAAACGATTACGATCAGCTTTTTTTTTTTATTTTTTTTTTTTTTGGACAGGAAGAAACTAGTTCTGTGAAGTTACTTTTATTAAATAAAAATGACCAGTTTACTGTTTTAACATTTTAGAGTTTTAATTAGAATTCATTATACATATCATCATCCTCTCCTACGCCTACTGACGCAAAGGGCCTCGGTTTCATTTCGCCAGTCGTCTCTATATTGAGTTTTTAAATCAATACTTCTCCATTCATCATCCACTTCACACTTCACATTCTGTAAAATGGAAGTGTCCAAAGGATTATATCAAACATGTTCCATAACTATTGTTTGAACTTAGACGTCATAGTTACGAACAAACAACAGTTATAGTGAAATCTTGGAAATTATTTGTGACTGTTCGATGGATATTCTAGGCTGGATATTCAAGTTAAGGAATGGAAGTATTCATAGGCCTAACAAAGGAGTATTGAAGTAGTTGGGGGTGTGAAGTTTTTCATATTGAAAGGTCGTCTCAGTGACACAGTGTTCAGACTAAATTTCCGACCAATGAAAGGTCGACATGATATTGTTCTTTTAAATAATGTTTCAAGCATAGACTATAGATTGGCTTAGCTACTCAAGTAACTGTCTTCTTCTTTCAACCTCATCATTCCCATTGTATTGAAGGGTCGGCCGCTCTCCATCTATTTATAATCTCTTCATTTTATGTAGAGTACATCAACACCAAATCTTTAATCAATGATTTTAAAAATAAACTATTTTATTCCAAATCAAATTGGAATAAAAAAATATTGTTATTCAGTCTTGGCCTTTAAAAGTTAATGGAGATATTAATATTGTGTTGACTCGGAAATTAGGCAAAGGAAAAATGAGCTTTAACCAGAGAGGGATCCAATGTAGTACTATCTTGCCATCACATTACCAAATAACTCTTTAGCAGTAGTATCTCCTCGGGTGCCTCTCCTTGCCCATCATATTACTGATTTATTTGATAAAAAAAATGTAAATTTCATAAATAGCTGTAATAATAATTAGTAGTAAAGGCAACTAAATTCTTAATTATTAATCTTTGAAAGAAATTATGAATTTATCAACAAATCTATAAAATTTGCATAAAATGTTTGAGTCTTCTTAAATGGAGAATATTTTTCGAGCAGTAATGGCAGTGATGTCTGTATCGTCCTGGATAACCTAAAGTAAAGAGACTCGGGTTTTCCGAGAGTCCTGGGTCGGGTCAAGCCCTAAGAAATCGACTCCGTTGAGGATCCTTCCTCTTGGGTGTCTTCCGATTCAGGACTACCTCTCGGTTTGGGGTTCCGAGACAGGCAGGATAGAAAGAGAGTATCCTGTCACTGACGTCCCCCGGTTATCCAGCAAAACAGCAACAGGCTTTCTTTGGTCTGGTGTTGTATTCTCTCTCTCTCTCTCTCTCTTTTATTCTTCTCCTTCATCTCTTCCTCGTGTGTGTGTGTGTGTGTAGATTGCCATGCATATAGCATGACACGGGCTCTTGCCTTTGAGCAGCCCGTAATAGGATTGGGTTTGTAAAAGGTATACTCCAAGGAGTAAAATTTGTATTAGTAAAAGGAACGTTAGGTAATAATAGGAAAAGGAATGTCAGGTTAGGGATAGGTAAAGGAAATGATATGTAAGGATGATAAATGAATGATGGAATGGAATGGAATGGTACAAGACATGACAAGGGGTAGATAGTAACCCGAAAAGGGGGTCTCCCTTTTAGGTCCACGAAAGAAAGTTTTTAGTAAGAGGATAAAGTATTGATAGTAGTAAGTCCCAGTAAGTAAAAGAGACTGGGAGAGGAGTGAAGGAAATTTTAGTAGGAGAGTAAAGGAGTAGGTTTAAACAAAGAAGTTTATTCCTGCTCTTTGTGGTGGAAAAGGGGGAGGGGGCCAAAACTGTGCTGCGCTCGGTCAGCTGGCACGAGAAAGGCCCCCTAAGGATAGGTAAGAGGAGGGTTAACAGGGAAAGAGGGTGGGAGACAGGAAAAACAAGAGCTGTTTCCTTATGAGGAAGACAGCCTTGTAATAACTATTCTCCATTTAGGAATAGGGAATTGGGAAGGGAAGGATTGCAAGTAGGGAAGGATTATCTCTGCTCAGTGGCTGAGAACTGGAACTGTTGCAGGAGTTGCTGGAAGGTGGAGGTTGATGAGAGGGAGAGGACTTTGGTAAGGATCTGGAAGGCGATAGGTATGAGGTCTTGCAAGGTGAGAGACTCAATTGCTTGAGTCAAGGTTTGGGAAGGGGAAGAGGATGAAGGTCGTTGCTGGTCCCTTTGGGGAGCAGTTGCAGGTCGGTGCTGATCCTTCTTAGGAACAGTTGTAGGTCGTTGTTGGTCCCTTTGGGGAGCAGTTGCAGGTCGGTGCTGATCTTTCTTAGGAACAGTTGCAGGTCGTTGCTGGTCCTCTTTAGGAGCAGTTGTAGGTGTAGATGCAGGAGCTATTGTAGATGTAGAAGTAGGAGCAGGAGTTGGCTGAGTTGGTCTTCTCTGGCGAGGTGTTCTCTGTTCTTTAGGTGGCTGGGATGAAGCTGGTTTGTTTTGGTTTGAAGAGGATGTATTCTTCATAGCTGCTATCCTCTTGAGACGCTCTGGGCAGCGCTTATTCCAAGCATGGTGTGGCTTGGAACAATTGGGGCACTTGGATGTGGTTTGTCGCCCTTCTTTATGGGCCTTTATGCACACTTCTGTGCTATGTCGCTGGCTGCAGATACCACAGATAATGGGGCCTCTGCATTCTTCTTTATGATGTCCAAAGCGTTGGCATCTGTAGCATCGAAGGGGCTCAGGTGTATATTCCTCGATGGGGAAAGTACCCCAGACTCCTAAGTCCAGTTTGGAAGGAACTGGACCTATAAAGGTGGCAATTAGGCGTCTAACAGGAACGTCATCCTTGCTTGTGCAGCGAACAGCACAGTCAATATTGCTGCACGAGGTTACAATGGAGATAGGCATCGTCACAGGATACCTGGTAATGACTGCCTTCTTCCTGATAAAAGCAGGATCCAGCAGTGTTAAGGTGGAGTCTTCCTGAAGGAATCTGGCTGTCTCAATGTCCTTGGGATAGATGATAAGGTCACCTTTCCTGTTAGGTCTTGCAGTGAGTTGCATGCCAGGCTTGGCAGCCATGGCAGCAACAGAGGCATAAGAGAGCTCGTGGTTTGCCTGTGAAAGTCGAAACTTTGGCAGAGGTTTCTTTGGCTGTGTAGCTGGGATGTTCTCTTGTATAACAGTGGCTTCTTGCAGAAGTGTCTGGAGGCAATCTGTGCAGTTGCAGTCCATAGAGTGGGCCCCCTGTTCGGTCTCCATGGCGTTGGAGGACTCAGGGTCGTTGGTAGGAGGGATGACTGCTGTTGCACCTAATTGCTGAGGAGTTGTAGGGACAGACAAGGACGAGTCTGTGCTCTCAGTCCTTGGAGTCACAAGTGGTGATGCAGGGGCTGGTTCTGGCACTGGTGAAGAGTCTATAGAAGTCTTCTTTTTCTTGTTCTTTTGCATACGGATTATTTCCTTATTACACTTTTGAAGCTGGTCAGAGAGATCTTTACATCCCTCACAGGAACAGAAGAGATAGTGGTATTTCACTACTGGATTTACAGTGTAGTTATGTCCTTTCAATTTCTTGAAAATGAATTCACGTTGCTCCTTATAGCCATCACAGAGATCACATGTACAGGTTGGATAACCATCACAATGTCTGTTTTCTATAAGGTAAAAATACCACCCATGTTCTCCCAGATACCGAATAGACATCGTGGTTGAACTCTACGAGAATCACAGTGAAAATTTCGGGAGGTTACGATGCACATAATCCAAGAGTAGTTGTCGACACCGAGTCTAAGCGAACTCTTCCTCTACTAATACATGTAGTAGGGGTGGGGAGACTGGTGATTACTTTATATTTTACCATCGGGCAAGCGTTTTTCATATGTTTCCATTTAGTATTAACTATTATATTTCACTTTATAAACGTGTGTATGTATGAGACAACATTGGTCCATTTTTATGAAAAATAAAAAAATATTATTGAAAGAACTCAGAGGTTAAAAAAATCGAAAAAAAAATACTTAAATGCTTTAATGTCCAAGTGAGGAAGAGGGCGTCGAGAGGGGAAATAATTTAAGCTTAGTCCTGTAGTCTAATAAAAACAATTTATGCATTTGGGTTATGAATTCAAAGCGTAGGTCATGAGAGAGAGAGAGAGAGAGAGAGAGAGAGAGAGAGAGAGAGAGAGAGAGAGAGAAGCTTACACTTATAACTCAATCTATTTTGGATTGTTTTTTTTATTTAAACCCTTGGGTCACTCAAAAATAAAAACTGGATGAATGGGATGGTTCGGATTGTCTAGTTAGGCAGTTAACATGACCTCACTCTTTTTTAAATCTAGAATCCGCGTTCTACCACTATTTATGTAAAATTTTCTGTGTTTCTGTGTTAAAAAAAAAAATCACCACCTAGAATTTTATTGAATAATCAATTATCAAAACAAGATCAAATTTTTAAAATGTTAAAAAGGACCAAATCATTTAAAAGTACATAATTTCTCGTGATACAGATAAAATTCCATTCGCTAAATATTCAACCTCTTAACTCGTCAGGATATTGCGTAAAATGAAGTGCTCAGAGAGATTGCAAGTCTTTACCACTACATTACTAAACAACCAATGTTATTGAATAATAGAATAAAATCACCATATTCTCATCGACTGTAATGATTGATGCAATGCAACTTTTCTATAGATTTTGCTTGATATGGGCGGAGTTAGTTCTCTGCTCAGAAAAACAGTTGCCAAATACTTCTTTTTTTATTATTATTATCCTTATGAAATAACCATAATTTTGAAGTGGGTAGCAATACTTTTGCAGGCGATTTTACGTACAAGCCTCTCAATGAACTCAACGCACAGGTCACTGACATCTTTATTTATGCTTTGTAAAAATATCGCTACCTTTTACAAAATGTTTTATTATCTCGTAAGAATGATAATATAAGAGAAGTATAGGGATTTTTTTTTCTGTGCAGCTAATTAACTAAGAAACGAATCGGCGTTGAATGTGTACGAATATCACGCACTATTTAAAGTCAGTCTATCTCTGAAAAAGGTAAATTAAACAAGTATTATAGACAGTAATTTATTCCATATCCTAATCTACATTATTGAAACAAAATTTATAACTTTTTAAACGTTAAAGTCTCGGCTCTTATCTACAAAAGTAGGTTATAGGCTATATACGTATATTTATAGGTCTGATATGTACAACACACACACACACACACATATATATATATATATATATATATATATATATATATATATATATATATATATATATATATATATATATATATATATGTGTGTGTGTGTGTGTGTGTGTGTGTGTGTGTGTGTGTGTGTCTGTGTGTGTGTGCATTGCTCATACCTTTAAGCCTAGGGTATATATGAATATTTAGGCAGAGAATCTTTCAGATGTCGGGCCTAATTTTATGATGCAGTTCTGTAGCATTATTAAATAATTTGTGATAAAAATTCCCTAACATTCAATGTTGGAATCTTTCCGAGTAATCGATTTGCGCAAAGGAAAATGTTGATGGTCGAAGCTCTAGAGATGGTGCTTTTCTTTTCTATATTTACCTAATCTGCTGTAACCCCAGTTGGAAATAATATTAATAATAATATTAATATTAATATTATCAATAATAATAAGGCTACGAGAGAGAAACCGAGATCTTCGAAAGGAAGAGCTTCCATGTACAGAAGAGGAAATGAAAAAGGAAGAATAAAAGTAAGAACCGAAAAATAGAAATCTTGTCGACGTAATCCTTGGCCCAAAAGTGTTGAAAACATTTAAAAGGAAAACATGACGAGGCTTCTATTCATTGATAACGCCGCATTTGAAGAATATTCTTCAACCGAACGAGGAGGCCAGAAAAGAAAAGTTCTTTAGGCCTAGGCAATAAGTTAGTCCGGTGGGTGTTAACTGACTACTGTGCAACCTCGCTTCCTAAGCCATTTCCTTATCTTTCTTTCTAGTTGTGGCACTCTTCCTTCCTTCCTCATCTATGGCTTTGATCTAACTGTTGTTTTATTCTTTAATTAGCCTATTTAAAGTGTCTAGGAATGGCAGAAACAATTGAGATTTCCTCTTCGTTTCTTGTTGCTGCTCCTCTCACTCAGTGCAACTTGCATAGGGACAAAAAAAAAAAGATACAATTAGTTATCCCATATACAAATAAATAAATCCCTTTATAGATATATGATATTTTGATAAATGTATAATTAATGTCAATTTCAGAATAGAATTCAAATTATAATTGGTTTTAAATAGTATATCACATACAAAGTTCATAAATCGATATATTACGAAATTATTTTTATGTGTACTGCACATACAAGGTCTTGGTTCATTAGTCTAGGCCGAACACTTATGCCTCTCTCTCTCTCTCTCTCTCTCTCTCTCTCTCTCTCTCTCTCTCTCTCTCTCTCTCTCTCTCTATCGGAGACAGGGCATGGAGCCTTTATCCAGACGAATATGTTAAACATGTCATTCATCGTTAGAAAACATAAAAGTTAAAACTAACATATACAGAAGAGTACACATAAGTATACATGCAATATCTTTCGAGGTTAATATTTCGTTAACTATTTGAAATTAAGTAAAAAATAAATGGGTACCCAAAACAATTAGCTAGAAGTAAAGTAAAATAAAACCGATTAATTGTAAAGAACTTCAAAAATAAAAATGGAAAAATATGAAAGAAAAAAAAAAAAACGGAATGGATTAAAAATGAAAAATGTCATCGTATTTTAAGTGATTTCCGTTTTTTATTGTCATTAATCTCAAACTGATGATAGAGTATCAACTTGAAAGCTCCCGAATGCAAATTCTCTCCCTATTATTGTCAAAAATATTTACCGTCAAATTAAAATGTTCAATTAATCGCCGTATTACCGAGATTATACATATACTGTATTTCATTTCACACCACGGGATCAAATATATTCAAATCTGAAAATGGGAATTCAAATATGAATAAGTACAGATGGACGCATGATTTCTTGGTACACCTCGCTCTGAGGATGTGCACCCTGTCACTCCCTTACTGCTCGGCGAGTAACCGGTGTGGTAAGAGATGGCAGAGATAGTGGTGAGTGGGGAACTCGCAACACAGTAAGGGAGTGAAAGGTTGCAATTCCTCATAGCACTGTTTAAAGGCAGAGGCAAGAGACAGTGACATTGCCCTATCAAGCAAGACAATGCCCTAGAGATTAACCTATTATTATTATTATTATTATTATTATTACTTGCTAATCTACAACCCTAGTTGGAAAAGCAGGATGCTATAAGCCCAGGTTCTCCAACAGGGAAAATAGCCCAGTGAGGAAAGGAAAAATTAAATGATTTTGAAGAGTAACATTAAAATAAATATCTCCTATATAAACTTAAAAAAACAAGAGGAAGAGAAATTAGATAGAATAGTGTGCCTGAGTGTACCCTCAAGCAAGAGAACTCTAACCCAAGACAATGGAAGGCCATGGTACAGAGGCTAAGGCACTACCCAAGACTAGAGAAGAATGGTTCGATTTTGGAGTGTCCTCCTACAAGAGCTACTTACCATAGCTAAAGAGTCTCTTCTACCCAGAAAGTAGCCACTGAACAGTTGCAGTGCAGTAGTTAACCCCTTTGGTGAAGAAGAATTGTTGGGTAATCTCAGTGTTGTCAGGTGTATGAGGACAGAGCAGAATATGTAAAGAAAAGGCCAGACTATTCGGTTTATGTGTAGGCAAAGATAAAATGAACCGTAACTAGAGAGAAAGATCCAATGTAGTACTGCCTAGCCAGTCAAAAGATGCCGTAACTCCCTAGTGGTAGTATTTCAACGGGTGGCTGGTGCCGTGGCCTACCTACTACTACTGATCAGCGCCCAAGGCCCCTCTCCACCCAGGCTACGACCAGGGATGGCTAGGCAGTGGCTGTTGATGACTCATCAGGTAGACCTATAGTCCTATAGGGTACCCCACCCCCGGACCCCCGCCCTCAACTCACGAGGTTGGTGAGGTTGCAGGCACTAAAGAAACTAACAAGTTTGAGAGGGACTCGAAACTGATTCCGGCGATCACTATGCAAGGACGTTTCTAATAGGCCACCGCAGGGAATTCCTGTGTCTGAAATGACTCTACTTTTTTATAGTTTCAAACATGTTCATATTACCATCATTAATCCCGCAATTTTATGAGCTCGCTGAGTGTAACGTCAAAACCGTCTCTTTAATAAACAATGATATAGTGATATTAAGGAACTTCAGGACAAGATACCATCAACCATTTTGACTCGAGAATCTAATTTCTGAAAATACGTGTGCAACACAGCCGGCATGAAACACTGATAGCAGAGTCACATTATGTCGGAAACCATTACAATTTAGCAGGTAGAAAAGGGACGCCACGTTCTTCAGTTAATAATCGTAAAAGATATTGAAGAAGTATTTGAATAATTTTGACATTTTACACTGACATTATGAGTGGTTTCCACAGTTCCGTCTTCACCGTACATAAATTAAATATATTAGACCAACTGTGCACAGTTGGTCAATGACTTCAAATTTTCTGCATAAAACTCAGAACACGAGTTCATTTGCTTAATGGCGTTCACTCTTAATGAATGCTTCATCAATTACGTTGGAGAAGTCACCTTTCGGCCCAAAGTCTCTCTTTTTTAGGATTTTATTTCTTGGTAGGATGGTCTTTATTTCACATGTGAAAGCTTAGACCAAGCAATACTTGCCTGAATAGTTAAATTAATAGAGATATGGTGGGTTTGACTTGCTAAGACTGGCCACCATTAACCTTTAGCTGGGTCGTTTAAGGTTATGTATAGTGGCGTTTTGGTCATGCTATGAAAATAAGGGATCACAGTTTCCTTTGAACGGTCAATAATACATCTTTCCAGATCAGGTCAGGTCCGCCATGCATTGTTAAAAGTTAATTCAGGAACACGTGTTTTCTAAGGTCAACTGTGCTTTGTATTAAGCACTGCCGGGCTATAGGAGGTTCAGCTATACTGCCAGTGGGTGTGACAAGTTTCTTTAAGCTTCAAGTTGTTACAGGTTAGAATTCAATTGGCCAGATGAATGGAATCTTTGGAACACGAAACGCTCTTGAAAAATACACCAATTTTATAACTTAGTTGACACTTTTGTAGTTTAATGAAATTACTCGTCTTGTAAATTTATTGAATTCGTGTCCGACCACACCCCGTTCCACTACACAAAAAGAAAACCATGAATACACACCCGGCCAGAAGCTGTTACCATAAAATTAATTCCAAGTGGATATATGTTCCCAAGATAGAATTCGGTATTAAATGCCATTCGTGGGTGATATTTACATTAATCAAAATCACGTGTGCTTGTGATATATGTTCATTTAAAATAACCACGTGTTGCAAACTCACGATTCAGCTATCATGGTGGAGATGGGTTTATTTCAAGTCTATGAAGAGATTCCTGAATTCGACAGGAATATGTACAGGGATTTGTCATAAACTTTCTATCTCTCTTGACAGCTCAGTCGGTAGGGTCTCTGCAGGCATGGTTTCCAGCCGAACAGGTGGAGGTTCGAATCTCCACCCGGCCAGAAGCTGTTACCATAAAGTGAATTCTAAGTGGATATATATTCCCAAGATAGAATTCGGTATTAAATGCCATTCGTGGGTGATATTTACATTAATTAAAATCACGTGTGCTTGTGATATATGTTCATAATATATATATATATACATATATATATATATATATATGTGTATATGTATGTGTGTGTGTGTGTATATATATATATATATATATATATACATGTATATATATATACACATATATATATATATATATATAGCAATTGAAGAATGAATGGGGAAGAGACCGTTGAATTCGATCTTCTTTTGAGCCACAATTTGCGACAAATAAATGTTTATTGTAACAAATGATATTATATATATATATATATATATATATATAATATCATTTGTTACAATAAACATTTATTTGTCGCAAATTGTGGCTCAAAAGAAGATCGAATTCAACGGTCTCTTCCCCATTCCTTCTTCAATTGCTAAATAATTAATGAACTCATGTATGTATGTTAGTGTCATCATTCATAATCCTAAACAGAACATGCGTCAATAAAACAAATGCATGTACCCAAACTCCAATTCAGTACTTTACCAGGCCATATATCAAGCTGTGTTCAAAATTAGCGTCCAAACTTCCATTTGAGAAACTGTGGTGACCTGTCAGCTCTGCGTCACTAGAACACTGCCCTGCGATTGGTTGATTAGTTCTACCTCACAAAATAGCAACCAATCAGATCATTTGGTTTTGTTGTGGTTTTGAAAAGTGAAGCGTCTTTCTCCTTCCACACTAGTTATGTATTTTCAATTGTTTTTCCGTTTTTTGTAGCTCGTGATGTATTAATATTTGTTTCTGGTTATTATGGAACGCGTCGTGCTACTGTACAGCAGTAAACCAGGTCAAGCAAAAACAGTTTATAACTTATTCTGTGGAAGTTCACCACAACGGTTGCAATGTTTACAACAGCGTGTGCCATACATCTCCATTACTTATCAGTGTTCGGATTCCATCTGTAGTAAGATATCTTTATATTGTTGCTCAATAATCATATTATTTGGTATAAAAAGATACCAGTAACGCCCAGTGAATTAGAGTGTTGCCTAAATTAACAAGATGTCGAAAGATGGAAACGTGACGAATGTCTTGGTGAGTACCGTGGCATGTTTTAAGCCAAAACATTCGAATGATTAAGTTTTTTGATAATTCAGGGAACTTTTAGGTTTTTAGTAGGTGAAAGATACCGTTAAAACATTGTATTTCTTAGTTGAGTAAATTTCACAGTAAATTGAGGGTTTAACGAACGAAATGCCTATTTGTTTGTAGTGCGTGTGACTTACAATACAGCTTGTCTGTTAGGTTGTTATATTAATGACACTCTGGGGAGGTCATCATGCATACCATGTGCTGGACATACTCATACTTGTTGTTTTAATTTGCAATGATTTATTATATGGGTGTTTCTGAGTACTCACACACAATATGTATATATATATATATATATATATATATTTATTTATTTATTTATTACGCTTGTGCACATGTGTGTATTTATATGTGTGTATATCACAGTATATGTGTTCATATAAGTAAATTAAAATTATAGTATGAAAGTTAACGAATTATTCATTGCTTTCGGTACAATTTCCACTGGTCACTCGTTAAATAAAGATATATATATATATATATATATATGCGTGTGCGTTTGTGTGCGTGTATTTAGTTATTAAAAAGAAAGTAATATTCATAAATTTATCGTGTAGTTGGTGCAAGAAGGGCAATTTATCATAATGTTAATTTACGAGGCCTCACCGCTTTGTTAGTTTCAGGAAATGAAATTTTTAATCTCGCTGGGGTACATTTTTCCATGGGAACCCCTTCCTAAGTTCCAGTCGTTTTGGGCTAGAATTTTTCTCATTTGTATGTATATGTTTTTTTTTTTTTGGGGGGGGGGCAGGGGGGGTTGAAGAAATATGAAAGGGAGTTTCACTGTTAAAAAAACTTTATTTTAATCCGAAATTGTCCGTAAAAATATAATGCTCTCAGCCGTATTTCAGTAAAATACAGGAAACCGTAATTTTACCCTACTTGTTATTATCTTTACAGGTTGGTGACCGTAATATCACTCCTTTACGTCAATATACCGGTTTTTAAAACGGTAGATGCCTGGCAACATTTCTTCCAGGATTTTTTGCCGTTTTTCAACGTCAAATTTTTAACAGCGTAATAGTTATCAGGAGGGACTTTGGGTTTTACTTCCTGCTCCTGTGTTTCCAGTGTTATAATTTCCCTTAGAGAAGTACAGTAGGTCTGTCCCTTTCTCTGGGATAAATCCTTTTCCATCTCTACTTTTTATTGCCCCTCCTTTCGGCCTCTAGCTTTTATGGAGAAGGAATGTTCGTAGTATTTCCGAAGACTGTGCTTTATCTATATATGATTATCTTAATTATCATAAGGATTATGAGAATATATTTTAAGTAAGTTCTTATAGCTTGTTCTTCTTACTTTATACTTTGTTCGTGTTACGTTTTCTTACACACACAAAAACAGAAACACACACATACACTCACACACACACACACACACACACATATATATATATATATATATATACCTCATCAGCCATAATTCGTCCCCTACTGGCAAAGGCTTCAGACATGTCCTTCCACTTGGGTCTGTTTATGGTCTTTCCATGCCAGGCTATACCCGCAAATATTCTTAGCACGTCAATTTGTCGTCTTCTCTTCCTTCCCCTGCTTCCTTTGCAATATTTAGTATATATACACGTGATTACATACGTATGTATATATATATATATATATATATAAATATGTAAATATACTAGATGTTGCAAAGGAAGTAGGAAGCAGTTTTTTCTTCCTTCCCCTGGCTCTTTTGTAATGTGTATATATATATATATATATATATATGTATGTATATATATATATATATATATATATTGTATATCCTAATTTAAAGGGATATGTGATAGATATACCGTTTACAAACTATAAACATATGATTATTTTTCATAGCACCAAGTACTCATGTTGACAAAATACAATGTTGTTCTTTGAGATAAATAGATATAGATCTGAGTAAACAGGCGTTGGAAAGTTAAATGGAAAATCAAATGACAAAGTACGAAAGGAAAGTTAAGTTGGAATATTTGTTGACAAATGGAGGCACTTTACATAGACATATGTATGTACGAATGCAATATATATATATATATATATATATGGATTGATTTCAATTGTAAGTACAAAAAGCCTGAATTCGACAGGTATATGTACAGAAGAATTGCCATTGACTTTTTATCTTTCTTCGTGGCATGGTCAGTGTTATACAAGTATCCTGAACCAGGGGTCGAAACTAGGCCGGTCTTTGAGTAATTTTGCCTGGGGCTCTCATCCCGAGGTCATTAAGAGAATCCAGACTTTAATGTATTAATATAAGGAAACAGACAGCAAAGAGGTAATTAGGGGTACCATAGGAGATAGAAAACTATCAGATAAGAAGTAGTACTGCCATGTCATGAGAAGAGATGAACAGTATATTGGGAGGAGAGTGATGGAAATGGAGGTACATGGAACGAGAAGGTGACTTAGGAGAGGGACAGTGGAGACCAAAGCCAAGGTGGGTGGACAGTGGACTTTATCAAGGATGACTTTCGATCAAAGAGATTAACCAGTGATGAGGTGTGGGACAGAGGTAAATGAAGAAACTGACCAGAAACATCGACCCTGCGTAATCGTGAAGATGATAGGTAATTCAGAAAAAACGTTAGAAAATTAAGTATTTCATGGTATATAATACACCAAAAATAATAAACGATGTGCAAGTCAAACTGTTGTCATCTACCAGAGTACCCTAGTAGATGACACGCTGACACCTCATAGAAACTTTTTCATTGGATCTCGATATAGGTGAAAACTATGCAAAATAACCAAATTCTTGCAATTTAAAGCCATAATTTTTCATAAACACTAAAAAAATAATTTTTATCTTCCGATATTTTTATTTTGAATTATTCAAATACTTTTTAGTATCGGCCTATTCCATTTTCATGTGAAAATTGCCTATACCAAGAGCCTGGGCTTGGGGAAGGCCAGCTAATCTGATTTAAAGAAGCACATATCCCTAAACAATATATGTTTTCATTATAAAAGTTTCTGAGTCCGAACTGAATCTACTTATTTCAATGAGAATCGAATAAAAATAGAAATAAATGATAGGCCTGTTGGTGTTAATTAACGAGAAGAAAATAGACACGTTACTTTGAATGGAGAAAACCTTTCAGGAAACTGCAAATTAATTGTTTGTTGTCGCTCAACACTTATAATAATAATGCTTCTGTCTAAAAGTAGTTTTGTTACTTAATGTTTTCAACGCCTTTCTATTAAAAGCCATTTAGTAAGAGCTTATGTGAAGACTTCAGAAAAAAGGAGCCAAAATCCTTTCCCGAACAATAAGAGCAACTCGCTGAGATTATTACTTAGCTATTTCTTAGATATACTAAGAAGTTTAAGAATCTTCTTTGTATTAATGCCTCCTTTATCAGGTCCCGTCATCACTGCAGAAGTATTATGGTTAAAAGACTTCTCACTCATCAACTATTATCTCAAGTTGTGCTTCCGAAAACGCAATTGAAACCACGACTTTATTCATTATTAGTAAAAAGGGATTCCAACGACCTCTTCCAATCTCTTTGGGCTAATTATAGATAAAGTCGTGGTCACGAACGATCTCTACCAATCCGATAACAAAAAGTATTTGATCACTTATGAATAAAGTTATATTATAAATCGGAAGATGAAAATTATTCAATTACTGTGTATAAAATATTATGGTTTTGATTTGCAAAAATTTGATTCTTTTGCATGGTTGTTAATTGTATCTACATAACAGGAAATAGTTTTTATTGGATGTCAGTTGATTTTTGTCATAAATTTCAGCTCAATAACCTTCTGAATTCTGATGCGTCAGTGTTCGTTTAGACTCGGTGCTGACAACAACTCCTGTATTATGTACATCGTAACCTCCCGAAATTTTCACTGCAATTCCCGTAGAGTTAGTTCAACTACAATGTCCGTTGTTTATCTTGGTAAACGGGGATGGGACTCATATCCTGAAGACTCCAGACACTGTGAGGACTACTTTAATAGCTGGACTGTGACTTTGACCACTGTACAGCCTACCAACGGCGACGTACCTTCGTTTTTAACTACGTTGCCAAAGAAACTTCCCTCACATTCGACCCAGCTGTGTACAATCATCATGTCAGATGCAGATGTGAGGGGTGCAAGGAAGTATCTAAACATATTCTTGCATACTGTACTAACAAGAGAGCTACCAAGGAAGAGACTGCACCCTCTGCCAAGAAAAGAAAGACTAAGAAACTTTCATCAGCTCCAGAATCAGCCCCACCATCGCCATCAGAGACTCCAAGGACTGAGAGCACAGACTGGTCCTTGTCTGTCCCTACAACTCCCCAGCAATCAGGTGCAACAGCAGTCATCCCTTCTACCAACGAGCCTGAGTCCTCCAACGCCATGGAGACCGAACAAGGGGCCCACTCCACGGACTGCAACTGCACAGATTGCCTCCAAACTCTTCTGCAAGAAGCCACTGCAATACAAGAAAACATCTCAGCTACACAGCCAAAGAAGCCTCTGCCAAAGTTTCGACTTTCACAGGCAAACCTCGAGCTCTCTTATGCCTCTGTTGCTGCCATGGCTGCCAAGCCTGGCATGACACTCACCGCAAGACCTAAAAGGAAAGGTGACCTTATCATCTATCCCAAGGACATCGAGACAGCCAGATTCCTTCAAGAAGACTCCACCTTAACACTGCTGGATCCTGCTTTTATCAGGAAGAAGGCAGTCATTACCAGGTATCCTGTGACGATGCCTATCTCCATTGTAACCTCGTGCAGCAATATTGACTGTGCTATTCGCTGCACAAACAAGGATGACGTTCCTGTTAGACGCTTAATTGCCACCTTTATAGGTCCAATCCCTTCCAAACTGGACTTAAGAGTCTGGGGTACTTTCCCCATCGAGGATTATACACCTGAGCCCCTTCGATGCTACAGATGCCAACGCTTTGGACATCATAAAGAAGAATGCAGAGGCCCCATAATCTGCGTATCTGCAGCCAGCGACATAGCACAGAAGTGTGCAATAAAGGCCCACAAAGAAGGACGACAAACCACATCCAAGTGCCCCCAATTGTTCCAAGCCACACCATGCTTGGAATAAGCGCTGCCCAGAAACGTCTCAATAGGATACCAGCTATGAAGAATACATCCTCTTCAAACCAAAACAAACCAGCTTCGTCTCAACCACCTAAAGAAACAAAGAACTCCTCGTCAAAGAAGACCAAGTCAGCCACTCCTTCTCCTGCATCTACACCTACAACTGCTCCTAAGAAGGACCAGCAACGACCTGCAACTGTTCCTAAGAAGGATCAGCGCCAACCTGCAACTGCTCCCCAAAGGGACCAGCAACAACCCTCATCCTCATCCCCTTCTCAAACCTTGACTCAAGCAATTGAGTCTCTCACCTTGCAAGACCTCATACCTATCGCCTTCCAGATCCTTACCAAAGTCCTTTCCCTCTCATCAACCTCCACCTTCCAGCAACTCCTGCAACAGTTCCAGTCTCCAACCACGGAGCAAAGATAATCCTTCTCTGCTTGCAATCCTCTCCTCCCCAATTCCCTATTCCTAAAAGGAGATTAGTTATTGCAAGGCTGTGTTCCTCATAAGGAAACAGCTCTTGTTTTTCCTGTCTCCTACCCTTTTTCCCTGTTCTCCCCTCTTCCTACCCTATCCTTAGGGGGCCTTTCTCGTGCTTACTGTCCGAGCGTTGCACAGAAATGGCCCCCTCCCCCTTTCCCATCAAAAGAGCAGGAATAAGCTTCTTTGCTTGAACCTACTCCTATTCTCTCCTACTAAAGTTCCTTCACTCCTTTCCCAGTCTCTTTTACTTAACTGGGACTTACTACTATCAATACTATTTCCTCTGACTAAAACTTTCTTTCGTGGACCTAAAAAGGAGTCCCCTTTTTCGGGTTACTTTCTACCCCTTTTTCACGTCTTTTACCATTCAATTCCATCCCTCATTCAATCATCCTTACTATTCATCTCCTTTACCTATCCTTTACCTAACATCCTTTTCCTATTTTTACCTAACATTTCTTTTATTAATATAAATTTTACTCCTTGGAGTATACTCTTTACAAATCCAATCCTCTTACGGGCTGTCTTAAGTGACAAGAGCCCGTGTCATGCTATATGCATGGCAATCTACTCATCATCATCATCACCTTCTGATAGCTCAGAGCGAAGCTTTACCAATAATGTCTGCGTGACACGTTGGAGCAATTTCGTTTGCGTTGGTTGGTGTGAAAGAATCTTTCTTTTGGAGAGAGAAATAAGGTGTGGTTGTTTAGTTTCTTCATTTTGCCAAGGGCTAGCAGGGGAGATTATTCTATGCATTTTGTTTACTTGTATTCCTGGTTTACATTTGTTGTTAGTGATATGTGGTGGATGTGGCTAAAAATAAAGAGTTAGACGCCTTCCGAAAAAAGGGGAAGGAGAAGAGGTTTTCGGCCTATTTGCCACGACACTGTGCAGGTAAGGTTGTCCCTCTGGTCTCGTGATGTTAAGGTGTTTTATCTTTACGTATTATTCACTTTTTCTTTCCTGTACATCATCAATGAGGTATTTTTTTTATTTAGAATTTCGACTTTATTTAAGCAACACAGTAAACACAAAATTTCCATCATCAATATAGTATTTTTTTTTTTATTTGAAATTAGGCAAAACACGTAAATGCAGATTTGCAACACAGTAACGTAAACTTTGCATCATCAACAAGGTATTTTTCGAGTTAGAATTTAACCTTTATTTAAGCAACACATTAGAGGCAAATTTGCATCATCAACAAGGTATTTTTCGAGTTAGAATTTAACCTTTATTTAAGCAACACAGTTAAACGCAAATTTGCATCATCAATAAGGTATTTTTTCGATTTAGAATTTCAACCTTTAATTAAGCAACACATTAAAGGCAAACTTCCATTATTCAAAATAAGGAAAGTAAAATCATTTATAACCATCAGTCCGTAATATTGATACAACAACAAAGGGAAGTTGGAAATTTAGATAAACATAAGTAAGGGTGATTTGTCTTCTCCGGGATTTAAAGGACTATACTCAATTTTTCTTAAATGAGGCCCATTTGCACTGACTTGCAGCGGTGCCCTTTTAGCTCGGAAAAGTTTCCTGATCGTTGATTGGTTAGAGTCACCTTGTCCAACCCATCATCTATCAGGAAACTTTCCCGAGCTAAAAGGGCATCACTGCAAGTCGGTGCAAATAACTGCCTTACTAAAAAGATTTGACTATAATTAAAAACAGACCCACTAGACTGTGAATTGCAAAGTTGAGTCCTGAGCTGAAAATACAGTAGGCTTTGGATTAGTGATACAGATAATTTTCAATATATATTATTCTAGACTGTATATGTGCTGTTCAAACCCATGAAGCAATTCCTCGGTCTCTCTCTAGTCTCATCACAAACTTGATCCCTATCCTCTCTACCTCTCCTCCAGATCTGTCTCACTACATCTCAAACCTCTCTCTATATATATATATATATATATATATCTATGTTATATATACATATATATATGTGTATATATATATACACATTATTTATGTATTTATATATGTATGTATGAGCGCATATTGTGTTTCTTGTTTATTTGTATAAAATTCTGTTTATTGTACTTTTACTTTTAAAGAAATACATGATTCATATGTCCTACCCCCCAATAAACACACACACACACACACACACCCACTCGTTCTCACGCGTATGTTCGAGAATTTGAGGTACAAATATCATGCTGACGTCAGCTCGCAATGCATAGGCTTTTCATCCCTTTGTTATTTCACTGGAAGTGCATATCTCACCTGGACGTCAACGTTTCCAGGTTTCTTGGTTTATAAATAACGAAAGCGACAATGGGGGGCATATTCCTCTTCCAGTCCAGACACTTGAGCTCCCAGGGCCATTCCCATGCTCTTTGGTGGGTCTGGAAAAGCTATTTCGGACATAAACTCGCTTTCCTGATTGGGTGATGTTATTATGGAAATGAAA
>NC_090731.1:130110260-130120260 GCF_036898095.1 Palaemon carinicauda
CATTCCAGGTTTTATGAACATTACCTAGGCATTCTTTATGAACACTGCCTAAGCCTTCTACGCTTTATGGACATTGCCTAGGCAGTCCAGGCTTTATGAACTCTGCCTAAGCCTTCTAGGCTTTATGGACATTGCCTAGGCATTCCAGGTTTTATGAACATTACCAAGGCATTCCAGGATTTATGGACATTGCCTAGGCATTGCAGGTTTTATGAATATTACCTAGGTATTCCAGGCTTTATGAACACTGCCTAAGCCTTCTTCGCTTTATGGACATTGCCTAGGCATTCCAGGTTTTATGAATATTACCTAGGTATTCCAGGCTTTATGAACACTGCCTAAGCCTTCTACGCTTTATGGACATGGCCTAGGCATTCCAGGTTTTATGAATATTACCTAGGTATTCCAGGCTTTATGAACACTGCCTAAGCCTTCTACGCTTTATGGACATTGCCTAGGCATTCCAGGTTTTAGGAATATTACCTAGGTATTCCAGGCTTTATGAACACTGCTTAGGCCTTCTCTGCTTTATGGACATTGCCTAGGCATTCCAGGTTTTATGAATATTACCTCGGTATTCCAGGCTCTATGAACACTGCGTAAGCTTTCTAGTCTTTATGGACATTGCCTGGACATTCCAGGTTTTATGAACATTACCTAGGAATTTCAGGCTATATGGACATTGCCTAGGAATTACAGGTTTTATGAACATTACCTAGGCATTCCAGGCTTTATTGACTCTGCCTAAGCCTTCTAGGCTTTATGGACATTGCCTAGGCATTCCAGGTTTTATGAACATTACCTAGGCATTCCAGGCTTTATGAACACTGCTTAAGCCTTTTAGGCTTCATGGACATTGCCTAGGGATTCCAGGCTTTATGAATATTGCCTAGGCATCCCAGGTTTTATGAACATTACCTAGGCAATCCAGGCTTTATGGACATTGCCTATGAATTCCAGGTTTTATGAGCATTACCTACGCTTTTTAGGCTTTATGGACATAGCCTAGGCATTCCAGGTTTTATGGACGTTGTCTAGCATTCCAGGTTTTATGAACACTGCCTAGGTATTCCCGGTTTTATGGAAAGTGAGCTGAGGGGCTGATCATTTTTGTGTGCATATATATATATATATATATATATATATATATATATATATATATATATATATATATATATATATATATATATATATATATATATATATATACTATATATATATATATATATATATATATATATATATATATATATATATATATATATATATATATATATATACATACACGTATGTGTGTGCGTGTGTGTGTGTGTTCAGTTTTTACGGGCATTATGTTAAAAGACCAATGACCTGTTTATTTCCTTTGCTGCTCATGAAGCATTTTTAAATGTGAACTAATATTATTTCACTTAATTATAAAGAACGTATACTAGATTTTAGGAATTTAATACTAACTACTTTGCAAACCAAGTACATAAAAGAACATCTAAAGAACAATGTAGGTAGTAGGTTGGTCAGGGTACCAGCTTCCCGTTGAGATACTACCGCTAGAGAGTTTTGGGGCATTTTGACTGACCAGGCAGTATCACATTGGATACTTCTCTCTGGTTACGGTTCACTTTCCCTTTGCCTACACACACATACGAATAGTTTGGTCTATTCTTTACATATTCTCCTCTGTCCTCATACATCAGACAACACTGAGATTACCAAACAATTCTTCTTCACCCAAAGGGTTAACTACTGCACTGTAATTTTTCAGCGGCTACTTTCCTCTTGGTAAGGGTAGAAGAGACTCTTTAGCTATGGTAAGCAGCTCGTCTAGGAGAAAGAAACTCCATAACCTCTGTACCATGGTCTTCCACCGTCTTGGGTTAGAGTTCTCTTGCTTGAGGGTACACTCGGGCACACTATTCCATCATATTTCTCTCCCTCTTGTGCTGTTAAAGTTCTTATCTTTTTATATCGGAGTTATTCATTTTAATGTTGTTACTGTTCTTGGAATATTTTATTTTTCATAGTTTCCTATCCTCACTGACCTATTTTCCCTGCTGAAGCCCCTGGGCTTATAGCTTTCCTGCTTTTCCAGCTAGGGCTGTAGCTTAGCAAGTAATGATGATAATAATACTGTCATGTATATGTTATTCTGGAAGAATATGTACCTTTGTAATAACGTAATCCTCCCAACGAGCGAAGATATTTACATGATGTTATTGTTTGGGGGTAAAGGAAAACCTCATGTCCACTATCATTCAACTGTGTCCAGTCGGTTCTGGAATAACAGACAGCTCACACGCAACAAAACAAATAGCCAGATGAATATAAGCTATACACAACAAGTACGAGAGGAAATTCCCAATATCAGAAATTCCTCTTTCTCCGAATCGTTTTCCATTTGAGGGTAAACTGTCGACGAGAGGTCAGAAAGAGTAATTAAGGCCGATTCGCACGACCCGTTTTCTTTCCGACTGGCTGGGTGGTAGCTAACCGCCGTCGAAATGTTGTACATTCACACGAGGCGTTCCGTATCCGTTGCAACAGACATTTTAAAGTGTCAAAATTATCGTAATTTGCTCAGTCTTCACGTGACAATGAAAACCGCGCGCGGGTAAACGGATACGGAACGCCTTGTGTGAATGTACATTTCGACGGCGGTTAGCTACCACCCAGCCAGTCGGAAAGAAAACGGGTCGTGTGAATCGGCCTTAAACGTGTATTTCCATTCAACTTCAAAATGAGAGAGAGAGAGAGAGAGAGAGAGAGAGAGAGAGAGAGAGAGAGACGGTATTAGCTAGCAAGGCCTTACATTTTAGGAGGATTAGAGCCGATCTGGGATGGCCCCTAAAACTGTTCCCTTCGGAGGTTATACTGTGCCTTCAGTGCTCCTCACGTAGTGGACTGAAGGTGTTACTTAACGATCTATTGCAGTTTTCTCCTGTACCTAGTTTCACCCACTTTTCTGCCTTCTGCATTATCTCCTTTACCGTTTCCTCTCTTCCTTCATGCAGTGGTACGGATTGGCCTTCCTGCTCCCAACGCAAATTTCATAAATACACTCCTTCACCCAAGATGTAAACTACTGTAATTGTTCATTGACCACTTTCCTCTTGGGTAAGGGTAGAAGAGGCACTTTAACTATGGTAAGCAGCTCCTCGAAGAGGTCACTCCAAAATCAAACCATTGTTCTCTAGTCTTCCGTAGTGCCATATCCTCTGTACCATGGTCTTTCACTGTCTTGGGTTAGAGTTCTTTTGCTTGAGGGTACACTCAGGGACACTATTCTATCTGATTTTTCTTCCTCTTATTTTGTTCGAGTTTTTATATTTCTATAGGAAATATCTATTTTAATATTGTTACTGTTCTTAAAATATTTCATTTCCCTTGTTTCC
The DNA here is from genome assembly GCF_036898095.1 of Palaemon carinicauda. Taxonomy (NCBI): domain Eukaryota; kingdom Metazoa; phylum Arthropoda; class Malacostraca; order Decapoda; family Palaemonidae; genus Palaemon; species Palaemon carinicauda. The sequence continues at coordinate 130,113,650 of NC_090731.1, forward strand.
TTTCCTCACTGGGCTATTTTCCCGGTTGGAGCCCCTTAGGCTTATAGCATCCTGCTTTTCCAACTAGGGTTGTAGCATAGCAAGTAATGGTAATAATAACATCCCATTCAATGTCTTTTTTTCCTTCCCGATTCACTGTAATATCAATAGGCATTTTGTGCTATTTTCTTTTTATCAAATTGTACTCGTATCATACTGAGTAATCTTCTCGAATTTGAAAATTTCTTCTATTTGCTATATGATTCTACCTCACACATACTTTTGCAGCTAAACTATCATTTCAAGGCCAAGGACTCCAATGCTCATAATTGAGACGTTTGTTACAGAATCTCCTGCAAATGCTTAACTAATTTCATAGGACAGATTGGTCGTTACACCCTATTAAACACCAATCTATATATCTTTCCATTTGCCCATTGGCAAACTTCTCAGTCAAAGGGACAATTCATATACCAGAAAGTGCTCCCCTTGTCCCTCTAGAGCTGCCTCTTTTATTATACACACTGAAATATGTCAATCAATCTTAGTGTCTTGCTATGTGCCCCTTTGATAATGATTTTGTACCTGTTAGTCAATGGATAATCCATATCAGAAAATCCTTTTCTTTATATCCCTTAGGCGTCACCTTTTCAATCATCCACAGTGATTTACTTGAACCATTCTAAATATCTTACCTTTTTTTTACTAATGACAAAGATCTCTTATATTCCAGTCAAGGGATAATCCATATTAGAAAATTCTTTCCTTCATATCCCTTCAGTCACCTACTCGATTTATCAACAGTGAGTTATTTGATTCCATCTCAGTATATGTCTGTTGGCAAGATATACAGTATACCTAATAATAGATATTTGATTATAGCAATCAGTATATGTCTGTTCGCAAGATATACAGTATACCTAAAAATAGATATTTGATTACAGCACCATTCACTTTCTATCTCTGGGTTTATTACTCGCTCACAGAGAACAGTATTTGTTATCATGCCATGTGTGTTCATTCCGAGGACACCTGCTGTAAGAATTAAATGGAACTAGGGACATCCAAAATTATCAAAGGAATTCGAGTCTATTTACTTTGCAGACATTTTATTTAGGTCACTTGAGCATAAAATAGAAAAAGATTCGTTATTTCAATTGCACATATGATAAAGAATCGTTGGTGAAATTTGTATTACAGCGACGAGGATGGGGAGGGAAGAACTTGTATTGCTTCTCATTTATCTTTTCACTGAAAGCAGAAACGGTAGTATCTTTACTTACTGTTAGAAAAAAAAACCGTAATTAATCAGAAATTCTCCCGTAAAAATATATTGTTCTCGACAGTATTTCAGTAAAATACAGGCGACCGTAATTTGACCTTACTTTGTTATCTTTTACGGGTTGGTGACCGTAATATCGATCCATTTACGTCAATATATCGGTTTTTAAAACGGTAAAAATCCTAAAATAAATATTGCCAGATGTATACCGTTTTTATAATGCAAATTCTTAACAGTGTACATTATGAACAAGACTCGTTTGTTTTCAACATTAATTCATAACCGTTGCTAGGCCATAATACAAGGATTTCTCATCATTATCATCGTTCTTACCAACAATAGCAGTCAGCGAGGTTTATCGTAAATAATGTCTCCCATGCAAACGAAAATGATTACACCTCAACTTAGTTCTTAGTGACGCCATTAACGACTGCTGTTACAATACCAATGTTGAATACATTAGCTGAGATACCCTAAAGAATTATGCTTTCAGTAATTATATTTGATCTGGAATCTGTAATTTATCAACGAAGGAAAGATAAACAAGGATAAAGTAAGAGTTGAATATTCATGAAGTAACCTTTTTTCTTTTATTATTACTATTTTCAACTCTAATATCTTGAACAAAGTTGGTGATTCTTAATTTCTGGTTTCTCTGGTTTTTCCTTCCTGGCTAAGAGTTTTTTGGAGACAGTAAATTCATAACATGAGTTATCTTAAGCAATTGCTTTGTATGAAGCAAACCTGTAATTGTTTCAGTAGATAGCCTACTTCTTATTTCTGCTTTCTTCCTGTTTATTAAAGGAGCTATTCTTTTTACAATATACATATTTATTCAGATTTTTTTTCAGTATATATGCAGATTTAAATAAAAAAAAAACGTGGCAACACGGAAGAAATACAATTGTTTATGGTAATGAAAAAAAAAAATAATTCTTGGAAGAAGGCCTAGCCGCTAAGACCACAAACTTTTACGCTACAAACAATACGTAGCATTTATCCTTAACTACCCCTGGACACCTATATTTCATATTAAGCAATTGCCACTAGGATACTTCTTAAAACTCGAAGCTTATGGAATTATTTACTAATAACAATATAAAACATTTCAACCCAGCCAATGAGGGGGGCAGGCCAGCCTTAACTTGGTGCCGGTGTAGCAGGAAATTTTTCCCCCCTGACTGAAATTCCCCCAGGGAAAATTAGCCTAGGATTCCCCCCCCCCCCCGGGAAAAGCAGCCCTGGCTGTTATTCCCCCGGTAGGAATTTCAGCCCTAGGATATTTTTCCAACCCTAGGCCATTTCTCCCCCACCCTCCCTTACAGAGAAACTATTTTGATGAATTAAATAATCAAAAGTAAGTTTGACGAAATATCAGGAAATATTATATATATATATATATATATATATATATATATATATATATATATATATATATATATATATATATATATATATATATATATATATATATATATATATATATATATAGGGGGATCAGACCCCAACTAAGATATTGCAATACCTGCGGTACTGAGTACTCTGAATCATTCATATCATATATCAATTAAAATGTCACCGCATGAAGCATTGTATGGTACCCCAGTCAGAACGCCTTTCCATGTATTAACGCCTACAACTAATCTATCAAATCCTTTAAAAGAATGTATAAATGCAAGCAAAAGTCGATATGATATCCTTCGAAAGAATTTAGAAGAATTACAAATCATAATGAAAAGGAATCATGATAAAATAGCGAAACCAACTAAAACATATACCGTGGGTGATAATGTATACATACAGGTAAATGTACGTAAAGGACTCAATTATAAACTAACACTTAAGTTTGAAGGCCCATTTAACATTTTGGAAATATTAACGGCCAATAGGTTTAGAATTCAAAACGTATCCCAACCCACGGATGAGAGAATAGTACCATTGGCTCACATAAGAAATTAAAAAAAAAAAAAAGAGAGGGAAAGAAGTGAGGGAAAGATTTTTGTTTGTATGATTAAAAGTTTTCTTCTTAATACAGGAGTAATTACATATATTTTTCTCGTTACAGGTTTCCAAGAGGAATTTTTTGTTGTTGGGAGTGATATTGTTCGCTCAGACATTTTTCTCGTGTGGGATGAGCTCTAAAACTAAAAGTATAGATTTTAAATATGGCACTATAGTTGAAAGACAAGAAGACGTTTTTATGACATCAAGCAACGTAGTTGTAGAAGTGCAAATGCAAGCAATTTTTCTTCCAGAGAATGATGTCACTAGCTTAAAAGGCGCCATTTCAAGGTTTGCTGTCTCATTAGATGAGTTGCATAGAAGACATTTTCATTTGACTACAGAGAGTTCGCTTGGATCGACACTAAAAGTTGCAGAGATGCTATCTGATGACTTGCAAAATAAGACTTACGAGACAGAATCTTTGGCTCGTGACCTTTTGATGTGGATTGTAGGGCACGAACATAAAGAAAGACAAAACCCGTTTGTTTTTGCTGCATTAAACATCTTTGGGTCTATTGCAAGTTTAGGTTTAGGAATTTCCAATCATCTTAAGATTAGTAATCAAAATAAGAAAATTGAGTTCTTGACTCATGAAGATGAATTGATTATGTCAGAACTAAGGAATCAGTTAGCTTCAATCAATCAAATTATGGATTTAGTAAATGAACATTCAAGTAATATCAGTCAGATTATGGAAGTACAGGATTTGTTGGCAACGTTAACGTATTATGATTCAAAAATAGATCATATACATAACAGAATTGCATATTTCATTGAGAAATCAAAAGATTATGTAGAAGCTATCACGTTAGCAACTAAAGGTGTACTGTCGCCCCATTTGTTGCCTATAAAATACTTGAAGTTAGTTCTGGAGAACGGACGGGAGAAATTAGGCTATGTTCCTTTGTTAGACGCACGTAGGTTAGATTAATTACAGTAAGCGTTGAAAATAACAAGATTATGATTACAATTCCCTTTGATTCTTCTGATGCCTGGCAATCTTACAGGATATCACCATTTCCGACTTTCATGACGAATCACTCAAATCCAGTAATATTCAGTTTGACAGGACACGTATTGATTTCCCCAGACAAGGAAACATATACGGTCATTAAAGACTCAAATCAATTAACTCACTGTTCAGACACAATGGATAGAAAAATATGTACAGCTGACTCATTTGAATTCCATAAAAACTTAATGGATTCATGTGAGTTAGGTATAGTGCTAGACAGTGCTCTCTCCCATACAAGTGAAAATTGTCTGGATAAGCTTTATCCCTTTGACAATAATGAGTTCAATTGCAGACTGAACAACGGCTCGTGGATACGATACGACAAGGACGGCTTCAATGTATCATGCCTGGACGGATCCACGTCCTATGCCAAAATCTTCGTTGCAGCAGATGGTTGTATCGGGACTTCCCCTAATTCCATGGTGACCGGGATCAAGACAATCATTAGAGAACGAGCCTACTTCGCGAACTTCACGTGGACGACTACAATGCCATCACTACCTCTCCCATACAACAAACAGGTAGCCAAGCGGTTGATGAAATTGACCGAGATGGACCACCTGTCACCGACTTATAAGGAATTTCTTCACCCCATACTACTAGCAGGAACAGTTGTGACGGTGATGGTATTTATCGCCGTTAACATCCTTGTTTGGCATAGGTTAAGGAACAGTTTGCAGCTAAAACAGAACGTTTTGCCATGTCTAGACAAAACTCCTTATTTAATTCAGTTTAAAGCCGTTTAAAAGTGGCCACTTCATTCACTAAAAGGAGTAAAATTGTCTGGGAATAGCGTGTGTACGAAAAGAAGTTAGTACGCTATTAATATGTAATTGAAGAGACCATGGAACATTTGCATTGGTAAAAATGCATTTAAAAAAACATTTAAAAAATAAATCATTTTTTTCTCTCGGCATCTAATAAAATATATAAGCCGGAATGTTAAAAGAAAAGAGAAAAAAAAATAAAAATAACAGAATCTATGGGCATCTAATAAAATATATAAGCCCTATATATAAATATTTATATATATATATATATATATATATATATATATATATATATATATATATATATATATATATATATATATATATATATATATATATATATATATATATATATATATATATATGTACGAAACCGTGGTACGTGTACGTACCAGGAATTCGTGTATGTGCACTAAAATTGAATCTTTACCAAGGTAACAAATATTTTTATTAATTACCGTATTGTGTTAATCTATGTTTCTGACAAAGGTAACAATTATTCTTTAACAAGTTACCGAATCATATGTGTATCAGTATTTTTTTTTGGTACCATATAATCATTTGCTAGCAATGTACCATATATGTGATCTGTATTTATCATGCATTTTTTTTCTTTGCTTTGGTAATATCTTTTCTTATGCATTATTGTTATTATTTTTTTTTAATGTGCCTATTTGGACATTCGTCCTCATTTGCTTATGGCTAAAGTTAAACAAAAAATAATACATATATCCAGTCATACTCCTAGTAAACATATTTTGGTGTGTTGTTAAATTTAGAAAAAAAAGAAAAATTGAGATAGCTGGCCGAGCTAATGTAATAGTTAGTTATTACATGTTTAAAACACATGACGTAATATGTCATTGTGGAAGAAGAAGCTAGCGTGAGATTTTCTGTAGTCAGACAAAATCATAACAGGATGCATTTTGCATCTCTCAGCAATGTAACGTTTTTATGAAACATAAACACAAATGCATACCGTGTGAAAGATTGTGTCGCCACCGGATGCAGGTGTCTTCCTAGACTAATGTAAAGTTTACATATTGTGTTTAAATGCTGAGACAACTAATTATACGATATCTGTGATATCGATATTTTAGGCAGTTCTTATCTATACTTCACCTGAATTGGTCATCCGACCAAACCAGGTATACTCCTGTGATGGAGATGTTAACATTGTTGTTTTTAGAGAATAAACCATTTTAAAGTTAACATGTTGACTTTATTTCAAGACTCAACATCTCAAACAACACATACTCAATGTGTGTTAATAACAGTAGCACACTAATATATATATATAGTGAAAACTTTACTCTTCTTTTGTACTGTCAATCACGAAATAAAAGGTACATTTGATGCTAAGAAGCACTATGGATGAGAAAGGAGATGATCCCAGTTCAGTTGTGTTACCAGAGATTGTGGGGGAACCGAGTGGGAAACCGGGGTTTTTAGGGTGGGGAAATGTCATAAACGAGTGATATACAGCAATAATAATGTTCAGAAATGCTAAATAAGAATAAGATAACCAGTTGGTAAAATATATGGATCATGTAAGTGGCTG
>NC_090731.1:130125260-130162760 GCF_036898095.1 Palaemon carinicauda
TTCACTTCGCTTGATTCCCGCGCTAGCGGTTACGTCATCGATGACGTCAGCCCGCGGTTATGAATACAATGGGAATGATGAGGTTGAAAGAAGAAGACAGTTACTTAAGTAGCTAAGCCAATCTATAGTCTATGCTTGAAACATTATTTAAAAGAACAATATCATGTCGACCTTTCATTGGTCGGAAATTTAGTCTGAACACTGTGTCACTGAGACGACCTTTCAATATGAAAAACTTCACACCCCCAACTTCAATACTCATTTGTTAGGCCTATGTAATACTTCCATTCCTTAACTTGAATATCCAGCCTAGAATATCCATCGAACAGTCACAAATAATTTCGAAGATTTCACTATAACTGTTGTTTGTTCGTAACTATGACGTCTAAGTTCAAACAATATCTATAGACCAAGTTTGATATAATACTTTGGACAATTCTATTTTTCAGAATGCGCAGTGTGAAGTAAATGAAAAGTATTGATTTAAAAACTCAAGATAGAGACGACTGGAAATGTAACCGGGGCCCTTTGCGTCAGTAGGCGTAGTAGTTGATGATGATAGTGATATTTAATTAAAACTCTTTAAAATGTTAAAACAATAAAAGTGGTAATTTTTTAATTAAGAAAAGTAACTTAATTGAAATAGTTTCTCATTGAAAAATAAAATTTCCCCAGAATCCGAAGCTGTGAGTCTAAATTCAGGGGAAATTACATAATCCTTTGTACACTAAAATAGATCGTATTTGCTGCTACCAAAGAAACACAGGAGGAATATAAATGTTGTATTTTAGAATGCTGCACAAAAGCAACGATGTTCCTGCTGACTGCAATGTCAGGTAGGCCTACAATGCAATGCTCTATAGATGCGGAAGCTGTAATGTCATATAGGCCTAAAATGCAATGCTTAAAGCATAAAGAGGTAGAATCTCTAATGTCATATAGGCCTAAAATGAAACGCTTAACACACATAGATGCAGAATCTGTAATGTCAGATAGGCCTACAGTGTAACGTTTAAAACATATAGATGCAGAAGTTCTAATGTAAGATAGGCCTACAATGCAATGCTTAAAACATATAGATACAGAAGCTGCAATGTCAGTTAGGCCTACATTGCGCGCTTAAAACATATAGATGCAGTAGCTGTAATGTCAGTTAGGCCTACAATGCAACGCTTAAAACATATAGATGCAGAAGCTGTAATGTAAGATAGGCCTACAATGCAACGCTTAAAACATAAAACAGTTGAAAGGAAAATATGACTTGAAGAATCTTCTTCAACCGGACGAGGAGGCAAGAAGACACAGTCATTTGGGCCTACGCAATACGAGCTGGCGGTTAACTGTTTTGCAAACTCTCTTATTAAACCATTTTTTAATCTTTCTCTCTAGTTTGGGCCTTTTCCTTATTTTTTCATCTGTGGCTTTGATCTAACTGATTTTATGCTTTAATTGGCGCATTTAAATTGTCTATAAATATTTGAAACACTTAGCATTTCCTCCTCTGCTTTCTTGCTGACGCTCCTCTTACTCCGAGAAACTTGCACAGAAGCAAATCATCTCCTCGATTTCAGGGACGAAAATGCTCATACGATTACTGTAGTTATCCCATATAGAAAAAAATTAATTCTTTAGTAAATATATATTATTTTGATAAATGTATAATTCACATTAGTTTTGGAATGGAATTTAAATTTTGAGACATTTGTAATTTAAGAATCACATAGAAATTAAAATATCGATATATCATGAAATTATTATGATGGTTTCCTCACGTGGAAATTATCTATCTTTACGGGCTGCCAACGCAAGACCCCGAGTCCTACACACAAACACACACACACACACACACACACACACACACACACACACACACACACACAGTCATCTATTATTTGTCGATCCCTCGCTGTGTTGATAGCATTTTGAGTGTCAACCACTATTTTATTAATAAATAGCATAAAACTGTTATAGTGGTCTTACGCCTTTTTCTTCTTGATTATTATTATTATTATTATTATTATTATTATTATTATTATTATTATTATTATTATATGTGACCCGTCAAAAAATCAGGGCTAAATCTCCCTTCTCCCCAGGGTATGACTACTCCCACTCCCCCAACCAGTGGGACAGGTAGAGCTCAGCGTAACCAAAAAGAAATATATATATATATATATATATATATATATATATATATATATATATATATATATATATATATATATATATATATATATATATATATATATGTATTAGTTTGTGAATAGCTTTCCGGCCACAATTTGAATCGTGATCAATGGAACTTGCTTGGATTAATTAACTGTTATGTAAAAAAACTGGAAATGATTAGAATTTTGAAGGTCAAGATCACCTTCAGGCAACATCTTAAAATCAAAGGTCAAGGTCAAACAAAAGGTCGAGAAATAAGCTGCCGCATGGAGGTCTGCACTCTAGTGATTGCCCTTCTAGTTTTTGTTATTATTATTATTATTATTATTATTATTATTATTATTATTATTATTATTATTATTATTACAATCCAAAGACTCGGAGAAGGGTAGCAAACAGGCACGGAAACGAAAAAACGTAAAGAATCAACTAAAAAATATGTAATCATGATCCCAAATTTCCCATCAATGTGTGAGGCTGACTGTAATGACATCTTGTACTTTCCCTCAATGTTTTTGTCCTTTTGATGTTACCTGGGAAGCAGTAGAAAATTAAATCAGAAGTTACAATATTTTAGTTAAGTTTCTATAAAGTTATAATCGGATATAAGTTAGAAAAGAGAATTACCTGTATCTTTAAGTTGGGTAACCATTGGCACGCTAACACATCTAACGCAGAGAGAGAGAGAGAGAGAGAGAGAGAGAGAGAGAGAGAGAGAGAGAGAGAGAGAGAGAGAGAGAGAGAGAGAGTTTTATCTTTATGATCATATTTAAAGATTAGTTACGTTACCTAGAGTCGTAACTACTAAGGTCAGTGACACTAGGCGGCGTCATAACTATTTTTTTTTCAAAATAGTGAATGAAGTCTTTGCAGGTGTTATAAGAATAAAGATTTCAAGCAAATAATGAGGAGAATCTTATTTATCTTGAGATTTGTAGACGCAATGCTATATTTTATAAAAAAAAAAAAAAAAAAAAAAAAAAAAAAAAAAAAAAAAAAAAAAAATTAATAATTGGATTAATTTTACTACAGATAGAAATAATATTGCTTCTTACTGTAATTATTTGCTTATATAAAATTATATTTACTGTATCGAATTATATGTTCAAAGTAGGGAAGGAAGTCTTGTATCAATCACTTCCAAGCGAATTACTTCCGGTGTTCCAAAGGAAATCTTGTAGAACTTTTCTAGTGACTCAAGGCGGAATTAAAGAAATATAATAGAAAATAAGTTTTTCAATTTGATACAATTAACCATTCATTAAAATAACAATTGGGAATCATTTAGAAAAAGACCTTTTTTTTATGAAAGTAATTCTAATTCCTTTAAACAAGTGTCTAAAATTCCGTGCTGCATAATTTCTTATAAATTAACATAATAATATCAGAAATTTTCAGTTGAAATAATACTCAGACTTAAACGTTCCAAAAGCCTCTCCGTCTTCAGGGATATGAGATGATGATTAAAAACTTATTACTGTGTTTCATTCTACCTTGAGGCGTCAGTGACCCTGGCAGTTATGACGCCGCCAAGTGTCAATGACCTTTGTAGTTGCGGCGCTAGGCAACCGAATCAATCCTTAAATATGATCATAGGCTTTCTCTCTTCCTCTCCACCTCTCTCTTTCTCTCTCCCCCTCTCTTTCTCGGTGGAGTAAATTGTTCCTAGAATAATTCACATATCCAAATGAAAATTCGGGGATTAATGAGAAACATAGTTTCTCTGTTCCTGCCAAATTCCATGGTAATATCTACAATTGAAAAGACACCGTGGTTATGTAGCCGTCTTAGATATGCTGCTAAACAATATCCCTCCGAGTTGCAGCTAGTTATTATTATTATTATTATTATTATTATTATTATTACTATTATTATTATTATCATCATACCCTAATTGGAGGGGCAGGATGCTTTAAGGCCAAGGGAAATAGGGAACAATTAAACAAAATATTTTAAGAACAGTAACAACATTAAAAAAGCCCTTCCACATATGAACTATAAAAAGAGACTTACATCAGCTTGTTCAACATAAAAACATTTGTTGCAAGTTTGAACTTTTGAAATTCCACCGATTCAACTACCTAATTATGAAAATCATTCCACAAGTTTAGTATATATCATTCCACTAAGATCTAATCATCACTTAACTAATTCACATTGTTCCTGGTTGTATTCAGTGATTTTGCTTAAGAGGAACATATGTGTGATTGAATATTTAGGTTTATATTTCTGATATTCAACACACTACCTATTCCCCTTCTCTTCATTTTCTGTATTCTAGGAATTCCTTCAATAACAACATGCAGACACACTTGAAGGCTCCAACACGGTCTTACTTTAGACTTTGACTATGTTCATAGAATTTTCTTGCTAATAAGGATTGGCTGACCGCTGGAAGCAAACAACATCTTCCAATAGCTTCACGAGTACTATAGAGCGCTGGAATCATTAAAATTCTGCTCTAATTGGTAGCAAGACATCTCATACTACAGGATTGTCGAAGACGCAAATATTTATAAATGAAAGGTTAAAGATGTCTGGTTTCAGTTCTAGGTTCATCAGAATAGATACTCGCCAGAACGTCAGCTGGGTAAGTCAAACCCCTCCCTGTGATGCCCAATCACAGCAGTGGCCTCCCCAGTGAACAGATGAAACTCACGGATCCGGACGGGGTTCAATCTGGTGCTATGTGAATGCTAGGCGAATACGTTACCACTATACTATTTAAGTTATTAAATAGCGCAATGAAGAGATGAAGTCCTTCCCTGTTTGCTTTCTTCGCACAAAAATAAATTTTCCATATTTGCATAAACCTGATTAATTGTTCTTTATCCAGCCATGCTAAATCTTTGCAGGAATAAACGTTGTATTAAACTTACCCAGTAATGAGATGATGTATGATAAAGTTGCTACAGTATTTTACGTTAATTGCTTATTAGAGTCACAGCTAATAATAATGGGCCTGAATGAATGGTTAATCAGGACAATCCTTTGCCTCAACTACCAAGAATATTAAAACCTCGTCAAATTAATCGTCATCGTTACGGTTACATGATCTGTTATTAATGTTATTTAGTGATGTTGCTCTCCTTTTATCTTTAATATTTTTGTATTTATTAAGATTCCTACCAGCTACATAAGTTTTTTTTTTTTATTTTCAAATCTTCTTTGTTAATTCGTTTATGTAAATAGGATTATCATGACCCAACTAATTTTGTTCAAAGTAAATTTTGCTCAAAGTAATTTTTGTTTCAAGTAAATTTTATTTCAAGTAAAATTTGTTCCAAGTGAATTCTATTCTAAGTGAATTTTGTTCTTAAGTGTTTCAAAGCTTAATATTCCATTACATAAAATGAATATGAAAGAGGTCGATAAAAATAAATGTTTTCTCTGATGAAATTTTGAATAGTAAATTCTTTTGACTCTTTCCTTAGTTTGTATACAGGTAAGAGGTAAATGACAGACTAAGACATATTTATAATCTCTTTTGTAAAAATTAGCTCTCGAAAAAGACATTACAATATCTAACTGTCTTCAGCTTAAAGTCTCAATCTATGTTTTGTTCTTGTTCGATTACAAAAGTTTCCTTTTGCAAAAACTTTTAAGTTTTTCACTTGTCTTTGAAGCTCCTTCTCACGATCACAAATGAGCCTCGAGTCATATATGTTTACACAGCGGTATTGAAATATCGTTAACAGATTTCATCTCTCTAATTATTACTTTAATTGCGTTTAGAATTGTGGTAGTTTAGGGAAACATTTACTCTTTATATAGTAAATTTTCTAACGAATTATCAATTGAAAATCTGTGACATTAATCGAGAATACTAAAATACCTAAAGGGGATAGTCATATTACAGATATGATTTGACACTGATATTTCTAATTTAATCGGATATAAAACGTCACTGAAAGATATGTCATGAAAATTAAAGTCAGATTACAAACGAAATGACCAAAAGTGAAGGATAATGTTAAGTGAGTGCATTATTTATAACTCCAAAAAGATGACTTTCTGCGGATAAATAAAAGGAATAAAGGGTCCTAGTTTATGTTCTCACAACCATAAACAAATGGCAGTGTATACTGAGATGCTATTATTATTATTATTATTATTATTATTATTATTATTATTATTATTATTATTATTATTATTATTATTAAGAATATAATGATGATTATGATGATGATGATGAAGGTGAATTATTATTATTATTATTAGTAGTAGTAGTAGTAGTAGTAGTAGTAGTTGTAGTAGTAGTAGTAGTAGTAGTTGTAGTAGTAGTAGTAGTAGTAGTAGTAGTATTATCATTATTATTATTATTAATAGGAATATGATGAGGATTATAATGCTGATGATGATGTTGAATTATAATTATTATTAGTAGTAGTAGTAGTAGTAGTAGTAGTAATAGTAGTAGTAGTAGTTCGGAATTACTAAAAGAGCGAATGACTATTTTATACATAAAACCATTAATTGAAAATTGTTTAAAAAGGCAATTGGTGCAATAATTGTCGAAAATATCCTTTCTCACTTTTTACTTTTAAGAACCCCAGGTTTCTTCCATTCTCTCTATTCGCTTTTTTCCCGAAGGAAAATTGATACGTTACATGATCTCTTAATGAACGGCTAAAGCTCTATCATGTTTTGGTAGGCAGAAATAACTTTCTTGTGCACCATGCAGGAAAATGGCGATTTCTTTTGATTAAAACTGTGGAGTTTAATCCGTTCTACAACAATTCTTGTGATGTGTGCTGTAGGTTTTCGGTTTAGGAAAAAAATACACAATCAAAAAGAGTTGTGACGTAGTAGTGGTTAACGAATAGGATGAACAAAAGGGAAATTATAAGATATTATTAATATACAAATTTAGAAATATCGCATTTCATAAGGAATGACCATCATAAATTAATGTAGTATTCAAATCTCCCTCCTAGATTAAGAATCGTATTTTTAGTAAAGCTATAAAAATCTAGAATTAACAGGAACATTCCAGAATAATTTAGACAGTATTATGAATATGCACGCGATGACATTCCCCATAAAAGATATTATTAGAAAAAAGGAAATCTAATCAAATCTAAATATCACTGCCATTTGTAATGAAATATAACATTAAAAACTTTTTTCTTTTTTAAATCTTTATTCGTATTTTGTTTTCTGTTGTCAAAGACAAGTAGTTTTACTTATTTTTATACGTCTTTTTATTTCATAAGATTTATAAATTATCTAAAGAAAAGAAAGACATTATCTATGGAAACGTTCGTTAGTGATTTCAGTATCGTTGATACTGTTGCACGAAATGTAAAGTTTCACATTTATTCGATAAAATACTCACAAATTCTCCAGAATAATTCATGAAGGTCATGAAATTCCAAATGAGCTACACTGTTATAAATATTTCGTGAAAAAACTAAAAATCTCGGAATAAATGTTGCCAGGCATTTGCTGTTTTAATAACGGATATTTGGATGCAAAAGGGTGATACCACGGTCACCAAGCCGTAAAAGATAATAACAAAGTAGGGTAGAAATAGCGGTCGCCTTTGTTTTACCGAAATACGGCTGACAACAGTATATTTTTACAGAAATTCTTAGATTAAAATTACGGGTTTTTTAAGTGTGCGTCGAAATATGAGCTCAAATTATGAGCACTGAAAATTTGGGGAATAATTCATATAAACTCCGATGAAAAATCATTGAAAGCAAATATTTTCCTCATAAGTTACATGTAAAAGAATGGCAGAAATATACGACCTCGTAAGTAAAAGGTCTAACGATTTATTAGACATTTTCCTAATGCTTGATTTATGAATGCGGTCGCTGCTGAGGACTTATGAATTATTCATGTTTAACAATGAAATATGATGGATAGAAATAGTACGAAAGAAAATCTATAGATAAAAGTAAAGTAAAGAAATATGAATAAAATTTGTCTTGGAATGTTACATATGATTTATTTTGGAAGAAAAATGTCACTTTACATAAATGAGAATAATCACGGCGATACAAAGGGACCATTGCCCTTGAGAAATAAAATGGATTTAACTAGGTGATCATTATGGTACTCAGTACTGTTGAGCCAACTCTATTTTTTTAATTTCTTTTAAATTGAATCATTTGACTTTTTCAAAATACTTCGCTTTATACCATCACCTTCCCTATCATCAAGGTTTCTTTGAAAATTCCATACGGGAGGACACTCTTGTTCCATTGGATATGGTGACCTTTTGGAAAAGTCCTTGTCTGCCGATCTGTCGGACTAAGATTCCAGCCTCACTCGAGCTCGATAGTTTCTTGCAGTGTTGCAACCTCACCATCATTGTGAGCTAAGGATAGGGGTTTTGGGGAGCCTAAAGGACTACCTGCTGAGTCATCAGCTGCCTTTGCCTGGCCCTCCCTGGTCCTAGCTGGGGTGGAGAGGGGCCTTGGATGCTGATCCAATGTATATATGGTTAGTCTCCAGGGTATTGTCACTGTCCCTTGCCCCTGCTATTCATGAGTGGCCTTTAAAAGCTTTTAAAGCCAGACTAGTACATTTTGTTTTTCAGTTAAAGTTTATTCTTTAGCAGCTTTTTCTAGAACTCCATTCTTTAAAGCAAGTAAGCTTCCTTTTATAAAGTTTCATGTTTGAAATATTTTTGTTTTCCATTCAGTTAGATCTTGGCTCTATCTACTTATATTCATCCAGGTTCCTTTGCGTAATGATATAAATAAGGCCTTGTGTTCCCCAGGCTATAAGTAAATGTAGGCCCGACCATCAGAATACTTGTAACCTAAATGTTTTACTTCATTATATATTAGAGAAGGTAAATCATAATGTAAGCGGCTCTATCACCACGTTGGGATAGTTTAAGGCAAGCTTCTAAGGATCTGCAAACATTCTTTAAAAAGTAACTGTCAATTCATTGTGATGCACATTTTGATATATAGAGGACTGGCTGGTTTTAAATACTCCATAGTATACTTAACAGTTTATCTTTTAGTCAGAATGTGCGATCATGTGTACCAATTTTAGACGATAAAAGTGGACACTGAAGGTGAACAATGTGTTTAACACCTGTGTATTTGAAAGAAGATTTTTTTCTTTAAATTCCTCTACCCATAATTGGCAATAACTTCTTTAAATTTCTATACCCATAATGGGCAAAAACTTCTTTGAATTCCTATACCTATAATGGGCAATAACATGGTATTAGGTAAATCAGATAATTAGCGGGAACTGAGTGCACGTTTTGAAAAAAAAAAAAAAAAATACACCTCTAAAAATGTCTTGCAAATGTGTCATAATTGACATAATAAGAGGGCTTTTTCATACCTCCTTCATTTCTATCAGTGCCCTCTAAAACGTCAAGATGTCTCCTATTATTTGTATTGACCCGACCAAGATATCTTCCATCCCTTTGAATGGTCAATACTAAAAGTATTTCTAATATTATTACTTTTACCGCATTTGCAAGATATGTTTGATACTTTCATATCACTAAAAGAATAAAACTTTAATTCTCAAAGTTGACCGGAACAGAGAATCATTCATTTATTTTATTGATAAATCATTTCAAATATTCCTATCCACTCCTGAGTGATAGTACAAGCTTAGAATATTTATTAAAAACTCAGCCGGAGAATAATTACATTACTAGGAATTGTTCGTCACGAAAAGGAGTCTTTTGTTCAATTTATTAAAAGTATAAGAAGACTTTCATTCGTGTTTTTAGACGTCACAAGAGGATTCTTATTCAATTTCCTCTTAATTTTAAGAGTTTTTCCTTACTCCGATGACCTGCACAAGGAAAGTTCATTTGCTACTCTGTGAAACTTGTCAATGTTTTTATATCATAAGATTTTTTATTCTACGAAAACAGATCTCCAAGGAAAGATGTTTTCTTTTGTTTTGTTATCATTACTTGCTTCAAAACATTTTTCCCTTCTTGAGATTCTAAGAACTCTCCTCTTTCGGAAAGTAAATACTTTTGCATCCAGCTGAGGAATTAATGAACAAAATATAATGAAAATGTATACATGGGTACAAAGTGTAAAAAAAAAATGATCTCAACATAATCCACAACTCGTAGAGGATAGCTCTCCAGATTTGAGTGTAACTGCGCAACGATCTGGAATCCTTGTTATTAAAAAGGGCACGACAGTTCTTTTGCAAGTCACAAAAGCCGGAAATAAGGCTTGCTTCAAACGAGAGGTTTTTATCCACACGGGAAAATTTTCGCTCATTAGGAGGTATGTCTTCCACGAGTGTATTTTACCTGAGCGGCCTCGTAGTATTCTAGAAGCTGCTACATTGGAACTATGCTGGTTAGCGGCTGATAAATCTCATTGCTCTTTATTTATCTTTAATCCACGTGGAGACACCGCACGGCATCAAATCACTCGTGTGAAGAGAGCCTAAGAGTCACCCGATTGCTCTCTAATTGAAGTAACCTCAAAGGTGTTTCTGACTTTCAGTCATGAAATGCAATATCTTTATTCAAACCGCAATAGGCACATCGCTCTTCCGTATTACAAGTTTTTGCCTTATTTGCTTTGGAAGACTGCTCATAAATACAAAAGAAAAATTGCAGTGATTGTTACCATGCATTTCAAATTTATTACTTTAATAGTTACTCTTACAATTAGGTTAAAAACCATATCCGAAAAAAAGCTTTTATTGCTTCCAATGATTATTAACGAGGTCATATTTTCATGTACTTAACAAAATTTGACCTACATAAACAGCATAAATTCGAGCTCTTTTTATTTTCATTAATTTTTTTCCTAATTATCAATCTGAGGCCAATTAAATTCTATGAATTTCTCTGTCAATAATTTCTTTTACTCAAACCCCATTTTTAGGAAACCTGACGTATATCTCTGTATAAAAGACTTGGCTTGAATATATATATATATATATATATATATATATATATATATATATATATATATATATATATATATATATATATATACATATATATATATATATATATATATATATATATATATATATATATATGTATATATATATGAATATATACATAAATATATATATATATACATGTATATATATATATATATATATATATATATATATATATATATATATATATATATGTGTGTGTGTGTGTGTGTGTGTGTGTGTGTATGTGTGTGTATTATATACATATATATTATTATTATTATTATTATTATTATTATGATTGTTGTTATTGTTATTATTATTTTTAGCTAAACTACAAACCTAGTTGTAAAAGCAATATGCTATTAGCCCAGGAGCTCCAACAGGGAAAAATAGCCTGGTGAGGAAAGGAAACAAGGAAAATGAACAAACTAAAAGAGAAGTAATGAACAATTAAAATGAAATATTTTAAAAACAGTAGCAATATTAAAATAGATCTTTGCTATACAAACTTAAAAAAAAAGCTTTAAAAATGATGAAGAGAAATGAAATGAACTTCACATTAAGCCCAATTATTATTCCCATATCAATGATGAAAAGACCAACTCTGACCTCAAATGCAATCACAGGAAATCCGCCATATCAGAAACTAAGCCACGAAATGAAGCTCTGTCAGAGTAATGGATTTAATAAGGCCAACTCTTAATTAGCAGCATTGCATGTTTATGAGGATCGTGTTAAAGATCTAATTCGGTCACTTACCTTCATTACAGGAGGTTATATAGGCCAGGGCAAAGACAGCTGGGCTGAGAAGCCTTCGTTTGCTTATCCAATTAAACCAATCTTTGTTTACATGTTTTGTTATTCGATACGATGTAACTGGAATTATTATATATATTTGACTTTACAATCAGACAAAGTAATGCTTTTAGTATGATTCATGCAGATAAAGTGTTTTATATTGTAATAAGAACACATTGAAATGACGAAGTTGAAATGACATTCTTTATAAACTGATGGTTTGACAGTACGAAGCAGCACCAATTATTAGTCATGGTTAAAAGAATACATTTTAACCCTGTTATTAGTAATGTATAAAGAAAACAACAATACGAAAATGGGCAACCTAATTTTATAGAAATTATTATATGCTATAAATCGGTGAGCAATGATTTGAAGAAAAGTAAATGAAAAGAGCTGTCGCAACAATATGAAAATGTATTGAATGTAAACAGTATATTCAAATTCTACAAAGAAATGATATCATGAGATGTTAATAGTGGGAGTTGAACTGCTAATTATTACGCATTGGAATGCTGTTATTCACATTATTATTATTATTATTATCATTACTATTATTATTATTATTATTACTTGCTAAGCTACAGCCCTAGTTGGAAAAGCAGAATGCTATAAGTCCGAGGGCACCAAAAGGAGAAAATAGCCCAGTGAGGAAAGGGAATAAGGAAACTACAAGTCATTATTCTCAGTTCTTTTTATGAATAACACCTTTAAATATCATAAATATTTTCAACTTAGAAAAAGATGATTCTACAATCATGTGCACACAACAATTATGTTTTATACATTCCTAAAGGCAGGAGTCCATTGTAGTTTGTGTAAAGAATTAGTGAAAGCGAAATCTCTTAATCATATATATATATATATACACATGTGAATTGGTAGTTACAATGGATTATCCATTGTTTAAATTAAAAGGTTCTTTGAATTCCCTTTAAAAAAAAAAAAAAAGCTCATCACTCGGTTTTTAAAGTGTGCAATATTATATGCGGTAAAAGCAGCAACGAATTCTGCTGATAAAAAGATAAATATTTAAACCCCGAATCTTTTATTAATTATGTAAAAATACTTTTAGTTTGCGAACAGAAAGTTATAAAACGTTCTCAACAACCTGGTCTTGAAAGCCACAGCCTTCCCAGTAAAGAATATTTCATAGATGATTTTTGAACACCAGTTCTTATGCAAAAGCCCTATTAACATGGTTCAACCTCATCCTCTACTGTAGGTGCAGGTGCATAATATGCAGCTTTTACTTTGAGAAGATGCACTGAATACCTCAGAATCTTTCCCAATTACTGTCAAGTTAGTTCGAGCATATTTCGCATTTCACATTCGTTATCGTAAACAACCAGCAAAACTCAGATAGAATTGCTATTTCCTTCGCTGAGGTTTTCCCTCAGTCAGGTTGCCATTCAGAATTAAAATTGCAACTCTTCCATCAAGTAATATGATACGCCATTATCAAGAATTTGCAAAAGGCTAATGCCAGGATTCAATTATGCAAAAGAGCTTTTAGGATAACTGTATTGACCTTTTTCGCTGCCAGCAATATTTTGCGTTGTTATATATTTACTAGTGTACGTGACCCGTCAGAAATGACGGCTAAATATTAGGTACATATGTACACTATCGCTCATGCAGCCCCCTCTGACCAGGATATGACTACTCCCTCTCATCACTACCCGAGAGATGGAGAGAGCTGAGCGTGACCGGAAAGAAATATCTCTCTATCTAGTTCTATCTATCTATCTATCTACCTACCTGTGTATATATATATATATATATATATATATATATATATATATATATATATATATATATATATATATACATATATATATATATATATATATATATATATATATATATATATATATATATATATATATATATATACAGTATATATATATATATACACAACTAGAACCAGACACTTGCTCTTTATTTTATAAGGTAAATTCCACAAGCTATTTTGCTGTTTTTACAGCATTTCTAAATGTGTTTCTTGTTTGTAATGTTTTGGAAATGAGCCATAAATCGATATGCCTGAATTTATTGTGTATTTCGTTTGATTCTTTTTATCAACTTTCTATTCACTTGTCAATGTTTTGTATATTTTGCAATCATTATATATATATATATATATATATATATATATATATATATATATATATATATATATATATATATATATATATATATATATATATATATATAAGAGCGAAGATAACACACCACCTCGATTATTTAATTATTTATTTATCATTATTTCTTCCCCTTGAATAAATCCCTAGAGAGATTAGACCTATATGGTGGGTGGTCTTTTTTTCCGATGTCACTTCGTTCGGCAACTCTTCGTCCACGTCTTTTTGTCCAATATAGGCACCGTTGACTATAATCTAAGCTTCGGCTTATATAATTTGTTGCAAGTTTCAAAACCATGACATTAACTAACTTTTGCTTAATATACAAAACGACATAAGAAAAATCAAATAATAACTTTGAATTCATAACCCAAATGCATAAATTGTTTTTATTAGACTACAGGACTAAGCTTAAATTATTTCCCCTCTCGACGCCCTCTTCCTCATTTGGACATTAAAGCATTTAAGTATTTTTTTTCGATTTTTTTAACGCTCTGAGTTCTTTCAATAATATTTTTTTTTCTTCATAAAAATGGACCAATGTTGTCTCATACATACACACGTTTATAAAGTGAAATATAATAGTTAATACTAAATGGAAACTTATGAAAAACGCTTGCCCGATGGTAAAATATAAAGTAATCACCAGTTTCCCCACCCCTACTACATGTATTAGTAGAGGAAGAGATGAAGGAGAAGAGAGAGAGAGAGAGAGAGAGAGAGAGAGAGAGAGAGAGAGAGAGAGAGAGAGAGAGAGAGAGAGAGAGAATACAACACCAGACCAAAGAAAGCCTGTTGCTGTTTCGCTGGATAACCGGGGGACGTCAGTGACAGGATACTCTCTTTCTATCCTGCCTGTCTCGGAACCCCAAACCGAGAGGTAGTCCTGAATCGGAAGACACCCAAGAGGAAGGATCCTCAACGGAGTCGATTTCTTAGGGCTTGACCCGACCCAGGACTCTCGGAAAACCCGAGTCTCTTTACTTTAGGTTATCCAGGACGATACAGACATCACTGCCATTACTGGTCGGAAAATATTTTCCATTTAGGATGACTCAAACATTTTATGCAAATTTTATAGATTTGTTGATAGATTCATAATTTCTTTCAAAGATTAATAATTAAGAATTTAGTTGCCTTTACTACTAATCATTATTACAGCTATTTATGAATTTTAGATTTTTTTATTAATCAAATAAATAAGTAATATGATGGGCAAGGAGAGGCACCCGAGGAGATACTACTGCTAAAGAGTTATTTGGTAATGTGATGGCAAGATAGTACTACATTGGATCCCTCTCTGGTTAAAGCTCATTTTTCCTTTGCCTAATTTCCGAGTCAACACAATATTAATATCTCCATTAACTTTTAAAGGCCAAGACTGAATAACAATATTTTCTTATTCCAATTTGATTTGGAATAAAATAGTTTATTTTTAAAATCATTGATTAAAGATTTGGTGTTGATGTACTCTACATAAAATGAAGAGATTATAAATAGATGGAGAGAGTTGACTAGAGCGGCCGACCCTTCAATACAATGGGAATGATGAGGTTGAAAGAAGACAGTTACTTAAGTAGCTAAGCCAATCTATAGTCTATGCTTGAAACATTATTTAAAAGAACAATATCATGTCGACCTTTCATTGGTCGGAAATTTAGTCTGAACACTGTGTCACTGAGACGACCTTTCAATATGAAAAACTTCACACCCCCAACTTCAATACTCCTTTGTTAGGCCTATGAATACTTCCATTCCTTAACTTGAATATCCAGCCTAGAATATCTATTGAACAGTCACAAATAATTTCCAAGATTTCACTATAACTGTTGTTTGTTCGTAACTATGACGTCTAAGTTCAAACAATAGTTATAGAACATGTTTGATATAATCCTTTGGACACTTCCATTTCACAGAATGTGAAGTGGATGATGAATGGAGAAGTATTGATTTAAAAACTCAATATAGAGACGACTGGCGAAATGAAACCGAGGCCCTTTGCGTCAGTAGGCGTAGGAGAGGATGATGATATGTATAATGAATTCTAATTAAAACTCTAAAATGTTAAAACAGTAAACTGGTCATTTTTATTAATAAAAGTAACTTCACAGAACTAGTTTCTTCCTGTCCAAAAAAAAAAAAAAAATAAAAAAAATAAAAGCTGATCGTAATCGTTTGCATACTAAAATAGATCGATTTTGCTGCTATCAAAGAAACACAGGAGGAATATAAATGTTGTATTTTAGAATACTGCACAAAAGCAACGATGTTCCTGCTGACTGCAATGTCAGATAGGCCTACAATACAATGCTCTATAGATGCAGGAGCTGTAATGATATATAGGCCTACAATGCAACGCTTAAAACATATAGATGCAGAATCTGCAATGCAGGATAGGCCTACAATCCAATGCTTAAAGCATAGAGATAATTTAAATGGAAAACATGACGGTGTTTTTATGCTTTGACATCACTGCACTTGAAGGATCACAGTCCTTTAGGCCTACGCAATACGAGCTGACGGTTAACTAACTTAAGAAAACTCGCTTATTAAGCCATTTTCTAATCTTGCATTCTAGTTTAGCCCTTTTCCTTATTTCTTCATCTGTGGCTTTGATCTAACTGATTTTATTCTTTTATTTATTTAAATTGTCTATGGATGATTGAAACACTTAGGATTTTCTCTGTTCCTTTCATGTAGCCGCTTCTTTCACTCCGAGCAACTTGCACACAAGCAAATTATCTCCTCGATTTCAGGGACAAAAATGCTCATACAATTGGTTATCCCATATAGAAATTATTAAATCCCTTAGTAAATATATATTATTTTGATAAATGTATAATTCATATTAGTTTTGGAATGAATTTTATATTTTGAGGCTTTTATAATTAAAGAGTCACATAGAAATTTAAAATATCGATATATCATGAAATTATTTTGTTGGTTTCTGCGCGTGGAAGTCGTCTGTCAGTGTTCGCTTAGACTCGGTGTCGACAACTACTCTTGGATTATGTGCATCGTAACCTACCGAAATTTTCACTGTGATTCCCGTAGAGTTCAACCACGATGTCTATTTGGTATCTGGGAGAACTTGGGTGGGGTTATTACCCTATAGAAAACAGACATTGTGATGGTTATCCAACCTGTACATGTGATTTCTGTGATGGCTATAAGGAGCAACGTGAATTCATTTTCAAGAAAATGATAGGACATAACTACACTGTAAATCCAGTAGTGAAATACCACCATTCCCACTGCCCCTGTGAGGGATGTAAATATCTCTCTGACCAGCTTAAAAAGTGTACTAAGGAAATAATCCGTATGGAAAAGAACAAGAAAAAGAAGACTTCTATAGACTCTTCACCAGTGCCAGAACCAGCCCCAGCATCGCCACTTGTGACTCCAAGGACTGAGAGCACAGACTCGTCCTTGTCTGTCCCTACAACTCCTCAGCAATTAGGTGCAACTGCAGTCATCCCTCCTACCAACGAGCCTGAGTCCTCCAACGCCATGGAGACCGAACAGGGGGCCCACTCTATGGACTGCAACTGCACAGATTGCCTCCAGACACTTCTGCAAGAAGCCACTGTTATACAAG
Organism: Palaemon carinicauda; assembly: GCF_036898095.1. Taxonomy (NCBI): domain Eukaryota; kingdom Metazoa; phylum Arthropoda; class Malacostraca; order Decapoda; family Palaemonidae; genus Palaemon; species Palaemon carinicauda. Next base: position 130,142,862 of record NC_090731.1, read on the forward strand.
AGAACATCCCAGCTACACAGCCAAAGAAACCTCTGCCAAAGTTTCGACTTTCACAGGCAAACCACGAGCTCTCTTATGCCTCTGTTGCTGCCATGGCTGCCAAACCTGGCATGCAACTCACTGCAAGACCTAACAGGAAAGGTGATCTTATCATCTATCCCAAGGACATTGAGACAGCCAGATTCCTTCAGAAAGACTCCACCTTAACACTGCTGGATCCTGCTTTTATCAGGAAGAAGGCAGTCATTACCAGGTATCCTGTGACGATGCCTATCTCCATTGTGACCTCGTGCAGCAATATTGACTGTGTTGTTCGCTGCACAAGCAAGGATGACGTTCCTGTTCAACGCCTAATTGCCACCTTTATAGGTCCAGTTCCTTCCAAACTGGACTTAGGAGTCTGGGGTACTTTCCCCATCGAGGAATACACACCTGAGCCCCTTCGATGTTACAGATGCCAACGCTTTGGACATCATAAAGAAGAATGCAGAGGCCCCATTATTTGCGGTATCTGCAGCCAGCGACATAGCACAGAAGTGTGCATAAAGGCCCATAAAGAAGGACGACAAACTACATCCAAGTGCCCCAATTGTTCCAAGCCACACCATGCTTGGAATAAGCGCTGCCCAGAGCGCCTCAAGAGGATAGCAGCTATGAAGAATACATCCTCCTCAAACCAAAACAAACCAGCTCCATCCCAGCCACCCAAAGAACAGAGAACTCCTCGCCAGAGAAGACCAACTCAGCCAACTCCTGCTCCTACTTCTACATCTACAATAGCTCCTGCATCTACACCTACAACTGCTCCTAAAAAGGACCAGCAACGACCTGCAACTGTTCCTAAGAAGGATCAGCGCCGACCTGCAACTGCTCCCCAAAGGGACCAACAACGACCTACAACTGTTCCTGAGAAGGATCAGCACCGACCTGCAACTGCTCCCCAAAGGGACCAGCAACGACCTTCATCCTCTTCCCCTTCCCAAACCTTGACTCAAGCAATTGAGTCTCTCACCTTGCAAGACCTCATACCTATCGCCTTACAGATCCTTACCAAAGTCCTCTCCCTCTCATCATTCTCCACCTTCCAGCAATTCCTGCAACAATTCCAGTTTCCAGCCAATGAGCAGAGATAATCCTTCCCTCTTTGTAATCCTCTCCTTTCAAATTCCCTAATCCTAAAAGGAGAATAGCTATTACAAGGCTGTCTTCCTCATAAGGAAACAGCTCTTGTTTTTCCTGTCTCCCACCCTCTTTTCCTGTTATCCCTCCTCTTACCCTATCCTTAGGGGGCCGTTCTCGTGCCAGCTGACCGAGCGCAGCACAGTTTTGGCCCCCTCCCCCTTTCCCATCACAAGAGCAGGAATAAACTTTTTTGTTTAAACCTTCTCCTTTACTCTCCTACTAAAATTTCCTTCACTCCTCTCCCAGTCTCTTTTACTTACTGGGACTTACTACTATCAATACTTTATCCTCTGACTAAAAACTTTCTTTCGTGGACCTAAAAGGGAGTCCCCCTTTTCGGGTTACTATCTACCCCTTGTCACGTCTTGTACCATTCCATTCCATTCCATCATTCATTTATCATCCTTACATATCATTTCCTTTACCTATCCCTAACCTGACATTCCTTTTCCTATTATTACCTAACGTTCCTTTTACTAATACAAATTTTACTCCTTGGAGTATACCTTTTACAAACCCAATCCTATTACGGGCTGCCCAAAGGCAAGAGCCCGTGTCATGCTATATGCATGGCAATCTACACACACACACACACGTCGTCTGTCATTCGTCGATCCATCCCTTGTGTTAATTAATATTAATTTTCAAATCAACCATTATCATTCTTAATAAATGCTGAGTATTATTCATAGCATAAAATTGTTATAGTGATCTTAGGCCTTCTTCTTCTTCTTTTATTATTATTATTATTCTTATTATTATTATTATTATTATTATTATTATCATTATTATTATTATTGTACGTGACCCGTCAAAAAAGGAGGGCTGAATCTTTAGATAGATATGCACAAGCATGCGCTCCCTTCTCCCCAGGGCATGAGTACTCCCACTCTCCCCAACCAGTGGGACGGAGAGAGTTCCGTATAACCATAAAGAAATATATATATATATATATATATATATATATATATATATATATATATATATATATATATATATATGTATATATATAGAATATATATATATATATATATATATATATATATATATATATATATATATATATATATAGTCATGCACTTGCTCATTATTATGTAAGGGAGATTATTATTATTAATATTATTGTTATCATTATTATTATTATTATTATTATTATTATTATTATCATTATCATTATTATTGTTATTATTATCATTATCATTATCATTATTATTATTATTATTATTATTATTATTATTATTATTATTATTATTATTATTACAATCCAAAGACTCCGAGAAGGGTAGCAAACAAGCACGGAAACGAAAAGACGCAAAGAATCAACTAAAAAATATGTAATCATGATCCCAAATTTCCCATTAATGTGTGAGGCTGACTGTAATGACATCTTGTACTTTCCCTCAATGTTTTTGTCCTTTCGATGTTACCTGGGAAGCAGTAGAAAATTAAATCAGAAGTTATAATATTTTAGTCAAGTTTCTATAAAGTCGTAATCGGATATAAGTTAGAAAGAAGAATTACTGTATCTTTAAGTTGGTTAAACACATCTAACGCAGAGAGAGAGAGAGAGAGAGAGAGAGAGAGAGAGAGAGAGAGAGAGAGAGAGATCCTTGATCAATCAATATAACTATTTTAGTGAACATTATGATGTAAAACCTTCAGCGATACCATCTAACTGAATCCTTCTTGTGTTTTCTATCATAAACCTTTAATATTATCATAAAATATTTATCATAAAAAAATTGTTTTCGTAAAACCACTAATTATATAATTACCAGGTTATTTAATTTTAGAAAAACTTAGAAACACCAAAATATAGTTTTATTGATACTCAATGACTTGAATATATATATATATATATATATATATATATATATATATATATATATATATATATATATATATATATATATATATATATATATATATATATATATATATATATATGTATATATATATATATATATATATATATATATATATATATATATATATATATATATCAAAATGGGTTGGAAATAATCAAATGAGACAAAGGATTGGATTCCACCAATGTTGACCAAATCAGATCATCCTGGACTTAGTAACTAGTAAACTATGCTGGGTCGGAGCCAATGAGCAGGTTATCGAGTAAGCAGATTGATCCTGAATGAATCCCAGAAGACGGAAAATTTAGTCCCTATGAAGAAAATGAATTTGCTTTACGGTATCCATGTATGGCTCGTAGCCTGATGCTGTCCACTAGTTCACCCAGCTGAAAATGAGTGTCATTATTTACAGATGTCATAGCAATCGGCGTTAGCGTTAAAACCTCACTCAACAGACATTATATATAATTGATAGCACCTCGCCTTCCAGAGGGACGACAGGCCTATAGTATATGACACACACACGCCTACACGAACATATACACACCCATGCTCCGGCATCTAAGGACAATTGTATAAGAAAAGATATATGTCCAAAAGCGTATATATATATATATATATATATATATATATATATATATATATATATATATATATATATATATATATATATGTGTGTGTGTGTGTGTGTGTGTGTGCGTGTGTGTGTGCGTGTGTTGGTATAGGAGAATTTACATATATACTATTAAGTTAACTTTAAAGAAAAATTATGAATTATGTTGAACATTCATACTTTTTAAATTTGATAATCAACTTTAGCTAACTAAGAGACGTTACGAATAGAAAATTCACAATAACTAAAAACTCGTCAGAACAGCAGAGAAACCAGTTTTTAATATACGGGTGACAAACATTACAAAAATCCTCTCATCTCCCTTTCCTAGAAAAAGTCTGAATCCTTTGCGAACAAAGTTAATCTAAATGCTCCAGTTTCATTTGAAAATGATTGTTTTATTAAAGAGGTTCATCAATATTAATTTTCTTTGGCCTAACTGTTCCGGAAACGATTCCTGGGAAGATGATTTAATCAACCTTTTTTTCACCAAGGTCTCGAGAAAGTTTGGTGTTGCAGGAATTTAGCAGAGCTAGGAAAAATCTTGATGGAAACCTCAGGAGAATATCACTCATGTATATTTTCGTTTACGTAATGATGAAACGATGCAGTGATGGGAAAAACAAGTAAGATTTTATTGCATGAAATGATACTAGTGTACCAACCGTGTGTCACTCCGGGGTCACCAATGTGACAGGCCGAGAGGAGGTTGTGAACTCAAAGGCAGGAAGCAATCAACTGAGTTCACAACCTCCTCTCGGCCCGTCACATTGGTGACCCCGGAGTGACACACGGTTGGTACATGGGCCCGTCACACTAGCTATATATGAAGATTACTTGAAATGTAAATGACTATGTGGTGAAAACACATTTGGATATTGAAACAAGTATAATGTTGTTTAGCTAAATATGGAAAGAAAATGTGATTTCTTGACCACGATGGATGTAACACTCAAACGAAGAACCAGGAAAAGGCAATTCATTGAATGAAAGAGAACATTTAAGGGATTAAATAATACTCGATGCTAAAACAAAAATTCAAACAGGAATGAAGGAAAAATACGAGAGTAACCAACAATATATTTTGTTCTTGCATTTTTTACTCGAATTATCCAGCCTATTACAGATCTTCCTCTTTCATTTGTCATATCACCTACGATTTTTCCCACCTCTCACCAAATTATTGTCCTCCACGTTAAAGGTCACTCATGAATGGCAGAGGAAAGGGACAAGGACATTGCCCTAGCAGGACAATGCCCTAGAGACTGACCATATATACATATGATCAGTGCCTAAGCCCCGTCTCCTAAGCTGGGGCCAGGAAGGGTCAGCTAATGGCTGGTGATGACTCAACAGATAGACCTATAAGGCTACCCCCCAAACACCCATCCTTAGCTCAGAAAGACGGCGAGGTTTCAGACACTACGAGAAAATATTGAGCTTGATCAGGACTCGAACCCCAGTCCAGCAGATCATCAGGCAGGGACGTTTCCAATAGGCCAGCAAAACGACAATCGATCCTTCACTTATTGAATTCACCAACCTCTTCAAAAGAACCTCCAACTTTTCAGTTACTTTTAGCATTCATCTTCTCCACTTCACTTCCATTGACTTCTGTGAAAACCAAAGGATTTCCTCTCAGGATTTGAATACCTCAGTCAATTCACTTATTTAGTTAATCCCTTCCTCTTATATCTTATTAATATTCCAAATATTTGATCATGAATTCATATACGGTTCAGTTGATTGCATGCTTGTATCAATACCAACATTCAATGCTTTTCTTCCAGACAGACATACATTGATAGTAAAATTATGATTCTTCGTAAAATTTACTCTTAACTTTAACCTTTTAAACGCCCATAAACTCGTGCTATATGATTCTAGGTCTCTCTTCATTTTTCTAATCAACGCCGTATTATCTGAAAATACAAACCATCCCACAATAAGCAATTCACGACCCATTTTTTATCGCACTATTTTTCATCAAACAAAAAACCCCTTTTCTTTCTGAATATTTGTATCACTCCAGTAATAAAGATATCGAGCCATAACAGAGAACTAACGCAATTTTGTCTAAACCTTAATCTAAAAGATAAAAGTCAATCTCATACCTAACGATAATACAGCATTCTTTACTTCCATTAAAAAAGCATTTTATCGCTCTGCGTAACGTATCACCCATACCTTATATCATCATTACATTCCTTCTATTGAAGGCTTTATATAATGCCTGATTGCATAACTATTTCACAAATACCAGACAAACACACACACACACACACATATATATATATATATATATATATATATATATATATATATATATATATATATATAAATAAATATACAGATATATACATATATATACACACACACACACATATATATATATATATATATATATATATATATATATATATATATATATATATATATATATATATATATATATATATTTAGATATATATATATATATATATATATATATATATATATATATATATATATATATATATATATATATATATATATATATATATATATATATTCGTGATGCTTATGTTTTCAAATATCGATACTTAAATATTTATACCGTGTGCTACACGGTATATCTTAGCAATCCATGTTTGCCAACGGTTATACTCGTGTGAGCGGATGAGCACCTTGGTGGGGTAATGAGAGCTTTGGGTGTGAAGGAAATGCCCCCCTAAATCTCAATGAAGTCACTGGCAGCAGGGTGACAGAATGGGCAAATGCTCTCTTTGGCTTCTACTCCTGATGCCTGGTAGTTGAATTTACTAGAATTAGTAAGGACTGGCACGGCTCACTTGCCTTAGTTACATAGGCACTGCGCTTCACAAGGAACTGGCTATCCTTTGATGTATCTAGCCAATGAATCCTCTATATATTTAGTCAGGCATGGATAGAGAAGATGAAAGAATGCCCTCCATTCCAGGGCATAGCAGGATGCTAAGAATCTCCTGGTTTATAAATACTAAAGAAAAATTTAAAATAGGTAATTGGAATGTTAGAACTATGAATCAGATTGGGAAGTTACAGCAAGTGGAGAGTGAATTTATGATATATAGTTTGAATATATTGGCCCTAAGTGAAACACGTTATAAAGGGATTGGTAAGGAAACTTCAGACCAAGGGAATATATACATTTACTCCGGAAGATCAGATGGAGTTAGAAGAGAAGGGGTAGGAATGATGTTGACACCAAGAGCAGAAAAGGCTTTAACCGAGGGGAGATCGGTAAATAGTAGATTGTTGCTAGCCAAGTTCAAATTAAAGTAGTGCAATATGAGTATTATAGTTTGCTATGCCCCAACAAATGATTCCCCTGAAGAAAGGAAAGATGAATACTATGAAGAACTACAGAGGATAATAGTTGAGATCCCTAAGAGAGATATGAAAATTGTGATTGGTGACTTCAATGCTAAAGTTGGAAGAAATAATCAAGGGATAGAGAATGTGATAGGTGTCGAGGGTCTTGGCGAAGTTGCAAATGAAAATGGATAGCATTTCATAAGTTTATGTTCAGCAAACAATCTTGTCATTGGAGGTACTCTGTTCTAACATAAGAACATCCACAAGTATACATAGACTTCACCATGTGGCAATTACAAAAATCAGATAGATCACATTGCCATTAATAAAGAGAGAACGAGGACTCTGAGGAATGTAAGAAGTTATAGAGGTGCAGATATTGGTAGTGATCACCAGCTCCTCATTGCCACGCTGAATTTAAAACTGAAAGCACCGTACAGAAAGATAGATAGAATACCTAGGTTTTATACAACTAAGCTTCGAGAGGAAGAGCACAGAAAAATATTTGCAATTGAATGTAGGAATTGATTTGCAGTCTTAGAGACTTTAAGAGACGGAGAACAGAGAATTAATGAAGAATGGTGTGATATCAAGAACATATATCAGTCAGTTGGTAGTGAAGTCTTAGGACAAACAGTTACAAGAAGAAAGCCATGGATATCGAATGATACTTGGGATACTATAAAAACGAGACAAAGACAAAAATTGATTGTTGAAAGTTTTCGAGGAAGTAATGAAAATTATAAGGTAGAGCATACTAAGTATTCCAGTATTGACAGCGAGGTCAAAAGAAAAGCTAGGAATGACTGGAGAGAGTATTTACACAGTAAAGCAGATGAGGTCAACAAAGCTATGAATTTGGGAAGTGGCTATGGTGTGAGAATTGTTCATAAAATTATTAATGAAATCTCGACTGGGGTAAAGAAGAAGAAGCATTCACCCATCAAAAAGAGAGATGGCTCTTTTATAGCAACAGAAGAAGAAGAAAGACAACGTTGGATGGAACATTTTAGTGGGGTTATGAATAGTACATATGAAGGGAATAATTTGATTGATATACCTGAAGCCGATGAAGACCTTGATGTGCCCATGAATCAATTCAGTGTGTTTGAAGTCGAAGCTATCCTAAAAAAACTAAAGAGACGGAAAGCCCCTGGATACTATGGAATAACTGCCGAGATGATACTGGCCAAAAATGAAGTGGCTCCCAGACTACTTACAAGATTATTTTGTAGAATGTGGCATGAAGAGGCATAACCTGATGAATGGAAGTTAGAATGTTGGTGAAAATACCTAAAAAGGGTGACCTGACTGATTGCAATAATTACAGAGGCATAACACTTACGTCAGCTGTTATGAAAATATATAGTATGCTTATTCTTAAGAGACTGGAGAGAAAGATTGATGAAAAGCTGAGAGATGAACAAGCACGATTTAGAAAAGGTTGAAATTGCACTAACCAAATTCTCATTTGAGACATGTTGTACAGCAATGCGTAGTATTTAGAAATTCCCCTTTGATGCTATTTATGGACTATGAAAAAACCTTTGATAGTGTGCACCGGCACGATTTTGTGAAGAGTCCTGTGTTATTATGGAATTCTTCTTAAATATGTAAATTTGATTAAGTCTGTTCATGAGCAAAGCAAGTGCAAATTTGATGTTAATGGAGTCTTATCAAGTGAGTTTCCAGTGAACAGCGGAGTACTCCAAGGGAATGTGTTGTTACCTAAGCTGTTTATCCTCCTCATGGACTTGGTAATGTGTGGAACAGTGAGAGATGGTGGAGAAGGGTTAGACTGGATTGGTGATAGGAATTTAGCAGACCTAGAGTATGCTTATGGTGCTGTCCGTCTTAGCAGAACACCACAGGATTTGCAATGGTTGCTTACCAGAATGCAGGAAATATCACAAGAGGTGGGTCTAAAGATAAATAGAGGAAAGACAGAGATGATGGGAACAGAATATGCAATTGAAGATGAAATATCATTGGAAGGGAAAGGATTAATGAGGAAGGTTGATTCTGGAGTTATAATCACACCACCATGTAAACTAGCAACATGACATTTCTGTATTTAAGACAATCCATTAAACCCTACTCTCTCTCTCTCTCTCTCTCTCTCTCTCTCTCTCTCTCTCTCTCTCTCTCTCTCTCTCTCTCTCTCTCTCTAAATTCATTAGTTGATCTTTACTGCCATATCTGGACTGAGGGTAGTAATTACTGTGCAAAAACAAAAACCCAGTTAATATTTTCAATGTGGTCTCTATAAATTATAATCATGCATTTTTTTTTTTAAAAGCGATCACTTCTAAGCGAATTTCTTCCGGATTTCCAAAGGAGTTCTTGAAGAACTCGTCCGGAGACTTAAGGCGGAATTCAAGAAATATAATTAAAATAAGGTTTTCAACTCAATAATAATAAATATTATTTAAAATTACTATTGTGAATTATTTAGAAAAATACTTATTTTTTTATTGTGAAGGTATTTTCAATTCCTAAAATGAGCGTTTAAAAGAGTCAACGATGTCTAATTGCTTAAAAAATCTACATAACTATATCGGAAATTTTGAGTTGAAAGCAATACTCCAAAATTCTCTCCGTCTTCAGGGATATGTTATGATGATTAAAATCTTTTTACTGCGTCTCATTCTACCTTCAGGCGTCAGTGACCTTGGAAGTTATGACGCCGCCTTGTGTCAATGACCTTTGTATTTGTGTCACTTGCCAACCTAATTAATATTTAAATATGACCATATATATGGCTTATTTTGTATTTATATATATATATATATATATATATATATATATATATATATATATATACATATGTATATATATATATATATATATATATATATATATATATATATATATATATAAATAAATATATATATATATATATATATATATATATATATATATATATATATATATATATATATATATATACATACATATATATATATATACATATATATATATATATATATATATATATATATATATATATATATATATATATATATATATATATATATATATATATATATATATATATATATTTGCTTATTGACTCACAAAGCACTTACAAGTGATAAGCCTAAATAGTTTCGTGATTGCTTGGTCCCCTACCCTGAAGCTACCAGCGCCGCTGTAAGAGTTAGACATGCTGACGACCCACATAGACTATTCGAAATTAGTGTGAATCATGTAATAGGAGGAAGAACGTTCAGTTATGCTGCACCGAGACTCTTTAACGACCTTCCACTCGATGTCAAGAATAGCAATAATGTGGCAGCTTTCAAGAAAAACCTGAAGACTTGTCTTTTTAGAAAGTGTTATAATAGTGACATGAAAACTATTAAGACTGAATACAAATGCTAGCGAAATAACTGATAACGATACAGAGCAAAATATTAACTGGAAAGAAATTATTTTTTTCACACACCAAGGCCCGCCTGAAAAGACCTTTAGTGTTTGGTGGAGGGCGAGAAATAAACCCCTAAAAGTAAGTAGTAGTAAGTAAACAACCCACAGCCATAATTTGTAGTAGAACGTTAATTGGTCATAAACACAAAACAGATAAACATAAATTATATAATTCTAAATTGTTGAACAATATTGGTCATGATGAAATTATCCAATTTATACAAACCAGCACTTATATTTAAAACACAATCTTTGTTGTGCAAACTCGCTTCCTAAGCCATTTTCTAATCTTTCTTTCTAGTTGTGCTCTCTTCCTTGGCCCTCTTTATTTCCTCATCTTTTCTTATTATATTATTGATTTTATTCTTTCAGTAGTGCATTTAAAGTGTCTAACTGTCTATACATGTCTGAAACACTTGGGATTTCCTCTGCTCCTTTCTTGTTGCTCGTCACTTTATTCAGAGGAACTTTTGCACACAACAAAATAACCCATCGATATCTTCCGTTTTCTTTATCGTCTTCAATAGGGATTTCAGGACGAAAGATTCTTATATAATCAGTTATGTATAATTATAGAAATGATTGAATATTCGGAAAAATATGAATTAATTTATTAAATATATCATTTAATCCAATGAAAAAAAGGAATTTCAAACTTGGGAGTTAAATCAAAGAAAATTCACATAATAATTTTCAAAGTTAAGATATTGTAAACTTATTTTGATCTGTAGTGAGCGTGAAACAACGGTCACCACTACGGGCCAACCAAGGCGTGCCAACAACAAGTGTTGGCTTTAATACCCCAACAACAACAACGGTCACCACTGACCAACCATTTTCGCATCTAAACCTTATATTTTTGGTGTAAACCAACATTTACTCGATCATTGATATTAGAGATATTGTGCAACAGGTGTTCATGGGACCTTTCAGTCAAATCTACTAAGAATTCAAAGACTAAATTTTTATTCCCTTTGACAAAAATCTTTATTATCTTCAAGAAATTTTATATTAATTTTATCCCGTTCTACCTTGAACTCTCTTAGGATAAATATAGTTAGAGCAACCAATTTTTCTTTTGTGCAGATTATATATGGCCGTCTTCTGTATTATCTATTACAACAGGATTTTACAATATATCACTCAGTCTTGTATCTCGTTCTCTTCACTTTCCAAAATGTCCTCTTGAAATTTTCTTTTATTTTGCTCATGTTTAAACTTGCTTTCATGATTAAAGACAAACTTGAAAGTCTGCTATATGTTGCAAAGAAACACACACACACACACACACACATATATATATATATATATATATATATATATATATATATATATATATATATATATATATATATATATATACATGTGTGTGTGCGCGCGCATGCATGTCATAGACACAGACCGTATATTTTTGCTTTTTGGTGTGTACACGTGAGAATATCACAGTGAGTAAAACGTTTATGAGGATTCAAATAATGTATCTATGCATTTAGACCTTCCGTTTTACTCAACAATGCCGCGGCTCCATCTGTGCGTGGACGTAAGCCTACTCAATGATTCTAGAAAAGTCCAAATTCTTGAAGTTTTTTATTTAATGCCATAATAATATCATCTTTGGTACTCTTTGCTTTTACAGTATTGTAACAAAAACAATAAAGCTTCTTTCAGTTTTCCATTAAAACTTTATCTTATAAATGCAAGTAATTGAGAAGAACTAGGAATGTTGGTTGATTGGTCCAATTGTAGAACATAACTTACTTTCTTCACTTTCTCCTTTTCAACTCACTCGGTATATCCCGCTATGTCAGTAATTCGCCTACCAACCGTAGGCCTATTGTGTGACGGGAGTTTGGATTCAAGTTCAGAGACATCTTTTCTCAATGAATAGCTCGATAAATTGCCAAGAAGCTCTCCCCCCATCGTGGTTTACCTTTTCTAATAAGAAACCTTATTTGATGCCGTTTGAGCTTTGACATCATCATTTTCATACCACTTGTTTTTGTGTCCTTCTAACTCGGTTTTCTTGCATCAGAAAAATCTATTGGTTTATTTGTAAATGGTGCCTGGTGTTCACACTACAAATGTCTTTCCATTATTGATTCTTTAGTCTCTCGTCATCCAACACCTCCAAACATATTACAATAACATATTTAGGATGATGACGTCATTAACAAACTGAACAAAACTTCTCCAGAACTTTCGCTGCTTTGGTTGTGATTGACCATTGCTGCTTGGTCTGACAAGTCTCCTTCCATTGTCAGACTGACACGGTCCGTTTTACTGGTGCCTTACCTCTAGTATTAGTTGCTCTTTGACCTCTATTTTGAGGCATATGACCTCTAGCATTAGAGACTCTTTGACTACTTTCTATTAGGGCCTTACCTCCAGCATTAGATAGTCATTGACTTCTATCTATTGTCATTAACTTCTATCTTGAGGCGTCTAACCTCTAATTTTAAAGGCTCTTTCAGCTCCTTTTTTTTTGTGGTGCCTTACCTCTATCATTAGAGGCTCTTTCACCCCTTGTAAGTGGTGCCTTACCTCTAGTTCTGGATGGTCTTTGATCTATTTTAAGGCGTCTAACCTCTAGCATTAGACTTCTTTTTTTTTTTTTTACCCATTTTTAGTGGTGCCTTACCTCTAGCATTTTTTATCTCTATTTTGAGGAGTTTAACCTGTAGCATTAGAAGGTCTTTGACCTCTTTTTAGTAGTGCCTTACCTCTAGCATTAGTGTGTCTTTGAACTCTATTTTGAGGCGTTTAACCTCTAGCATTAGAAGCCATTTGACCCCTTTTTAGTGGTGCCTTACCTCTAACATTAGAGGGTCTTTGACCTCTATTTTAATTTACCTCAACTAAAGTATTAGAGGCTCTTTAACGTCTATTTGAGGCATCCTACCTCCAGCATTAGAGGCTCTTTTGCCCCTTTTTAGTGGTGCCTTACCTCTAGCATTAGAGGATCTTGGACCTCTATTTTGAAGTGTCTTAACTTTTACATTAGAGGCTCTTTGATTCCTTTTTATTGATACCTCACCTCTAGCATTAGAGGCTCTTTGGCCTCTATTTTGAGGTATCTCTCCTCTAGCATTAGAGGCTCTTTGGTCTCTCTTTCGTGGTACCTTACCAATGGCCTTTGAGGCTTTTTGGCTTCTTTTATGAGGCGCATTAACTCTAACATTAGAGGCTCTTTGATGCGTCATAATTTTATTATTTCAATTCCCCATTTTCTATATATTCGTCATGGCTCTTTTAGCTAGGCTTTACCTGCACAGGTGGGGCGAAGCCATTTATATTCTCCTATATATTCTCTGATGTTGACGTCCATAAAGACGCTTTTCTTGTGGTAGAACCCTCTACAACATTCACATCCTATCCATCCCCCCCCCCCAACCAACCAAATATCCACACAAAAGGCTACTTTCCATCCTGGTGTAATTCTACTTTTTGACTTGAGTTCCTCCTTGAGATTAAATGATACTTTCAAAGGAATTTAAGCTATAAACCAGGTCAATATATATATATATATATATATATATATATATATATATATATATATATATATATATATATATATATATACATATACATATGTATGTGAGGCCTTTGTCCTGCAGTGGATATGAAACGGTTATATCCACTGTTTTCGCTATTCATATGTTTTCTTTTTTTCCATTACCATTTTAATATCTTTTCCCCTTCATTACCATATATATTTTTCTTATGTAAACTTTTAAGACCAACCCTCCTGCCAACACGAGACCGGGAACGGCGCTGAAAATTTTATCTTTGGGAGTTAAGATCTATATTCCCCATTTCACACATTTCATTGAAAGGTTTAATGTCATCATCCTCATGTCCAGTAAATCAACAAGATGAGGGTTAGGAGGACGCACCCAGACTAGTCCCACAAGGGTATGATATGACCAGAAGGAAATTGCAGGGTATCTTTGAATTCATATATTGCAGATAAAAGATTATAAAGTATTATGTTAATTTGAATAAAGTATTGCATAAATTCAATTTTTAATGCTGATATTTGCAAAGAGACATTACTTTTAATTTTGATTTAGATAAAATTTCCATTATTTAAGAAAAAAATATAGCATTATGAGATGTTTAAAAATAATTTTAGAACAAGAGCTAAACTCAGGAGATGTGCCATATTGAGGGATAGAACGGAGTCTTCCATTTGTTCCTTTCAAATGCTGGAGACTCGGAGTATCTGATCTTTAATCTGATTGGAGACCTCTTTTGGATCTAAACTGAGTGGCTCCTTTTTTTGGATTGACATATAATCAGTTGTTCTGCTGAGATTCAATGCTTAATTTATAGGATGTGGGCCATACCACCTGAAACAGGGGCCGGGAATCCATTCAGTTCGAGGTTCATGTTGAAAATATCTAAAATCAAGACTCCAAAACAGCTAAGAAAAGGATGATAATCATGAACACTTCGTTAAACATAAATACCCTGATCTTGAAGACTTGAAGTTACGGAGCTTTTCCCCAAAGTGCAAAACTAGATCAAATACCACAAGATTCCCGCGAAATGTAGACACAAATAATCATTGTAAATAGACTCGGAAGATGACTCGGGAATTCTGAAAAATCTTTCCTATTTTCCCTCCAAAGCCATCGTCAGTTACTGCAAGATCTACGTTTTTTTTTTCTTTTTTTTTTTTCTTTTTTTTATACTTGGCCCATTTTCCTGGCACCATCTGTCTTTCTGCCAATGCCCATATTTGCATTTATTTCCATACCTTCACCTGCCTTCCTTCTTTGAAGAATTTGCATTATGTTTGTTTCTTTACCTTGTTTTTCTATGAACTTAACTTTCCATATCAACTACGTGTGAGAGAGATTGTCCGCGGGTGTGGACGTGTGTTTCAGTGCTCTGTATCGAATCTGGCTTTAAACGGAATCATTGTGTATCTTGTTGTTTATACTATGAAAAATCTCTTTGTGGGTGTTTGCTAGTGTTGATATTAGTGAAATATAGTGCTAAAAATCAGTGGTTTTCCTTGTATGTGAGGTCTGTAGTGAAAGGCCTGACCCAGCATTTTTGCGTTGGGGTGGGGCTACTTGAAAAGTTCATTGAAAGATGATTCAATATGTCCTTCCTTAGAAAACGAAAAGGAAGACGTAATCCCGTGAATGATCTCGATCTATTTGTGACTGAAATCGACGCGGTACTCCTAGGAAGGGAGGAAAGTATAATGGCAGCAGCTAATGAAGAATGTGATGACGGAGGCAATCATGGCATGTGTGGGCACTGTGAGTCCTATGTCGATGATGGGATACAATGCGATCAATGCCGAAGATGGTACCATGATGAAGTAGCTTGCTCTAATTTAAGGGATGGTACAAGTACTCTTTTAAAAAGCAGGAACATCATTTATAAATGTCCAAAATGTGTTGAGTCTGCATGTGTTGATGACATGACGAGACTAAGCATCATCATAGAAGAGATGAAGGTAAATGTACAACAACAGATGTCTGGTTTTATGGATATGATAACTGCTCAATACATTGATATGCGTCAAGAAATTGTCGAGCTGAAAGAGAAACTTATGGAATACGAAAAAGAGAATGTGACCAAGACTACATATGCAAGTAAGTTGAAATCAAGAAACACTTTGGTTATAAAATCTACGGAGGAAAATAAGAAGGCTTCAGATATCAAGAAAACTATCATGAAGAAGATAACCACGAATGTCGAACAGGTCAAAACCTCTAAACAAGGCCACTTGGTAGTTAATTTTGCGGATAAAACTGGGTTAGAAAAGGCTAAAAATGACTTAGAAGAGGTCAAGAATGACATTAAGGTAGAAGTAGATAAAAAGGATCTACTTAAACCGAAGATCAAGGTCTGCAATATTGATGAAAATGAAGATGATATAATTGCCAGTATAATGGAGAAGAATGAATGGTTGAATGATATATGTGAAAATGAAGAAGACTTTAAATTGATCAGGAAGTTTAAATCAAGACAAAGCGGTAAATTATACGTCATTATAAAGTGTAGTCCAACTATCAGGAAAGTCTTCCGTAAAAGAGATGATAGAGTATATACCACGCTTGGAGGATGCTGTAAAATCTATGATTCCTACAATGTATTTCAGTGTTATAAATGCCAAGAATTTGGTCATACTGCTGAAAATTGTAGCAAGACTCAGGTATGTGCCAAGTGTAGCCAGGATCATCGAACCACGGATTGTACTGTAAATACGTTAAAGTGTCATAACTGCACAATGAGTAATTACAATGTTACGAATCATAAGACATATGACGATAACTGTAAAGTATACAAGGAGGAGCTTACCAGGATAAAAAATAGAACCGATCATGGAGTCTAGCCCATTGGTTAAGTGTGGTCTGATAAATATTCAATCGGTGGGGAATAAAACCTTAAAGATTAGAAATCTTATTAACGAAATGGAATTAGATTTATGCTTATCAACGGAAACTTGGTTGCAGGGAAATATTAGTGATAACTCATGATTTCTATCACGTACCAAGAAAGGAAAAAACTGGAGGAGGAGTGGGTGTCTTTGTGTCGAAAACTTTCTTTAGGGTTTCTATCATGAATGAAATAGTATTTGAAACGTTTGAATATATCTGTTTAAAACTGACAAGAAACAATAAGGTATTGAATATAATATCATTATATAGACCACCAGCGAGTAATATGACTAAATTCATTGAAGAATTTAGTATTCTTGTGAGTGTGGTGGACGATATTAAAAATACATTAATTGGTGGAGACTTCAACTGTTGGGTAGATGATGAAAATGATAATAAGGCTAAAGAACTCAAGGAAGTATTTGAGATGTTTAATTTAATAAACAGTGTTTTGGTATCAACGTCAGTAGGTGGTCATACACTCGACTTGGTCATATGTGGAAAAGAATCAGACCTAATAAAAAACCTTGAAGTGGAACCAGACTTTGAGATCTCAAAAACACATAAACTCATCACCTTTAATGTTAATATAAATTGCACCAGAGTATTGAAAAAATGGATCACATATAGGGAACGGGAAAATTTTGATGCTGAGAATTTTATTGAAGCTAGTGTAGCGCAAATGTCTTGTGTGAACACACAATGTGAACATATGGTAGACATAGAATGTGTTGAGTGCTATACCAAGAAATACAACGACAATTTTGGAAAAATGTACGATACCATGTGTCCCATAAAGAACAAACAAATAGTGGTACGCGAAAATGTTAGATGGTATAATAGTGAGCTATTAAAGGCAAAAAGACACAGACGTAAGATGGAAGGTAGATGGAAAAGAGCCAAATCCTTACAAGCCAGAAATCTATATAATAAGGCCAGAAATGACTATAACGTCCTGTTAGAAAAAACAAAAAGAAAATTCTACAACGGCGAATGTAAAAAAACTAATAACATGAAGGACTTTCACAAAAACCTTGATGATTTGATGGGATTAAAGAAAAAATATGTCTTGCCTGACAATGATTGTGCAGAGAGTTTTGCTATATTCTTTAGTGAAAAAATTGATAAAATCTATAGAGGCTTCCCCCAAAATCACTTGGAAGGACAGTCAGCTATGCCAGTGAAGGAGGGAAAGAAGTTAATAAAATTTAAGGAAATAAATATGTGCGACTTGTTAAAGGTTATGAGAGAGATGAAGAATACATATTGTGGAAACGACCCTTTCCCAAACAGTTCAATAAGTGAAGCTCCTAACAAACAAGTCGTATATAATATTTACCTGAACATAATTAACCTAAGTATATCGCAATCCTGTTTTCCTAGCTGTGAAAAAACTGCGTTGATCAAACCAATTTACAAAGGGAAAGGTGATGTAAACGAGCTAAATTCATATAGGACCATTTCAAATTTATCCTACATGTCAAAGCTTATTGAAAAAGTCATAAGTGAGCAATTATGGGCGCATATTGACGAGTTAGAGGTATTCCCGGAAAATCAATCGGCCTACAGAGCTAATCATTCTACAGAAACTACTTTGTGCTCAATAATGAATGATATGATAGGTCTTCTTGATGGGGGAAAGTGTGGAATTTTAATTATGTTAGATCTTAGTGCTGCTTTTGACACTGTTGTGCACGAGTACTTACTTGACGACTTAAAGTCTATTGGAGTGACTGAGGAAGCACTGAAATTTTTGCGAAGCTACTTAGTGAACAGGAAGACTATTGTAGAAGTTTCTGGAAACCGATCCAATGAGAGAATTCTAATGAAGGGTGTACCACAGGGTAGTGTCCTGGGCCCTATCTTGTTTAACATATATACTATCGAGCTATCACACATCTTGAAAAAACAAAAAGTGGGTTTTAAACTATATGCAGATGATACTCAGTTTTACCTCTCAATTTCAACAACACAAGATACAGGGAAGAAAATTGATGAGATAATGACTGAAATAAAAACATGGATGCAGAGGAAAAAGCTCAAATTAAATGATGATAAAACAGAATGTATGTTCTTTGGCACAAGGGTGGCTTTGAAGAATTACCAGTTAATTCAAAGTATAAAAATTGGTGATGCTGATGTTGGGATTGTGCCTGTTGTGAAAAATTTGGGTGTACTGATAGACTGTAATTTGTCAATGAAGGACCAAATTGTGAACACAGTGAAAGTGTGTAACTATCACCTGAGAAACATAGCATTTATTAGAAAATATTTAACAGAGGGCAGTACAAAAATTTTAGTGATGAGTCATGTAATATCAAGGCTTGATTATTGCAATTCTCTGTACTACAAATTGCCCAATACACTACTAAGGAAGCTTCAAAATGTGCAAAACCGGGCGGCTAGACTGATAAAAGGCATTAAATTTCGGGAGAGAATAACTCCTGCACTGATCGATCTACATTGGTTACCTGTTAAGGCTAGGATTGAATTTAAAATTTGCTTGTTGACTCACAAAGCACTTACAAGTGATAAGCCTAAATATCTTCGTGATTGCTTGGTCCCCTACCCTGAAGCTACCAGCGCCTCTGTAAGAGTTAGACATGCAGATGACCCACATAGACTATTCGAAATTAGTGTGAATCATGCAATAGGAGGAAGAACGTTCAGTTATGCTGCACCGAGACTCTTTAACGACCTTCCACACGATGTCAAGAATAGCACAAATGTGGCTGCCTTCAAGAAAAACCTGAAGACTTATCTTTTTAGAAAGTGTTATAATAGTGACTTGAAAACTATTAAGCCTGAATACAAATGCTAGCGAAATAACTGATAACGATACAGAGCAAAATATTAACTGGAAAGGAATTATTTTTTCATACACCAAGGCCCGCCTGAACAGACCTTTAGTGTTTGATGGAGGGCGAGAAATAAACCTCTAAAAGTAAAAGTAAAGTAAAGTGTGTGGAGGAATCCACTTGCCAGGCCTAGTTTACTGAATCCATTTCTGAAATAGGCCTATATGTATATTCTTTTTGGACTCTCTTCTGATACTTCTGGGCTATTGCTG
>NC_090731.1:130165260-130167760 GCF_036898095.1 Palaemon carinicauda
ATGTATTTTTAGATTAATTTTTAGTTTGGTTACATTTATATAACAGAGTGAATAGATTATAGTTGTTTTTTTCTCTTGGGCAGTATTTCTGTTATATCTATGTTTACTAAAATGACTTGTAAAAAAATTGATGAAGGAAATAATATATTGCAAAAGCCTCGTCTTCGTGTGACCCCAAAAATCTTCTTGTGACCCTTAAGGGCTGCGACCCATAGTTTGGGAACTCTTTCTAGTATTTTCATTTCCTCTTCCTTGACTCTCTTTATTTCCTCATCTTTGGCTTTGACCTAACTGATTTTATTCTTTCATTATTGTATCTAAACCATTTAATTAAGTGTCTAAGTGTCTATTCATGTCTGAAACAACACTTATGAGTTCCTCTGCTGCATTCTTGTGGCTCCTCACCTCATTCCAACTTGCAACTTTTACACACAACCAAAATAACCGATTGATTTCTACCGTTTTCTTGATCATCCTCGACTGAGATTTTAAGACGAAAGATTTTTATAAAATTAGGTTTACATAATTATAGAAATGATTAAATTTTCAAGAAAATACGAATTCATTTGCTAAATATATCATTTAATCCAATTTGAGAAGTGAATTTTAAATCTGGGATTTAAATAAAAAAAACTTTCCCATAATAATTTCAAATATTAAGATATTGTGAACTTGTTTCGAACTGTAGTGATCGTGAAAGGGGTAGATCAATATGTAGACAAAGTTCAAACTTAACAGTTTTATTTTTGGTGTAGACCAACACTATTACGATCATTGCTGTAAAAGACTTTGAGCAATAGATGTCGGAGACCTTGTTCTAAGAATTACGAGATTTGTTTTTAGTCCTTTTTTACATAGAGAAAAATCTTTATTGCATTGAAGAAAGTCTTAAGATTCATTTTATTCCCATTCTACCCTGAGATCATTATTATTTCCGGCTACACCTATTGACGCAAAGGGCCTCGGTAAGATTCCCGCCAGTCGTCTCAACTTATCCATTCATCATGTCCTATTTCCTTTTACACAGTAATCAGCTATGTAGGCCTGGGTCTTCCAACCTGTCTAGTGCCTTGTGAAGCCCAGTTGAAAGGTTGGTGAACTAGTCTCTCTGGGGGAGTGCAAAGAGCATGCCCAAACCATCTTCATCTACCCCTCACCATGATATCAGCCACATATGGCATTCGAGTAATCTCTCTTATAGTTTCATTTCTATTCCTACCGTGCCATTTATCTTGCAATATTCATCTGAGGGCTTTGTTCTGATTTTCTTTTTTTCAGTCTCATTAAACTCAAATTCTGAAATCAGTTGAGCTATAACATAGTTATATCAACCAATTGTATTTTTCAAACCTTTTGTTCGTATTGATGACCGCCTTCTGTGTTATTCATTGCACCGGCTTTCTGCAAGGAAGAATTTTGCAACATATCCACTTAGTGATAAATTTTTGCACATTTAAACGTGTTTTTTTCATATTTCAAATAAGCCATATATATTAACACATTAAAGTCTGTATTCTCTTAATGACCTCGGGATCAGAGCCCCAGGCGGAATCACCCAAAGACTATAATATCAGACCAGCCGGGATTTGAACCCTGGTCCAGGATATCTGTATGCCAGTGACCATACCACTCAGCCACGAAGAAAGATAAAAGTCAATGACAATTCTTGTGCACATATACCTGTCAAATTCAGGTTTTCTGTACTTAGAATTGAAATCAACCCATCTTCACCATCGTAGCTAACTGGTAGGTTTGGGACTTGGCATTCGATTTTCTCAAGGATATGAACTGATTTACAGATGTCCGGTTTAAGTTATGTGCTTCATATTGAATCAAATTCACTCACAAAACTGGTAGCCTAGACATAGCACCAATAAGGTCCATTCATGGTCCAGATATACCAGGTCAGCCAAACAGCGTACCGGTTTTAAGCCTCTTTTGCACACCTACATCATCTGAGGGGGCTTAGTGTTGTTGACTAGAAGATGCATGTAACTTCCCGTATTAAAATATTCTAAGTAGCAATTCTTGATCATTTTTGAGTCGGCGTCAATGACCTTAGATGTGTGGATACCAGAAAACTTTAAATCAATCAATCAATACTTTTATAGTATTATTTCCTAACTCGGGGTATTTAACATATTTCTTGACAATATATCCACTAATGTATTTAAGAGCTTTTTCCGCAATTCCTCCCCCAACACTTTCCTTTTATTTCTATTATTCTCATCAAAAACATCTTTTTATGAATAAAAATCTAAATTTATGAACATGTTCGTTATTAGACATATTTCTAATGCTAAGTCCCTTTCTATTGTGTTATATTCCTATTTTTCTGGTTTATGTGATTTTTTTGAACAGTGGTGATATTACACTTTTCACTGTTTACTTTAATTTCCTTCCCTACCAACATTTTTAGCCTAAATTCAAAGTTCAGAACATGTGGAGGGTCATGGTGACCATCCATTTGCCTTATACACCCAAAGAAATGTTCAGGGCA
>NC_090731.1:130172760-130180260 GCF_036898095.1 Palaemon carinicauda
ATTTACATGTGTTTTTCATATTCAAATAAGCTTATATATTTTTGATACATTAATGTGTGGATTTTCTTAACGACCCCGGGATCAGAGCCCCAGGCGAAATCACACAATGACAAGAGCTTGTGACCGGCCGGGAATCGAACCCTGGTCGGCAAGCTTGTTTAGACAGTGATTAAACCACTTGGCCATGAAGAAAAATAAAAGTCAATGACAATTCTTCTGTACTTATACCTGTCGAATTCAGGTGCTTTGTACTTAGAATTGAAATCAACACATCTTCAACATTGTAGCTAATTGGTAGTTTGTTACTTGACATTCGATTATGATAAATTTTGCACATTTAGACGTGTTTTCAATATTCAAATAAGCCATATATATTTTTGATACATTAATGTCTGGATTTTCTTAATGACCTCGGGATCACAGCCCTATGCAAAATCAAACTAAGACAAGAGCTTGCGACCGGCCAATTCCTACCCTGGTCGGCAAGCTTGTATAGACAGTGACTAAACCACTTGGCCACAAAGAAAGATAAAAGTCGATGACAATTCTTCTGTACTTATACCTGTTGAGTTCAGATGCTTTGTACTTAGAATTGAAATCAACACATCTTCAACATTGTAGCTAATTGGTAGTTTTTTACTAGGCATTCGATTATGATAAATTTTGCACATTTAGACGTGTTTTTCATATTCAAATAAGCCATATATATTTTTGATACATTACTGTCTGGATTTTCTTAACGACCTCAGGATCAGAGCCCCAGGCGAAATCGCACTAAGACAAGAACTTGTGACCGGTCAAGAATCGAACCTTGGTCGGCAAGCTTGTATAGACGGTGACTAAACCACTTGGCCACGAAGAAGGATAAAAGTCAATGACAATTCTTCTGTACTTATACCTGTCAAATTCAGGTGTTTTGTACTTAGAATTGAAATCAACCCATCTTCACCATCGTAGCTAATTGGTAGTTTGTCACTTGGCATTCGATTAATGATAAATTTTGCACATTTAGACGTGTTTTTCATATTCAAATAAGGCATATATATTTTTGATATATTAATGCCTGAATTTTCTTAACGACCTTGGGATCAGAGCCCCAGGCGTAATAACACAAAGACAAGAGCTTCTGACCAGCTGGGAATCGAACCCTGGTCGGCAAGCTCGTATAGACAGCGACTAAACCACTTGGCCACGAAGAAAGATAAAAGTCAATGACAATTCTTTTGTGCTTATACCTGTCGAATTCAGGTGTTTTGTACTTAAAATTGAAATCAACTCATCTTCACCATCGTATCTAATTGGTAGTTTGTTACTTGGCATTCGATTAAATTTTGCACATTTAGACGTGTTTTTCATATTCAAATAAATCATATATATTTTTGATACATTAATGTCTAGATTTTCTTAACGACCTCGGGATCAGAGCCTTAGGCAAATTCACACTAAGACAAGAGCGTGCGACCGTCCGGGAATCAAACCCTGGTCGGCAAGCTTGTATAGACAGTGACTAAACCACTTGACCACGAAGAAAGACAAAAGTCAATGACAATTCTTTTGTATTTATACCTGTGGAATTCAGGTGTTTTGTACTTAAAATTAAAATCAACCCATCTTCACCATCGTAGCTAATTGGTAGTTTGTTACTTGGCATTCGATTAATGATAAATTTTGCACATTTAGACGTGTTTTTTATGTTCAAATAAGCCATACATATTTTTGATACATTAATGTCTGGATTTTCTTAACGACATCGGGATCAGAGCCCCAGGAGAAATCACACAAAGACAAGAGCTTGTGACCGGCCGGGAATCGAACCCTGGTCAACAAGCTTGTATAGACAGTGACTAAACCACTTGGCCACGAAGAAAGATAAAAGTCAATGACAATTCTTCTGTACTTATACCTGACGAATTCATGTGTTTTGTACTTAGAATTGAAATCAACCCATCTTCACCATCGTAGCTAATTGGTAGTTTGTTACTTGGCATTCGATTAATGATAAATTTTGCACATTTAGACGTGTTTTTTATATTCAAATAAGCCATACATATTTTTGATACATTAATGTCTGGATTTTCTTAATGACCTCGGGATCAGAACCCTATGCAAAATCAAACTAAGACAAGAGCTTGCGACCGGCCAATTTGAACCCTGGTCGGCAAGCTTGTATAGACGGTGACTAAACCACTTGGCCACAAAGAAAGATAAAAGTCGATGACAATTCTTCTGTACTTATACCTGTTGAATTCAGATACTTTGTACTTAGAATTGAAATCAACACATCTTCAACATCGTAGCTAATTGGTAGTTTTTTACTAGGCATTCGATTATGATAAATTCTGCACATTTAGACGTGTTTTTCATATTCAAATAAGCCATATATATTTTTGATACATTAATGTCTGGATTTTCTTAACGACCTTGGGATCAGAGCCCCAGGCGAAATCACACAAAGACAAGAACTTGTGACTGGCCGGGAATCGAACCCTGGTCGGCAAGCTTGTATAGACAGTGACTAAACTACTTGGCCACGAAGAAAGATAAAAGTCAATGACAATTCTTCTGTGCTTATACCTGTCGAATTCAGGTGTTTTGTACTTAAAATTGAAATCAACTCATCTTCACCATCGTATCTAATTGGTAGTTTGTTACTTGGCATTCGATTAAATTTTGCACATTTAGACGTGTTTTTCATATTCAAATAAGCCATATATATTTTTGATACATTAATGTCTGGATTTTCTTAACGACCTCGGGATCAGAGCCTTAGGCGAAATCACAGAAAGACAAGAGCATGTGACCGGCCGGGAATCGAACCCTGTTCGGCAAGGTTGTATAGACAGTGACTAAACCACTTGGCCACGAAGAAAGATAAAAGACAATGACAATTCTTCTGTGCTTATACCTGTCGAATTCAGGTGTTTTGTACTTCAAATTGAAATCAACTCATCTTCACCATCGTATCTAATTGGTAGTTTGTTACTTGGCATTTGATTAAATTTTGCACATCAGACGTGTTTTTCATAATCAAATAATCCATATACATTTTTGATACATTAATGTCTGGATTTTCTTAAAGACCTCGGGATCAGAGCCCCAGGCGAAATCACACAAAGACAAGAACTTTTGACCGGCCGGTAATCGAACCCTGGTCGGTAAGGTTGTATAGACAGTGACTAAACCACTTGGCCACGAAGAAAGATAAAAATCAATGACAATTCTTCTGTTCTTATACCTGTCGAATTCAGGTGTTTTGTACTTAGAATTGAAATCAACCCATCTTCACCATCGTAGCTAATTGGTAGTTTGTTACTTGGTATTCGATTAATGATAAATTTTGCATATTTACATGTGTTTTTCATAATCAAATAAGCCATATATATTTTTGATACATTAATGTCTGGATTTTCTTAACGACCTCGGGATCTGAGCCCCATGCAAAATCAAACTAAGATAAGAGCTTGTGACCGGCCGGGAATCGAACCCTGGTCGGCATGCTTGTATAGACAGTGACTAAACCACTTGGCCACGAGGAAAGATAAAAGTCAATGACAATTCTTCTGTACTTATACCTGTCGAATTCATATGTGTTGTACTTAGAATTGAAATCAACCTATCTTCACCATTGTACATAATTGATAATTCGTTACTTGGTATTCGATTAATGATAAATTTTGCACATTCAGACGTGTTTTTCATATTCAAATAAGCCATATATATTTTTGATACATTAATGTCTGGATTTTCTTAACGACCTCAGGATCAGACCCCAAGGCGAAATTGCACTAAGACAAGAACTTGTGACCGGCCGAGAATCTAACCTTGGTCGGCAAGCTTGTATAGACAGTCACTAAACAACTTGGCCAAGAAAGAAAGATAAAAGTCAATGACAATTCTTCTGTACATATACCTGTCGAATTCAGGTGTTTTGTACTTAGAATTGAAATCAACTCATCTTCACCATCGTAGCTAATTGGTAGTTTTTTACTTGCCATTCGATTAATGATAAATTTTGCACATTTAAACGTGTTTGTCATATTCAAATAAGCCATATATATTTTTGATACATTAATGTCTGTATTTTCTTAACGACCTTGGGATCAGAGCCCCAGGCGTAATCACACAAAGACAAGAGCTTGTGACCGGCCGGGAATCGAACCTTGATCGGCAAGCTTGTATAGACAGTGACTAAACCACTTGGCCACGAAGAAAGATAAAAGTCAATGACAATTCTTCTGTACTTATACCTGTCTCATTCAGGTGTTTTGTACTTAGAATTGAAATTAACCCATCTTCACCATCGTAGCTAATTGGTAATTTGTTACTTTGCATTCGATTAATGATAAATTTTGCACATTTAGACGTGTTTTTCATATTCAAATAAGCCATATATATTTTTGATACATTAATGTCTGGATTTTCTTAACGATCTCGGGATCAGAGCCCCAGGCAAAATCACACAAAGACAAGAGCTTGTGACCGGCCGGGAATCGAACCCTGGTCGACAAGCTTGTATAGACAGTGACTAAACCACTTGGCCACAAAGAAAGATAAAAGTCAATGATAATTTTTCTGTACTTATACCTGTCGAATTCAGGTGTTTTGTACTTAGAATTGAAATCAACCCATCTTCACCATCGTACCTAATTGGTAATTTGTTACTTGGCATTCGATTAATGATAAATTTTGCAAATTTAGACGTGTTTTTCATATTCAAATAAGCCATATATATTTTCGATACATTAATGTCTGGATTTTCTTAACGATCTCGGGATCAGAGCCCCAGGCAAAATCACACAAAGACAAGAGCTTGTGACCGGCCGGGAATCGAACCCTGGTCGACAAGCTTGTATAGACAGTGACTAAACCACTTGGCCACAAAGAAAGATAAAAGTCAATGATAATTTTTCTGTACTTATACCTGTCGAATTCAGGTGTTTTGTACTTAGAATTGAAATCAACACATCTTCACCATCGTACCTAATTGGTAATTTGTTACTTGGCATTCGATTAATGATAAATTTTGCAAATTTAGACGTGTTTTTCATATTCAAATAAGCCATATATATTTTCGATACATTAATGTCTGGATTTTCTTAACGACATCGGGATCAGAGCCCCAGGCGAAATCACACAAAGACAAGAGCTTGTGACCGGCCGGGAATCGAACCTGGTCAGCAATCTTTTATAGACAGTGACTAAATCACTTGGCCACGAAGAAAGATAAAAGTCAAAGACAATTCTTCTGTACTTATACCTGTCGAATTCAGGTGTTTTGTACTTAGAATTGAAATCAACCCATCTTCACCATCGTAGCTAATTGGTAATTTGTTACTTTGCATTCGATTAATGATAAATTTTGCACATTTAGACGTGTTTTTCATATTCAAACAAGCCATATATATATTTTTTTGATACATTAATGTCTGGATTTTTTTAACGACCTCGGGATCAGAGCCCCAGGCAAAATCACACAAAGACAAGAGCTTGTGACTGGCCGAGAATCGAACCTTGGTCAGTAATCTTGTATACCCAGTGACTAAACCACTTGGCCACGAAGAAAGATAAAAGTCAATGACAATTCTTCTGTACTTATACCTGTCGAATTCAGGTGTTTTGTACTTAGAATTGAAATCAACCCATCTACACCAGCGTAGCTAATTGGTAGTGGCTGAACATAGGCTAAACATGATTATTTAACACATTTGAGATTTGTAAAAGGGTACAGAACCTAACAAACACACCTATTCTAACCTAGTAGTTCCCAGGTCACAACCCCTAGCCGTGGGCAAGTCCCCGGACCCCCTTCCCAGGTCACAGCCCTTACCCGGGGGTAAGCCCCCGGACCCCCTTCCCAGGTCACAAACCTTCCCAGGTCACAACCCCTTGGACTATCCCAATATCAGCCTTCATCATAAATTCTTCAAACAAACAGACATTTTTTTTTTTTTGTATTTGGAGATTCAAAGTTACGTTTGCACAAATTCATTGAATTGAGGATATATATACTAAAGAATTTTATTGTTCCCTCACATCCTTCGAAATCAGCAAGCTTGTTTTCTAAGCAATATTGCATGGGGGTTGATACGGATTCACCAAGAAACTGAGCAGCACGCTTAAAATTCATTATTCTTTTTAATCCAACCAATATTTTGTGACCTCAATTTATTGCCTAAATGTAACCTTTCATTGTCTTGCAATTTGTGCAGCTTTTCTATGAAATCCCATTGAATTTGATTTCCATGGCAAACGAAAAAAAAAAATAATGGTTACTTCCACCAAGCAAAGGGGAATCTTAGCCCAGAGGGGGAATATCATTCTGGGACAAAGTTCCCCCGGGGGGAATTTCGGACGGGGGGTGGGGGGGGACAAACCATTACACCGGTCCTAAGCCTGAGTAAAATGGGGAGGGTTAGTTTACAAGGAGACAGATTGAAGAGTTGAAAATTTCAGGTATTTAGGATCAACAGTTACAGAGGATGATGATCTGGGGGCAGAAATAAACCACAGAATACAAGCAGGACGGAAGAATTGGAAAAAAAGTTCGTGGAGTACTATGCGACATGAGAATAGGGGTTAAGTTGAAAGGTAAAGTACACAAGAGTCAGGACAGTTGTGAGACCGGCAATGATGTATGGAGCGGAGACGTGGGCAATAAAGAAGACAGAAGAGAAGAAGATGGATGTGTGGGGTGACAAGAAGAGATAAGATACAGAATGAGGTATTTAGGGGTACCATAGGAGATAGAAAACTATCAGATAAGAAGTAGTACTGTCATGTCATGAGAAGAGATGAACAGTATATTGGGAGGAGAGTGATGGAAATGGAGGTACATGGAACGAGAAGGTGACTTAGGAGAGGGACAGTGGAGACCAAAGCCAAGGTGGGTGGACAGTGGACTTTATCAAGGATGACTTTCGATCAAAGAGATTAACCAGTGATGAGGTGTGGGACAGAGGTAAATGAAGAAAACTGACCAGAAACATCGACCCTGCGTAATCGTGAATATGATAGTTAATTCAGAAAAAACGTTAGAATATTAAGCATTTCATGGTATATAATACACCAAAAATAATAAACGAAGTGGAAATCAAATTAAGACTTGGATCTCGATATAGGTGAAAACTATGCTAAATAACCAAATTCTTACAATTTAAAGCCATAATTTTTCATAAATACGAAAAAGATAATTTTTATCTTCCGATATTTTTATTTTCAATTGTTCAGATACTTTTTAGTATCGGCCTATTCCATTTTCATGTGAAAATTGCCTATACCAAGAGCCTGGGCTGGGGGAAGGCCAGCTAATCTGACTTAAAGAAGAACATATCCCTAAACAATATATGTTTTCATTATAAAAGTTTCTGAGTCCGAATTGAATCTACTTATTTCAATGAGAATCAAATAAAAATAGAAATAAATGATAGGCCTATTGGTGTTAATTAACGAGAAGAAAATAGACACGTTACTTTGAATGGAGAAAACCTTTCAGGAAACTGC
>NC_090731.1:130187760-130212760 GCF_036898095.1 Palaemon carinicauda
TTGCCTAGACATTCCAGGTTTTATGAATATTACCTAGGTATTCCAGGCTTTATGAACACTGCCAAATCTTCTAGTCTTTATGGACATTGCCTAGTCATTCCAGGTTTTTTTAACATTGCTTAGGCATTCCGGGCTTTATGGACATTGCCTAAGCATTCTAGGTTTTATGAACATAACCTAGGCCTTCCAGGATTTATGGACATTGCCTTGGCATTCCAGGTTTTATGAACATTACCTAGGCATTCTAGGCTTTATGGACATTTCCTACGCATTCCAAGTTTTATGAACATTACCTAGGCATTCCGGGCTTTATGGACATTGCCTTGGCATTCCAAGTTTTATGAACATCACCTAGACATTCTAGGCTTTATGGACATTTCCTACGCATTCCAAGTTTTATGAACATTACCAAGGCATTCCAGGCTTTATGGACATTGCCTAGGAATTTCAGGTTTTATGAACATTACCTAGGCATTCCAGGCTTTATTGACTCTGCCTAAGCTTTCTAGGCTTTATGGACATTGCCTAGGCATTCCAGGTTTTATGAACATTACCTGGGCATTCCAGGCTTTATGGACATTGCCTAGGCATTCAAGGTTTTTTTAACACTACCTAGGAATTCCAGGCTTTATTAACACTGCCTAAGCCTTCTAGGCTTTATGGATATTGCCTAGGCATTCCAGGCTTTATGAACATTGCCTAGGCATTCCAGGTTTTATAAACATTACCTAGGCATTCCAGGCTTTATGGATATCGCCTTGGCATTCCAGGTTTTATGAACATTACCTATATTTTCTAGGCTTTATGGACATTGCCTAGGCATTCCAGGTTTTATGAACATTACCTAGGCATTCTAGGCTTTATGAACCCTTCTCAAGCGTTTTAGGCTTTATGGATATTGCCTGGGCATTCAAGGTTTTATGAACATTACCTAGGCATTCCAAGCTTTATGAACACTGCCTAAGCCTTTCAGACTTTATGGACATTGCCAAAGCATTCCAGGTTTTATGAACATTACCTAGGCATTCTTTATGAACACTGCCTAAGCCTTCTACGCTTTATGGACATTGCCTAGGCAGTCCAGGCTTTATGAACTCTGCCTAAGCCTTCTAGGCTTTATGGACATTGCCTAGGCATTCCAGGTTTTATGAACATTACCAAGGCATTCCAGGATTTATGGACATTGCCTAGGCATTCCAGGTTTTATGAATATTACCTAGGTATTCCAGGCTTTATGAACACTGCCTAAGCCTTCTACGCTTTATGGACATTGCCTAGGCATTCCAGGTTTTATGAATATTACCTAGGTATTCCAGGCTTTATGAATATTACCTAGGTATTCCAGGCTTTATGAACACTGCCTAAGCTTTCTAGGCTTTATGGACATTGCCTAGGCATTGTAGGTTTTATGAACATTACCTAGGAATTTCAGGCTTTATGGACATTGCCTAGGCATTCCAGGTTTTATGAACATTACCTAGGCATTCCAGGCTTTATGAACACTGCTTAAGCCTTTTAGGCTTCATGGACATTGCCTAGGGATTCCAGGCTTTATGAATATTGCCTAGGCATCCCAGGTTTTATGAACATTACCTAGGCAATCCAGGCTTTATGGACATTGCCTATGAATTCCAGGTTTTATGAGCATTACCTACGCTTTTTAGGCTTTATGGACATAGCCTAGGCATTCCAGGTTTTATGGACGTTGTCTAGCATTCCAGGTTTTATGAACACTGCCTAGGTATTCCCGGTTTTATGGAAAGTGAGCTGAGGGGCTGATCATTTTTGTGTGCATATATATATATATATATATATATATATATATATATATATATATATATATATATATATATATATGCATATATGTATATATATATATATATATATATATATATATATATATATATATATATATATATATATATATATATACGTGTGTGTGTGTGTTCAGTTTTTACGGGCATTATGTTAAAAGACCAATGACCTGTTTATTTCCTTTGCTGCTCATGAAGCATTTTTAAATGTGAACTAATATTATTTCACTTAATTATAAAGAACGTATACTAGATTTTAGGAATTTAATACTAACTACTTTGCAAACCAAGTACATAAAAGAACATCTAAAGAACAATGTAGGTAGTAGGTTGGTCAGGGTACCAGCTTCCCGTTGAGATACTACCGCTAGAGAGTTTTGGGGCATTTTGACTGACCAGACAGTATCACATTGGATACTTCTCTCTGGTTACGGTTCCCTTTCCCTTTGCCTACACACACATACGAATAGTTTGGTCTATTCTTTACATATTCTCCTCTGTCCTCATACATCAGACAACACTGAGATTACCAAACAATTTTTCTTCACCCAAGGGGTTAACTACTGCACTGTAATTGTTCAGCGGCTACTTTCCTCTTGGTAAGGGTAGAAGAGACTCTTTAGCTATGGTAAGCAGCTCGTCTAGGAGAAAGAAACTCCATAACCTCTGTACCATGGTCTTCCACCGTCTTGGGTTAGAGTTCTCTTGCTTGAGGGTACACTCGGGCACACTATTCCATCATATTTCTCTCCCTCTTGTGCTGTTTAAGTTCTTATCTTTTTATATCGGAGTTATTCATTTTAATGTTGTTACTGTTCTTGGAATATTTTATTTTTCATAGTTTCCCATCCTCACTGACCTATTTTCCCTGCTGGAGCCCCTAGGCTTATAGCTTTCCTCCTTTCCCAGCTAGGGTTGTAGCTTAGCAAGTAATGATGATAATAATACTGTCATGTATATGTTATTCTGGAAGAATATGTACCTTTGTAATAATGTAATCCTCCCAACGAGCGAAGATATTTACATGATGTTATTGTTTGGGGGTAAAGGAAAACCTCATGTCCACTATCATTCAACTGTGTCCAGTCGGTTCTGGAATAACAGACAGCTCACACGCAACAAAACAAATAGCCAGATGAATATAAGCTATACACTACAAGTACGAGAGGAAATTCCCAATATCAGAAATTCCTCTTTCTCCGAATCGTTTTCCATTTGAGGGTAAACTTCGATAGTGTATCCGACCAGTTCTGTCGACGAGAGGTCAGGAAGAGTAATTAAGGCCGATTCACACGACCCGTTTTCTTTCCGACTGGCTGGGTGGTAGCTAACCGCCGTCGAAATGTTGTACATTCACACGAGGCGTTCTGTATCCGTTGCAACAGACATTTTAAAGTGTCAAAATTATCGTAATTTGCTCAGTCTTCACGTGACAATGAAAACCGCGCGCGGGTAAACGGATACGGAACGCCTCGTGTGAATGTACATTTCGACGGCGGTTAGCTACCACCCAGTCAGTCGGAAAGAAAACGGGTCGTGTGAATCGGCCTTAAACGTGTATTTCCATTCAACTTCAAAATGTGAGAGAGAGAGAGAGAGAGAGAGAGAGAGAGAGAGAGAGAGAGAGAGAGAGAGAGAGAGAGAGAGAGAGAGACGGTATTAGCTAGCAAGGCCTTACATTTTAGGAGGATTAGAGCCGATCTGGGATGGCCCCTAAAACTGTTCCCTTCGGAGGTTATACTGTGCCTTCAGTGCTCCTCACGTAGTGGACTGAAGGTGTTACTTAACGATCTATTGCAGTTTTCTCCTGTACCTAGTTTCACCCACTTTTCTGCCTTCTGCATTATCTCCTTTACCGTTTCCTCTCTTCCTTCATGCAGTGGTACGGATTGGCCTCCCTGCTCCCAACGCAAATTTCATAAATACACTCCTTCACCCAAGATGTAAACTACTGTAATTGTTCATTGACCACTTTCCTCTTGGGTAAGGGTAGAAGAGACACTTTAACTATGGTAAGCAGCTCCTCGAAGAGGACACTCCAAAATCAAACCATTGTTCTCTAGTCTTCCGTAGTGCCATATCCTATGTACCATGGTCTTTCACTGTCTTGGGTTAGAGTTCTTTTGCTTGAGTGTTCCCTCGGGGACACTATTCTATCTGATTTTGCTTCCTCTTATTTTGTTCGAGTTTTTATATTTCTATAGGAAATATCTATTTTAATATTGTTACTGTTCTTAAAATATTTCATTTCCCTTGTTTCCTTTCCTCACTGGGCTATTTTCCCGGTTGGAGCCCCTTAGGCTTATAGCATCCTGCTTTTCCAGCTAGGGTTGTAGCATAGCAAGTAATGGTAATAATAATATCCCATTCAATGTCTTTTTTGCCTTCCCGATTCACTATAATATCAATAGGCATTTTGTAATCTTCTCGAATTTGAAAATTTCTTCTATTTGCTATATGATTCTACCTCATACATACTAGTCAGGTTCATTATGTTAGAATTTTAAAATACGTTGAATTTTTGTGGATTGCAGTTTTGGAAACCTTATAGCATACGCAATCAGAAAGACAGTTTCCATTTGCCCCGAGTCCTATATGGTCCTATCTTTGATTTTACACAATGGGAAAAATATTCTCAGTAACCTAGAGCTTTTACTTTTGCAGCTAAACTATCATTTCAAGGCCAAGGACTCCAATGCTCATAATTGAGACGTTTGTTACAGAATCTCCTGCAAATACTTAACTAATTTCATAGGACAGATTGGTCGTTACACCCTATTAAACACCAATCTATATATCTTTCCATTTGCCCATTGGCAAACTTCTTAGTCAAAGGGACAATTCATATACCAGAAAGTGCTCCCCTTGTCCCTCTAGAACCGCCTCTTTTATTATACACACTGAAATATGTCAATCAATCTTAGTGTCTTGCTATGTGCCCCTTTGATAATGATTTTGTACCTGTTAGTCAATGGATAATCCATATCAGAAAATCCTTTTCTTTATATCCCTTAGGCGTCACCTTTTCAATCATCCACAGTGATTTACTTGAACCATTCTAAATATCTTACCTTTTTTTTACTAATGACAAAGATCTCTTATATTCCAGTCAAGGGATAATCCATATTAGAAAATTCTTTCCTTCATATCCCTTCAGTCACCTACTCGATTTATCAACAGTGAGTTATTTGATTCCATCTCAGTATATGTCTGTTGGCAAGATATACAGTATACCTAATAATAGATATTTGATTATAGCACTCAGTATATGTCTGTTCGCAAGATATACAGTATACCTAAAAATAGATATTTGATTATAGCACCATTCACTTTCTATCTCTGGGTTTATTACTCGCTCACAGAGAACAGTATTTGTTATCATGCCATGTGTGTTCATTCCGAGGACACCTGCTGTAAGAATTAAATGAAACTAGGGACATCCAAAATTATGAAAGGAATTCGAGTCTATTTACTTTGCAGACATTTTATTTAGGTCACTTGACCATAAAATATAAAAAGATTCGTTATTTCAATTGCACATATGAGAAAGAATCGTTGGTGAAATTTGTATTACAGCGACGAGGATGGGGAGGGAAGAACTTGTATTGCTTCTCATTTATCTTTTCACTGAAAGCAGAAACGGTAGTATCTTTACTTACTGTTAGAAAAAAAAACCGTAATTAATCAGAAATTCTCCCGTAAAAATATATTGTTCTCGACAGTATTTCAGTAAAATACAGGCGACCGTAATTTGACCTTACTTTGTTATCTTTTACGGGTTGGTGACCGTAATATCGATCCATTTACGTCAATATATCGGTTTTTAAAACGGTAAAAATCCTAAAATAAATATTGCCAGATGTATACCGTTTTTCTAATGCAAATTCTTAACAGTGTACATTATGAACTAGACTCGTTTGTTTTCAACATTAATTCATAACCGTTGCAAGGCCATAATACAAGGATTTCTCATCATTATCATCGTTCTTACCAACAATAGCAGTCAGCGAGGTTTATCGTAAATAATGTCTCCCATGCAAACGAAAATGATTACACCTCAACTTAGTTCTTAGTGACGCCATTAACGACTGCTGTTACAATACCAATGTTGAATACATTAGCTGAGATACCCTAAAGAATTATGCTTTCAGTAATTATATTTAATCTGGAATCTGCAATTTATCAACGAAGGAAAGATAAACAAGGATAAAGTAAGAGTTGAATATTCATGAAGTAACCTTTTTTCTTTTATTATTACTATTTTCAACTCTAATATCTTGAACAAAGTTGGTGATTCTTGATTTCTGGTTTCTCTGGTTTTTCCTTCCTGGCTAAGAGTTTTTTGGAGACAGTAAATTCATAACATGAGTTATCTTAAGCAATTGCTTTTTATGAAGCAAACCTGTAATTGTTTCAGTAGATAGCCTACTTCTTATTTCTGCTTTCTTCCTGTTTATTAAAGCAGATATTTTTTTTACAATATATATATATATATATATATATATATATATATATATATATATATATATATATATATATATTCAGATTTTTTTTCAGTATATATGCAGATTTTGAAAAAAAAAAAAAAACTGGCGACACTGAAGAAATACAATTGTTTATGGTAATGAAAAAAAAATAAGTCTTGGAAGAAAGCCTAGCCGCTAAGACCACGAACTTTTACACTATGAACAATACGTAGCATTTATCATTAACTGCCCCTGGACACCTATATTTCATATTAAGCAATTGCCACTAGAATACTTCTTAAAACTCGAAGCTTATGAAATTATTTACTAATAACTATATAAAACATTTTAACCCAGCCACTGAGGGGGGCAAGCCAACCTCAACTTGGTGCCGGTGTAGCAGGAAATTTTTCCCCCCTGACTGAACTGCCCCCCCCCCCCCGGGAAAATTAGCCTAGGATCGATTTCACCCCCCCCCCCCCCGCCCCCGGGAAAAGCAGGCCTGGCTGTTATTCCCCCGGTGGGAATTTGGATATTTTTCCAACCCTAGGCCATTTCTCCCCCACCCTCCCTTACAGAGAAACTATTTTGATGAATTATACAAACAACAGTAAGTTTGACAAAATATCAGGAAATATATATATATATATATATATATATATATATATATATATATATATATATATATATATATATATATATATATATATATAGTGAAAACCTTACTCTTCTTTCGAACTGTCAATCACGAAATAAAAAGTACACTTGATGCTAAGAAGCACTATGGACGAGAAAGGAGATGATCCCAATTCAGTTGTGTTACCAGAGATTATGGGGGAACCGAGTGGGAAACCGGGGTTTTTAGGGTGGGGAAATGTCATAAACGAGTGATATACAGCAATAATAATGGTCAGAAATGCTAAATAAGAACAAGATAACCAGTTGGTAAAATATATGGATCATGTAAGTGGCTGAACATAGGCCAAACATGATTATTTAACACATTTGAGATTTGTAAAAGGGTACAGAACCTAACAAACCCACCTAACCTAACCTAGTAGTTTCCAGGTCACAACCCCTAGCCGGAGGCAAGTCCCCGGACCCCCTTCCCAGGTCACAGCCCTTAGCCTGGGGCAAGCCCCCGGACCCCCTTCCCAGGTCACAAACCTTCCCAGGTCACAACCCCTTGGACTATCCTAATATCAGCATTCATCATAAATTCTTTAAACAGACATTTTTTTTTTTTTTTGTATTTGGAGATTTAAAGTTACGTTTGCACAAATTTCTTGAATTGAGGATATATATACTAAAGAATTTGATTGTTCCCTCACATCCTTCGAAATCAGCAAGTTTGTTTTCTAACCAATATTGCATGGGGTTTGATACGGATTCACCAAGAAACTGAGCAGCACGCTTAAAATTCATTGTTCTTTTTTATCCACGAAATATGTTGTGACCTCAATTTATTGCTTAAATGTAACCTTCATTGTCTTGCAATTTGTGCATTTTTTCTATGAAATCCCATTGAATTTGATTTCCATGACAAACGAAAAAAAAAAATAATGGTTACTTCCACCAAGCAAAGGGGGAATCTTGGTCCAGAGGGGGAATATTGTCCTGGGACAAAGTTCCCCCGGGGGGATATATATCCTGTGCCATATTTCCCCTGGAATTTCGGACGGGGGGAAAAACCAGACCATTACACTGGTGTAGCAGGAAATTTTTCCCCCCTGACTGAAATCCCCCCGGGGAAAATTAACCTAGGCTAGATTCCCCCCTCGGAGGATTAATAATATTATTTTTCCTCCAAGATTCCCCCCCCCCCCTGGGAAAAGCAGCCCGGGGGAATTTCAGCCCTTAGATATTCCCCCCCCCACCCCCGCCCAGGCCATTTCTCCCCCACCCTCCTTTACAGAGAAACTATTTTGATAAATTAAATAATCAACGGTAAGTTTGACAAAATATTAGGAATATATATATATATATATATATATATATATATATATATATATATATATATATATATATATATATATATATATGTATATATATATATATATATATATATATATATATATATATATATATATATATATATATATATACTGTATATATATATATAAATATATATATATATATATATATATATATATATATATATATATATATATATATATATATATATATATATATAGTGTAAACCTTACTCTTCTTCCGTACTGTCCAGCAAAAAATAAAAAGAAAGTACATTTGATGCTAAGAAGCACTAGAATGAGAAAGGAGATGATAAGAAATTCAATTCTGCTACCAGAGATTATCAGCTTTCACACCTCACCAAGGATGGTGTCGACAGCTTTGACCAGATATGCCACACACTGTACATGTGCTCGAAAAAAACCGTTGTTGGCCATTATGGTTATTTTACTTGTTGGATATGATGGGAGTAAATTCTAGGGTTTTATTGCATGGTTCCTCATCAGCTGAAAGAGAAATTTTCAAGTACAGAAAGGCACATCTCAAAACAAATCACTAATTTATCATTTATTTTCTTTTTACCCTAGGGTACATCTGTACCCCAAGGTAACATACAGGCAAAGAAAAATAAGGGTAGCATCCTAGGGTTGAAAAGCAACTAAAAATAACGGAATTTTGGGGATGTATTCATTAATTTATCCTTTTTTTCTTTGATTGTGGGATAGAATTACATTTAAGACAAATCCATGAGGCCTTGTAATATTGTATTCCAAGGCAGGCAGTGTGGTACCATTCATAACAAGACTCGCACTCGACCACTTCACGTCCATCTGCCGTAATTCTCGTACATTCTTGACATAGCCATGCCCCAGGAATGTCGTCCTCCTTTGCCTTAAGTGTTGCATGAAGCGTTGTAATTGCATCTTCATCCATATATTTGTAAACACATTCAAGTGCTTGTCTTTTCATGACAAGCATGCCAGGAAGCTTCTCTGGTCTTGTCTCTATTTCATCTTCTGTGACTTGTATTCCTTCTGCTTCCACCCTTCTGACAGCTTTCTCATCTGCAAACATGAGTAAAATGACTTTCTCCTCTGCTGGAATATGTAGGACTCCCTTTTGTTCAGGATATTGCTGCTGCTCTTTCACAGATGCGTTGAACGGTTCTGCTCCATTGATGTCACCTTCTTGTCTTAAACTGTTTGTGTCATTTTGTTTGTAAACCTTCAAATTCACTATGTGGTACAAGTTTTTTAGTTCTTTATTTGTTGCAAAGTTTTTCAGCTTTGCGCGATATTTGCCTACTAGAGAAACAACTTCATACGGACCTAGGTATTTTGCTTCTAGTTTTCCTCCCATTCGGTGATTATTTTTATTGTTTTTTAATAGTACTATTGAGTCCTCAACTATTCCACTGCAATTAGATGTATCTCTTGCATCATAGTTCTTCTTTTGTCTGTTTTGAGCTTTAGCAATATTCATAGATATTTTTTCATCAGCTGCCTTTTTTACCGACAACGCTCTCTCTGTCAGCTCTTTAATAGTCTCTGCTGTCGTTACTCTAGTTCCTACCGCTTCATATGACTGAGTATCTAGGTATACTGGAAGCACGGGGTCTCTCCTAAACATTGCAGTGAAAGGAGTAACACCAGTGCTGGCATGGACTGAAGTACGATATCCAAACAGAATTCTTTTATTGTGCAAATCCCAATCGTTCTGCTTTTCATTAACACATTTGATAAGAGCTCTTTCAAGTGTTTGATTAAATCTCTCCTGAAATCCATTTGTTTGTGGATGATAGGCTGAAGCAATTCTGTGATCTATCTGTAACTTGGCACAGATGATTTCATTCAGTTCGTTGACAAACTCTCTCCCTTGGTCGGTGATCAAGGTTTCTATACAGCCAAAGTCACAAACGGTATCTAAAAAGAACTGTGCAACTACTGCTGCAGACTTGTGTTTTAAAGTTGAAGCAACTGGAAATTTTGTAAAGTAGTCTGTCATTGCTACCATATAAGTGTCCTCTCTCTGTCTGGGGCAAGGGTCCAATCAAGTCCATTCCAACCTGAGACCAAACTTTTTCAGGAACATGAACTGGATGTAACTCTGGAGCTTGCATTGCTGGTTTATTACTTGCTCTCTGGCACTTGTCACATTTAAAAACATAATCACTAACAAGTTCTTTGATGCCCTTAGAATAATACTTAGCAGTAATTTTTCCAATGGTCTAATTCCTTCCCATATGTGCACCACCAAAGCCTTCATGACAAGCTTTGATAACTCGGTTCACGTCCGTTTTCATCAACACTTGACGTAACTGCACCTCATTATTTATTTTTCGTTTATGCATTAGATATCCATCTTTAACACAAAAGGGTTTGCACTTGTTTCTAATATCACGCTTTTCTTCTTTGTTTAGTCCATCAGGATACTTTCCACTACCAAGATATTGGTAATATGCGTGGTAAGTGAGCTCCTCCATATTCTGACGCACGTGTTTCCACTGCTACTACTCGGACAATCGAGTGTGAAGCATCTTGGTGCTAAAACTAGAAGGAAAACAGACAAAAAGAGAGAATGTCAACAGCCCTAGTGATGGTAGTTTTATTGTGATGATAATAGCCACAGCCATAGCCATAGATTTATAACAACAGTGGAGTTGGGGGAATCCAATTTTGGAGAAAATGGGTTTGCCTGTACAATATATTAGAACTCCATACACAAGTTTTGGCAACTCTTTTCTGCCAAGGCTAATGTCCAAATTTCCATTGAAGGATATTGATTTCCTAAATAATATTTCGCATCTTTGGCAGATTTGGAAAACATCATCTGAGGGATGAATCAAGTTTCCTTTATCTGAATTAGCCTTGGCATTGCATTATTGTGATGGGCAGTTAAGCAATCCAAATAGGCTTCACAACGCAAGGATTTCTTCAGTTTATAAACAAGAAATCCTGCTATATACGCCACAATATCGCTAGAATAAAGTGATAAGGTGTAGGAATGTAAGAGTAATCTTCGTTATGACTGCTTTCATCTAAACACCTATTCTCTATTATTCTGTTCTTAGGAGAAGATTTATTTATGTCAACCGCGTTATGTAAATGTGTAATATTGTTTTAATATTTCTAGAGGTATGCAATTACCACGAAGAACATTCTGTATATCATTAAGAATCAGAATTTTCTTATAAGCAGCCGAAAACTGCATGACAGTAGGATTATTATTACAACTCCATACTTCTTATTCTACCAAAAAGAAAAAAGCTCAACATAATCTTGTCTCATTTTATGACAGTAAAAATTTCATTATTAGACTAGAACGTTCAATTAGATTATTCCATCCCATGGCTTTAAATGCCTAATATAAGCTTCAGCCTTCATCATTAATTCTTTAAACAAACAGGCATTTTGTTGTTGCATTTCAAGATTTAAAGTTACGTCTTCACAAATTTTTTGAATTGAGGATATATAGGTCTAGACTAAATAATTTGATTGCTCCCTCACATCCTTCGAAATCAGCAAGTTTGTTTTCTAAGTAAATTGCAGAGGGTTTGATACGGACACACTAAGAAACTGAGCAGCACGCTTAAAATTCATTGTTCTTTTTATCCACGCAATATGTTGTGACCTCAATTTATTGCCTAAATTTGTGCAATTTGTGCAGCTTTTCTATGAAATCCCATTGTATTTGATTTCCTTGGCAAACGGAAAAAAATAAAAATATTGGTTACCTCCACCAAGCAAAGGGGGAATCTTGGCCCTAAGATATTCCCCCCCCCCCCACCGGCCATTTCTCCCCCACCCTCCCTTATAGAGAAACTATTTTGATGAATTAAATAATCAACAGTAAGTTTGACAAAATATTAGGAAATATAATATATCTATCTATCTATCTATCTATCTATCTATCTATATATATATATATATATATATATATATATATATATATATATATATATATATATATATATATATATATATATATATATATATATATATATATATTTATATATATGATAAATTTTGCACATTTAGACGTGTTTTTCATATTCAAATAAGCCATATATATTTTTGATACATTAATGTCTGGATTTTCTTAACGACCTCGGGATCAGAGCCCCAGGCGAAATCACACAAAGACAAGAGCTTGTGACCGGCCGGGAGTCGAACCCTGGTCGGCAAGCTTGTATAGACAGTAACTAAACCACTTGGCCACGAAGAAAGATAGATCAACGACAATTCTTCTGTACTTATACCTGTCGAATTCAGGTGTTTTGTACTTAGAATTGAAATCAACCCATCTTCACCATCGTAGCTAATTGGTAGTTTATTACTTGGCATTCGATAAATGATAAATTTTGCACATTTAGACGTTTTTTTCATATTCAAATAAGCCATATATATTTTTGATACATTAATGCAGTGGTTCTCAATCTTTTTCAGTTGATGGCACCCTAAACTGATGTAACCATTACTGTGGCACCCCTTCTTCCCCACCCCACCATATCTCATGAATTAACTTATTTGATGAAAATAATTACTGTTCTAGCGGCTTTGAATCCATTAAAGAGAAACGCCGCTAAATAAAACACTAGACATTAATATTATTTCTATTATCATCCATAATCAAACCAAATCCAGCACCACCGTAAAATTCAGAAATACAAAGAGCATATTAGAAGATTTGAAGTAGAGTTATGAATGCAGACTAAATAAAAAGAAAATGGTAATAACCCTTAAGCAAAGAAGAAAAAACGCCTATTTTAGTGAGATGTGTGTGCTTGATGTGACTGATAGATCCGTTTCACATTGGGTTGAATGGTGGACAAACATACACTCATTTCTTCCTCAAGAGTTTTCAGCCTTTCCCTTTCGTTAGTTTTAATGTTTGCTAGAGCAGAAAACCCCAACTCACATTGGTAAGAAGTAGAGAACTGGATTAACATTACCATAGCTTTTTGGCAACATGAGGATACTTAGTCTTGATCTGAACCCAAAATTCGTCAAGAGGCAGCTGCATGTGCAATAACTTTAGATCACGATCATGACGCAATTCCACTAACTGCTTTTCCTCCATGAGGGTAAGCTAAGATTGGGTAGATATAGATGCAACAAATGGGTGTCTTATCCAGTCAGTTTTCAGTGCATATATCTGGGAAATAGTGATGAAGTTGTTTTTCCAGCACTACAAGATGCTCAGAAATAATGGGTATTATCTCACCACTGTTTATTAAGACGATTTAGCAAAGACAAAACTCATGACAATTTTGCGGCACCCCTAATCGCTGTCTATGGCACCCCTGGGTGCCTCGGCACCCAGTTTGAGAATCACTACATTAATGTCTGGATTTTCTTAATGACCTCGGGATCAGAGCCCCAGGTGAAATCACACAAAGACAAGAGCTTGTGACCGGCCGGGAATCGAACCCTGGTCGGCAAGCTTGTAGAGACAGTGACTAAACCACTTAGCCACGAAGAATGATAAAGGTCAATGTCAATTCTTCTGTACTTATACCAGTCGAATTCAGGTGTTTTGTACTTAGAATTGAAATCAACCCATCTTCACCATCGTAGCTAATTGATAGTTTGTTACTTGGCATTCGATTAATGATAAATTTTGCACATTTAGACGTGTTTTTCATATTCAAATAAGCCATATATATTTTTGATATATCAATCGTCTGGATTTTCTTAATGACCTCAGGATCAGAGCCCCAGGTGAAATCACACAAAGACAAGAGCTTGTGACCGGCCGGAAATCGAACCCTGGTCGGCAAGCTTGTTGAGATAGTGACTAAACCACTTTGTCACGAAGAAAGATAAAGGTCAATGTCAATTCTTCTGTACTTATACCTGTCTAATTCAGGTGTTTTGTACTTAGAGTTGAAATCAACCCATTTTCACCATCGTGGCTAATTGATAGTTAGTTACTTG
Organism: Palaemon carinicauda; assembly: GCF_036898095.1. Taxonomy (NCBI): domain Eukaryota; kingdom Metazoa; phylum Arthropoda; class Malacostraca; order Decapoda; family Palaemonidae; genus Palaemon; species Palaemon carinicauda. Next base: position 130,201,951 of record NC_090731.1, read on the forward strand.
GCATTCGATAAATGATAAATTTTGCACATTTAGTCGTGTTTTTCAAATTCAAATAAGTCATATATATTTTTGATACATTAATGTCTGGATTTTCTTAACGACCTCGGGATCAGAGCCCCAGGCGTAATCACACAAAGACAAGAGCTTGTGACCGGCAGGGAATTGAACCCCGGTCGACAAGCTTGTATAGACAGTGACTAAACCACTTGGCCACGAAGAAAGATAGAAGTCAAAGATAATTCTTCTGTACTTATACCTGTCGAATTCAGGTGTTTTGTACTTAGAATTGAAATCAACCTATCTTCACCATCGTAGCTAATTGGTAGTTTGTTACTTGGCATTCGATAAATGATAAATTTTGCACATTTAGACGTGTTTTTCATATTCAAATAAGCCATATATATTTTTGATATATTAATCGTCTGGATTTTCTTAATGACCTCGGGATCAGAGCCCCAGGTGAAATCACACAAAGACAAGAGCTTGTGACCGGCCGGAAATCGAACCCTGGTCGGCAAGCTTGTAGAGACGGTGACTAAACCACTTGGCCACGAAGAAAGATAAAAGTCAATGACAATTCTTCCGTACTTATACCTGTCGAATTCAGGTGTTTTGTACTTAGAGTTGAAATCAACCCATCTTCACCATCGTAGCTAATTGGTAGTTTGTTACTTGGCATTCGATTAATGATAAATTTTGCACATTTAGACGTGTTTTTTATATTCAAATAAGCCATATATATTTTTGACACATTGATGTCTGGATTTTCTTAACGACCTCGGGATCAGACCCCCAGGTGAAATCACACAAAGACAAGAGCTTGTGACCGGCCGGGAATCGAACCCTGGTCGACAAGCTTGTATAGACAGTGACTGAACCACTTGGCCACAAAGAAAGATAAAAGTCAATGACAATTCTTCTGTACTTATACCTGTCGAATTCAGGTGTTTTGTACTTAGAATTGAGATCAACCCATCTTCACTATCGTAGCTAATTGGTAGTTTGTTACTTGACATTCGAGTAATGATAAATTTTGCACATTTAGATGTGTTTTTCATATTCAAATAAGCCATATATATTTTTGATACATTAATGTCTGGATTTTCTTAACGACCTCGGGATCAGACCCCCAGGCGAAATAACAAAAAGACAAGAGCTTGTGACCGGCAGGGAATCGAACCCTGGTCGACAAGCTTGTATAGACAGTGACTGAACCACTTGGCCACAAAGAAAGATAAAAGTCAATGACAATTCTTCTGTACTTATACCTGTCGAATTCAGGTGTTTTGTACTTAGAATTGAGATCAACCCATCTTCACTATCGTAGCTAATTGGTAGTTTGTTACTTGACATTCGAGTAATGATAAATTTTGCACATTTAGACGTGTTTTTCATATTCAAATAAGCCATATATATTTTTGATACATTAATGTCTGGATTTTCTTAACGACCTCGGGATCAGAGCCCCAGACGAAATCACACAAAGACAAGAGCTTGTGACCGGCCGGGAATCGAACCCTGGTCGGCAAGCTTGTATAGACAGTGACTAAACCACTTGGCCACGAAGAAAGATAAAAGTCAATGTCAATTCTTCTGTACTTATACCTGTCGAATTCAGGTGTTTTGTACTTAGAATTGAAATCAACCCATCTTCACCATCGTAGCTAATTGGTAGTTTGTTACTTGGCATTCGATAAATGATAAATTTTGCACATTTAGACGTGGTTTTTTATGTTCAAATAAGCCATATATATTTTTGATACATTAATGTCTGGATTTTCTTAACGACCTCGGGATCAGAGCCCCAGGCGAAATCACACAAAGACAAGAGCTTGTGACCGGCCGGGAATCAAACCCTGGTCGACTAGCTTGTATAGACAGTGACTAAACCACTTGGCCACGAAGAAAGATAAAAGTCAATGACAATTCTTCTGTACTTATACCTGTCGAATTCAGGTGTTTCGTACTTAGAATTGAAATCAACCCATCTTCACCATCGTAGCTAATTGGTAGTGGCTGAACATAGGCCAAACATGAATATTTAACACATTTGAGATTTGTAAAAGGGTACAGAACCTAACAAACCCACCTATTCTAGCCTAGTAGTTCCCAGGTCACAACCCCTAGCCGTGGGCAAGTCCCCGGACCCCCTTCCCAGGTCACAGCCCCTAGCCGGGGGCAAGCCCCCGGACCCCCTTCCCAGGTCACAACCCCTTGGACTATCCTAATATCAGCATTCATCATAAATCCTTTGGTGCTACTATAGCGTGAGGTCTATCACACTATAGCATGAGATCTACCTCCCGTTAGTACTATAGTGTGAGGTCTACCGCTGAATTATTCGTCCCTCATATAATAAAACACATTTCATACATTTGTTTAAGCAATAAACACTTAATTTAAACATATCTTAGAAATGACTTAAATAGGTCATTGGATTTCTAATTACTTTAGAAAAAAGGAATAAAGGTAAAAATAAACATGTTATATATTTCCATTCATTTATTCTAGCGATACACTCTTCATACATCAAACAGGTAATCATATCTTTCCATACATTTATTCTAGCGATACACTCTTCGTACATCAAACATGTTATCATATATTTCCATACATTTATTCTAGCGATACACTCTTCGTACATCAAACATGTTATCATATATTTCCATACATTTATTCTAGCGATACACTCTTCGTACATCAAACAGGTTATCATATATTTCCATACATTTATTCTAGCGATACACACTTCGTACATCTTCTAAGAATGACACAAATAGATCAGTGGAATTTTTTCTCATCCCCTTCCAGCGAAAATGATCAAGATGAGACTGGGATAGCTGACGACCAACACCTCGCATTATTCTCTTCAGAATCATCGTTTTAGCGTCCAACCACGACCGTTCAATTGCCTGTGTGTGTGCTCCTGTCGCTGGATCCACATAATATTGCTGGTGGTTCACTGTAGAATGCTGATATCGATTATATCCCTTTTAAGCCGAGGGAAAAACTTATTTAGGAGCTCCATTTGCTTCCTTTCATATGGGCAGGTCACGTTGACAGGTCACGTTTTTGATGGATTTGGGCAGTTCACACGTTCCATGGTTAGGTGCGGGGCTCTGGGACGCTGGTCACGCGGTAGACCTCACCCCCCACCTGGGTAGGCGACATTTGGCGGTAGACCTCACACTATAGTAGCACCAATCCTTTAAACAAACTGACTTTTTTTTTTTTTTTATTTGGAGATTTAAAGTTACGTTTGCACAAATTCCTTGAATTGAGGATATATATACTAAAGAATTTGATTGTTCCCTCACATCCTTCGAAATCAGCAAGCTTGTTTTCTAAGCAATATTGCATGGGGTTTGATACAGATTCACCAAGAAACTGAGCAGCACGCTTAAAATTCATTGTCCTTTTTTATCCAAGCAATATTTTGTGACCTCAATTTATTGCCTAAATGTAACCTTTCATTGTCTTGCAATTTGTGCAGCTTTTCTATGAAATCCCATTGAATTTGATTTCCATGGCAAAAAAAAAAAAAAAAGATAATGGTTACTTCCACCAAGCAAATGGGGAATCTTGGCCCAGAGGGGGGAATATTATTCTGGGACAAAGTTCCCCCGGGGGGATATATATCCTGGGCCATATTTCCCCCGGGGGGGAATTTCGGACGGGGGGGGGGGGGGAAACAGACCATTACACCGGTCCTAAGCCTGAGTAAATGGGGAGGGTTAGTTTACAAGGAGAGAGATTGAAGAGTTGAAAATTTCAGCTATTTAGGATCAACAGTTACAGAGGATGATGATCTGGGGGCAGAAATAAACCACAGAATACAAGCAGGACGAAAGAATTGGAAAAAAGTGCGTGGAGTACTATGTGACATGAGAATAGGGGTTAAGTTGAAAGGTAAAGTACACAGGAGTCAGGACAGTTGTGAGACCGGCAATGATGTATGGAGCGGAGACGTGGGCAATAAAGAAGACAGAAGAGAAGAAGATGGATGTGTGGGGTGACAAGAAGAGATAAGATACAGAATGAGGTAATTAAGGGTACCATAGGAGATAGAAAACTATCAGATAAGAGGTAGTACTGTCATGTCATGAGAAGAGATGAACAGTATATTGGGAGGAGAGTGATGGAAATGGAGGTACAGGGAACGAGAAGGAGACTTAGGAGAGGGACAGTGGACTTTATCAAGGATGACTTTCGATCAAAGGGATTGAACCGGTGATGAGATGTGGGATAGATCATAGAGGTAAATGGAGAAAACTGACCAGAAACATCGACCCTGCATCAGGGACGTGCAGAGGGGGGTTGCTAGGGGTGCCCAAGCACCTGCCCCTTTTGCTACTGTATTAAAAGTGCCCTTTTGAGAGGGATGTATTATAGGTCCACTGCCTATCTGTGTCAATAATAATAATAATGATAATAATAATAATAATAATAATAATTGTTATTATTATTATTATTATTATTATTATTATTATTATTATTAACTCTTAGTTGGAGTATTCACCTCAGAAAGATGCCATGTTGTGCTTCAGCTGTCGTCTGTTTTTGAATGAAGGAAAGTACAGGGGCCGAGTAGCTTGGAAATCAGAGGGCATAAGCCGTTGGAAGTCAGCTTTAGAGAAAATAACGGAGCATGCTATTTCAGAATCTCACATGATTGATATGGTTCGATGGAAAGGGTTCCAAAGTCAAGCATTAGATATTGCTTTAGAAACAGCTAATCAGGAAGTACAAGCTGCTAGAGACAAAGAGAAGCAGAGAAACAGAGAAATTTTATATAGGTTAATCTCCATCACTCTATACTTGGCAAGACAATGTTTAGCAAGTATGACAGTGTAGTTAAATTGCACCTTGATGTAATAAAAAAAGAAACACAAGAAATACTGTAAAGACCCTAAGTGCCATTGCTTTCAAATAGGACTCAGAATGACCTGATGAAGGCTTTGGCCATTTCCGTTAGAAGAGATATATTAGAAGAAATTCACAAGAGCAAGATCTTTTCCATCCTCATAGATGAAACAACTGATGTATCACATACAGAACAGGTCTCTTCTGTTGTGAGATATGTACATGACTTCAAAATAAAAGAACGTTTCACAAGTATTCAATGTGCAATCAACAACTGGTGAAGCACTGGAGAAAGTGATCTCTATGGTTGATAAAAATAACCTGAACATAGATGATATGCGTGGACAAGGATATGATGGGGCAGCAAATATGAGTGGAATATACAATGAATTATAGTCCAGACTCCAAAGACAGAACCCAAAGGCACTCTATGTACACTGTCATTAGTCGAAAGTGCAAAATCAAGTATTCAGTTTTTAACTTTTTTCAGTTTGGTGGACAAACTGCATGCTTTTATTGCTAACTCTTCAAAACGGCACGCTGTTTTCATGGAGATCCAGAAAGCAATGTATCTAGAACACAGCCCACTTGAACTTAAGAAGCTATCAGACACAAGATGGGCTTGCAGAGAGTCAGCTCTTAGAACCATGAGGAAGGTCATCCCAGCTCTGAAGCCATTTTTAGAAGATATAGTGCAAAAATATCCTCCTGATGCATTAGCAATGGATGCCACCCGAGTTTTTTTTTTTTTTTTTTTTTTTTTTTTTTTTAAACCGCCTATGCCTCTAATGCCCTACAACAGAAAGAATTTGTTTTGGCTGCCTCCTACAGAATTGTGGATGGAGTGCTACAAAGTTTGAGAGAATTAAGAAATGATGAGAAGTTTCAGGAGATTTTTACAAATGTTAAAGAGAGAGCTGAATCCATGGCCATCGACCTCCCCTCTGGGATTCCTGGACAAGGCAGAAGAAAAATGCCTGAAAGATACAAGTATAGTGCTACATCTGCTACTGAGGACCAGCAATATCAATCCTTGGATGAGTACTACCGTATGCGAGTATTTTTTGTGTTTTTAGATACAATATCACAAGAGCTACAAAGAAGATTTAAAGGTGGAGACAACACAACATTGGGTATCCTAAATGCATTTCATTTAATGACAGCCCAAGATAACTGGAAAGAACCTGTGAATGAAGAGGCATTCAAGTCATTGCAAAAATTATGCCAGTTTTATGAGTTAGAAGTAGACAAGCTACAGTTGGAATTAAAGATCTTCAATTCCTCATTTCCTTGCCTGTCACAGAACACTGCAGCTACAATGCTCAACCTGATGAAAGAAAACAATGTCCAGGAGATATTGCCACTTATGCTTGAACTCTTAAACAATTTATGCCCCTCTACCCGTCACAACTGCAACAGTGGAAAGGACCTTCTCCAAACTCAAGCTGGTGAAGACAAAGCTACCACTCTGTCCAGTGAGGCGAGGTTATCTGATCTTTTGTTGCTAGCAGTTGAAAAGGATATCACAATGAATAACAGTGAAGTTATCAGCATAGTAAAGAAATGGCACACCGAAGAGTTCTCTTATAAATATAAATTGATAAGGTCTGGTTATTTGTCAAGTGTATTGATCATACTGATTGATTTTCTTTCAGTCATTTATGTAAAAGTAATATAAATAATTTTTCTTTTGTTATATTTCCTAGTTGTACAGGTAGTCAGTACTGTAGATTTTATGTTCATAGAATACATTACCCCACTGGTACCTATGATATCAGTGATGTTTATCTCTTTCTTGAATTATCAATGGCTAGTTTAAATAAATTTGAAAAAATATTGAGCCGGTATATATTTAGCCTCATTCATTTCTATATTTTTTGACCTTTTTTTTCACTTGAGCACCTGCCCTGAGATAGTTCTCTGCACGTCCCTGCCCAGCATAGACGTGAGTATAGAAGTTAATTCAGAAATAAGGTTAGAAAATTAAACTTTTCATGGTATAATATACACCAAAAATAAACGAATCGAGAGAATAGAGAGGTGACCCGGTGGGTGACACGCTGACACGTCATAGAAACTTTTTCATTGGATCTCGATATAGGTGAAAACTATGCAAAATAACCAAATTCTTGCAATTTAAAGCCATATTTTTTCATAAACACTAAAAAGATAATTTTTATCTTTCGATATTTTCATTTTGAATTGTTCAGATACTTTTTAGTATCGGCCTATTCCATTTTCATGTGAAAATTGCCTGTACCAAGAGCCCGGGCTGGGGGAAGGCCAGCTAATCTCACTTAAAGAAGCACATATCCCTAAACAATATATGTTTTCATTATAAAGGTTTCTGAGTACGAACTGAATCTACTTATTTCAATGAGAATCGAATAAAAATACAAATAAATGATAGGCCTATTGGTGTTAATTAACAAGAAGAAAATAGACACGTTACTTTGAATGGAGAAAACCTTTCAGGAAACTGCAGAGAAATTGTTTGTTGTCGCTCAACACTTATTAAGTAACAAAACTACTTTTAGACAGAAGCAGTATTATTATTTTTTCAACGCCTTTCTATTGAAAGCCATTTAGAAAGAGCTTATGTGAAGACTGCAACAAAAAGGTGCCAAAATCCTTTCCCGAACAATAAGAGCAACTCGCTGAGATTATTACTTAGCCATTTCTTAGTTGTCCTAAGACGTTTAAGAAGCTTCTTTGTATTAATGCCTCCTTTATCAGGTCCCGTCATCACTGCAGAAGTATTATGGTTAAAAGACTTCTCACTCATCAACTATTATCTCAAGTTGTGCTTCAGAAAACGCAATTGAAACCACGACTTTATTCATTATTAGTAAAAAGGGATTCCAACGACCTCTTCCAATCTCTTTGGGCTAATTAGAGATAAAGTCGTGGTCACCAACGATCTCTTCCAATCCGATAACAAAAAGTATTTGATCACTTACGAATAAAGTTACATTATAAATCGGAAGATGAAAATTATTCAGTTACTGTGTATAAAATATTATGGTTTTAATTTGCAAAAATTTGATTATTTTGCATTGTTGTTAGTTATATCTACATAACAGGAAATAGTTTTTATTGGATGTCAGTTGATTTTTGTCATAAATTTCAGCTCAATAACCTTCTGATAGCTCAGAGCGAAGCTTTACCAATAATGTCTGCGTGACACGTTGGAGCAATTTCGTTTGCGTTGGTTGGTGTGAAAGAATCTCTCTCTTGGAGAAAGAAATAGGTGTGGTGTTCAGTTTTTTCATTTCGCCCAGGGCTAGCGGTTTTTTTTTTTCTTTTTTTCGTGGAGCAGTGAGATTATTCTATGCATTTTGTTTACTTGTATTCCTGGTTTACAGTTGAAAGGTAAAGTACACAGGAGTCAGGACAGTTGTGAGACCGGCAATGATGTATGGAGCGGAGACGTGGGCAATAAAGAAGACAGAAGAGAAGAAGATGGATGTGTGGGGTGACAAGAAGAGATAAGATACAGAATGAGGTAATTAGGGGTACCATGGGAGATAGAAAACTATCAGATAAGAGGTAGTACTGTCATGTCATGAGAAGAGTCTCTTCTCATGACATGACATGAACAGTATATTGGGAGGAGAGTGATGGATATGGCGGTACAGGGAACGAGAAGGAAACTTAGGAGAGGGACAGTGGAGACCAAAGCCAAGGTGGGTGAACAGTGGACTTTATCAAGGATGATTTTCGATCAAAGGGATTAACCGGTGATGAAGTGTGGGACAGTGGGACAGAGGTAAATGGAAATAACTGACCAGATACATCGACCCTGCATAGACGTGATTATAATAATCAATTCAGAAATAAGGTTAGAATAATAAACATTTCATGGTAAATAATATACCAAAAATAAAAAACGAATCGAGAGACAATTTGAGGTACCCCAGTCGGTGACACGCTGACACCCCATAGAAACTTTTTCATTGGATCTCGATATAGGTGAAAACTATGCAAAATAACCATTTTTTTACAATTTAGAGCCATAATTTTTCATAAACACTAAAAAGATAATTTTTATCTTCCGATATTTTTATTTTAAATTGTTCAGATACTTTTTAGTATCGGCCTATTCCATTTTCATGTGAAAATTGCCTGCACCAAGAGCCCGGGCTGGGGGAAGGCCAGCTAATCTCACTTAAAGAAGCACATATCCCTAAACAATATAAGTTTTCATTATAAAGGTTTCTGAGTCCGAACTGAATCTACTTTTTTTCAATGAGAATCGAATAAAAATAGAAATAAATGATAGGCCTATTGGTGTTAATTAACGAGAAGAAAATAGACACGTTACTTTGAATGGAGAAAACCTTTCGGGAAACTGCAGATAAATTGTTTGTTGTCGCTCAACACTTATAATAATACTGCTTCTGTCTAAAAGTAGTTTTGTTACTTCTATTGAAAGCAATTTAGAAAGAGCTTATGTGAAGACTGCAACAAAAAGGAGCAAAAATCCTTTCCCGAACAATAAGAGCAACTCGCTGAGATTATTACTTAGCCATTTCTTAGTTGTACTAAGACGTTTAAGAATCTTCTTTGTATTAATGCCTCCTTTATCAGGTCCCGTCATCACTGCAGAAGTATTATGGTTAAAAGACTTCTCACTCATCAACTATTATCTCAAGTTGTGCTTCAGAAAACGCAATTGAAACCACGACTTTATTCATTATTAGTAAAAAGGGATTCCATCGATTTTTCCAATCTCTTTGGGCTAATTAGAGATAAAGTCGTGGTCACCAACGATCTCTTCCAATCCGATAACAAAAAGTATTTGATCACTTATGAATAAAGTTATATTATAAATCGGAAGATGAAAATTATTCAATTACTGTGTATAAAATATTATGGTTTTGATTTGCAAAAATTTGATTATTTTGCATGGTTGTTAATTGTATCTACATAACAGGAAATAGTTTTTATTAGATGTCAGTTGATTTTTGTCATAAATTTCAGCTCAATAACCTTCTGATAGCTCAGAGCGAAGCTTTTCCAATAATGTCTGCGTGACACGTTGGAGCAATTTCGTTTGTGTTGGTTGCTGTGAAAGAATCTCTCTCTTGGAGAAAGAAATAGGTGTGGTGTTCAGTTTTTTCATTTCGCCAAGGGCTAACGGTTTTTTTGTTTTTTGTTTTTCGTGGAGCAGTGAGATTATTCTATGCATTTTGTTTACTTGTATTCCTGGTTTACATTTGTTGTTCATGATATGTGGTGGATGTACCTAAAGATAAAGAGTTAGACGCCTTCCGAAAAATGGGAAGGAGAAGAGGTTTTCGGCCTTTTTGCCACGACACCTGTGCAGGTAAGGTTGTCCCTCTGGTCTCGTGATGTAAAGGTGTTTGCTTTTACGTATTATTCATTTTTCTTTCTCGTACATCATCAATGAGGTATTTTTCGATTTAGAATTTCAACCTTTAATTAAGCAAGCAACACATTAAAGGCAAACTTTCATTATTCAAAATAAGGAAAGTAAAATAATGTATAACCATCAGTCCGTAATATTGATACAACAACAAAGGGAAGTTGGAAATTTAGATAAACATAAGTAAGGGTGATTTGTCTTCTCCGGGATTTAAAGGACTATACTCAATTTTTCTTAATGAGGCGCATTTGCATTGACTCGCAGCGGTACCTTTTTAGCTCGGAAAAGTTTCCTGATCGCTGATTGGTTAGAGTTATCTTATCCAACCCATCATCTATCAGGAAACTTTCCCGAGCTAAAAGGGCATCCCTGCGAGTCGGTGCAAATCTGCCTCACTAAAAAGATTTGACTATAATTAAAAACAGACCCACTAGACTGTGAATTGTAAGTTGAGTCCTGAGCTGAAAATACAGTAGGCTTTGATAGTGATACAGATAATTTTCACTATAGATTATTCTAGACTGTATTTGTACTGTTCAAACCCATGGCACAATTCTC
>NC_090731.1:130220260-130225260 GCF_036898095.1 Palaemon carinicauda
TTAAAGGGATATGTGTTAGATTTACCGTTTACAAACTATAAACATATGATTATTTTTCATAGCACCAAGTACTTATGTTGACAAAATACAATGTTGTTCTTTGAGATAAATAGATATAGATCTGAGTAAACAGGCGTTGGAAAGTTAAATGGAAAATCAAATGACAAAGTACGAAAGGAAAGTTAAGTTGGAATATTTGTTGACAAATGGAGGCACTTTACATAGACATATGTATGTATGAATGCAATATATATATATATATATATATATATATATATATATATATATATATATATATATATATATATATATATACTACCTTATTGTGATTCATTTAAAGAAATTCCCCAACTTTTAAAAAACTTCCATGTAGATGTAGCATTTAAGAGTAAAAATACAATAAAAACAGCCTTAATAAAGAATTCTCCTGACATTACCAAGGGATGTGTATATCGTATTCCGTGCAATGCTTGTGAAAAATACTATATTGGTCAAACTGGTCAAGCCCTAGAAAAGAGAATTGAACAACATAAGGAAAGTGTCAGGTATGCTCAAGATAATAATGCACTCTTTGCTCACGTTAGAGATAAAAATCACCCTATTAATTGGTCAGGTGCAAAGAAATTGGTTCATTCAAATAACTTGGTGGAAAGAAACATCATAGAGTCCAGTTTCATAAAAGAAACCTTTGAAAACAACTTGAATATTGGTCATGGAATGTATAAACTCGACGCCTTTATATGTAAAGAGATTTGTAAGCTATATAAAAAACATTAACCACTTAATGTAGAATTGAATGTATTGTGAATAATTAACGTTGCTGTGAAATTAATATTTTGACCTAAGCTACCATTCATTAAGGGTACAATTATTTTATATAGTATGCATAAGTATAGTGGCACTATATAGTGTTATGCTAGATATAAGTATTGATATATACATGATTATATGTTTATGATATTAATGTTGTATACATATAAATGTATATATGCATATGTATGTATGTGTAGGTGTATATATATGTGTATATGTATGTATATATGTATGTGTATGTATATGTATATATGTATGTATGTATATGTATGTGTATATATATATATATATATATATATATATATATATATATATATATATATATATATATATATATATATTTGTATGTTTGTGTATGTTTTGCTTATGTATTTATATAGATAAGGCTACCGTATTGTCATATAAATAAAGTGTACTGAAAGTAAAAAATGAAGAAAACAAGAATATACCCGCCACTAGAAAAGACCCTTTTTAGCAGGTGTCTAATGAGCTTGGGGGCTCCTCCTACTCAAATACCTGACCCAGGTAGTTGGTAAGGGAGTGTCATTGTTCTCTAAATCTCTATATGTATGTTCGTACGTTTGCTTTCCCTCTGAGGAAGTATCACGAAACTAGTCAGGACTTAAGTGTATATTTCGTATTTTCATTTTCCCTGTAGTTCTTCTGCATCTGAGCATCACGTTTTCCTGTGATTTTTACGCATATATATATATATATATATATATATATATATATATATATATATATATACATATATATATATATATATATATATATATATATATATATATATATATATATGGATTGATTTCAATTGTAAGTACAAAAAGCCTGAATTCGACAGGTATATGTACAGAAGAATTGTCATTGACTTTTTATCTTTCTTCGTGGCATGGTCAGTGTTATACAAGTATCCTGAACCAGGGGTCGAAACTAGGCCGGTCAGATACTATAGTCTTTGAGTAATTTTGCCTGGGGCTCTGATCCCGAGGTCATTAAGAGAATCCAGACTTTAATGTATTAATATATATGGCTTATTTTATATATATATATATATATATATATATATATATATATATATATATATATATATATATATATATATATATATATATATGGTGCCCAGACAGTTTGCCTACAGTTTCTTTTTGTGAAGTTTACAATTAATAATGTTAAAACTTTGTCATCTACATGTTGAAACATATATATATATATATATATATATATATATATATATATATATATATATATATATATATATATATATATATATATATATATATATATATATATATATACATATATATATATATATATATATATATATATATATATATATATATATATATATATATATATATATATATATATATATATATATATATATATATATATATATATATATATATATATTTATATATATATATATATATATATATATATATATATATATATATATATATATATATATATATATATATATATATATATATTTATATTTATTGCTCTAACGCTCGTCAAAAGTTCACCAGTTGTTTGCCTTCGCTGCCCAATTGGCTCTTAATTGATCTTACACTACCCTACCTTCTCAATTATTTATTGGTTGTCTGTTGTCACTGCCAAGTTGGGTCTATTTAAAACTCCAACGAACACAGCGGTCAGTTGGACTTCAGTACCCTGCCTTGTTTCCTACGAGGGAACAGTGTGTGTCGTGTGGAATTATTCCACAGAGCCTTCGACTTACGGGTGGCCATTACACACCCAACTCTGTGTCGACTTGTACACCGATTGCGTAAAGAACAAGCTGGTAATGAACTCCTTATTGATCAAGCGAATGCTGAAATTGCTTTGCTACCGATAAAGAAAAAGTACGAGAATGTCAATCAACGACTGAAAGACTTGGTAGAAAAGTATGACATCACCCCAGTTCTTAGGTTTCTTCGTAGCATTGCTCACAATTTATATATATAAAAAAAATAATTTATCTTTTCATTTTAGACTTTTTTTATTGGATCTGATTAAATACTTCTTATTTATATACAATTAAAAGAATTTTAGACGTGAATTTGAGAATTTTTTTTGTATATGGTAATTTTAAACTACAAATAAAGAATCTGTAAACTTGACCGTCCGCGGTGGTATTTTGGCATACCAACTTGAAAAATTCAAAAATCGTTTTATTGTCTCTCTGTATAGAGAAACATATCGTACATGCTCTCCAGAAGTTTCAACCCATTATTTTCATAAATAATGATGATACGGGGGTTTTTAAATCATGACGTCATCCTGGGACGTCGTCTGCGCGACTGAGTTTGACAGTTCGTCTTTGCGTGTTTTTTTTTGTATATATACATCGATTTTTTCGTTTTTTTTTTCTCGAATTTCGTACGTTTGGCAATGATGTAGCGTATCAGGGGAAGAGAGCTCACTGAACACCCTCTCAGCACACGCAGTTAGGCGACACACGCCAGTACAGTCTTAGACCTCGTGAGAGTGAGACGCACGTGTTTTTGTTTACATTCGCCCACGTGTTTATTAGTGTTTTTTATAATTCCTCGTGAATTCTACATCATGCCAAGGAAAAGCATTATAAAGAGGGGTACAAGGAAAGAAATTCTTTCAAAATTAGCGAGTGCTCGGAAGGAAAAACTGAAGAAAAAACAATCGCTTTCTTTGTCATCAGCTCTCGCATTGTCTGCGAGAGAGAGAGAGAGAGAGAGAGGAGCCTTCTACCTCGTCGGAGCTTAGTCATTCATTTTCACTGCCAGATGAAGGAGAATTTAGCGGGCCTAAGCCATCAACGTCGCGGGATGTAAGCCAGGAATTGCTTTCAAGCCCTCAACCTTCACGGTACGTGAGTGAGGACTCGATTTCACCACCAGTTCCTGATCATACAATTGGGATTGATATTAGTGATATCCCAGAATATGTTGCAGCAAATGGTGGAGTGGAAGCAGATGTACGTCAGAGAGTGAATGAAGGTTGCAAAGTGTTGGGGGCAGTTAAGGGAGTAGTAAAAAATAGAGGGTTGGGCATGAATGTAAAGAGAGTTCTATATGAGAAAGTGATTGTACCAACTGTGATGTATGGATCGGAGTTGTGGGGAATGAAAGTGATGGAGAGACAGAAATTGAATGTGTTTGAGATGAAGTGTCTGAGGAGTATGGCTGGTGTATCTCGAGTAGATAGGGTTAGGAACGAAGTGGTGAGGGTGAGAACGGGTGTAAGAAATGAGTTAGCGGCTAGAGTGGATATGAATGTGTTGAGGTGGTTTGGCCATGTTGAGAGAATGGAAAATGGCTGTCTGCTAAAGAAGGTGATGAATGCAAGAGTTGATGGGAGAAGTACAAGAGGAAGGCCAAGGTTTGGGTGGATGGATGGTGTGAAGAAAGCTCTAGGTGATAGGAGGATAGATGTGAGAGAGGCAAAAGAGCGTGCGAGAAATAGGAATGAATGGCGAGCGATTGTGACGCAGTTCCGGTAGGCCCTGCTGCTTCCTCCAGTGCCTTAGATGACCGCGGAGGTAGCAGCAGTAGGGGACTCAGCAGTATGAAGCTTCATCTGTGGTGGAAATGTGGGAGGTTGGGCTGTGGCACCCTAGCAGTACCAGCTGAACTCGGCTGAGTCCCTGGTTAGGCTGGAGGAACGTAGAGAGTAGAGGTCCCCTTTTTTGTTTTGTTTCTTGTTGTTGTCGGCTACCCCCTAAAGTTGGGGGAAGTGCCTTTGGTATATGGATGGATATGGATGATGAGAAATACACAATTTCAAAACGACAGCTAGAAGGAATGATGAAAGGCGTGACTTGTAGAAAGCGAAACTGTAGAAAGTCAGTCAGTGTACACGCAGAAAGGGACAGATGGGATACAACATTTAGAGTATCTTGTGATGGTTGCCATACTAACATTAGCTACCTCCCCCCAAGGAGGCATGGGAGGGGAAGGGAATGTCATAAATTTGGTGAAGCAAATTTACAAGAAGTGTATCATTCTCTTACTACAGGTATAGGAAGAGCAGGCCTGAATAAAATGGGAGGATTTTTCTGCAAGCCTCTGGCAGCGGGATCTTATGCCAGACATAGTTCTTATCTTTATAAAGAAATGAAAAACATTACAGTGATATGCAGAAATATACGTATGATTATGTAAAGAAATTTTATATAGAAAATAAGTTGGCAATACCTGATGAAA
>NC_090731.1:130230260-130232760 GCF_036898095.1 Palaemon carinicauda
CGGAGATGATAATGACGATCATGAAATTAGGCCTAACATTTGAAAGATCCTTTGTCTTAATATTCATATAAACGTTAGGACTAATAGTAAAAGAACTTTAAACTTGCGCGTGCGAACACAGAAATAAGACTAAGCTTTTATACATACAAATATATATACGATGTTAGGCCACTATTTACACACGCGTACCAAGCGTAGGTCATGTGTGTGTGTGTGTGAGAGAGAGAGAGAGAGAGAGAGAGAGAGAGAGAGAGAGAGAGAGAGAGAGAAGCTAACACTTATAACTCAAATTATTTTGGATTGGTTTTTTATAGTAACCCTTGGGTCTTTCATTAATAAACAATGAAGAGATGGTATGGTTACGAGTGTCTAGTTAAACAGTTAACATGACCTCACTCTTTTTTAAATCTTGAATCCGTGTTCTACCACTATTTATGTAAAATTTTCTGTGTCTCTTTGTTAAAAAAATTACCACCTAGAATTTTTCCAAATAATCAATTATCAAAACAAGATCAAATTTTTAAAATTTTGAAAAGGACCAAATAATTTAAAACTACATAATTTCTCGTGATACAGATAAAATTCCATTCGCTAAATATTCAACCTCTTAACTCGTCAGGATATTGCGTAAAATGAAGTGCTCAGAGAGATTGCAAGTCTTTACCACTACATTACTAAACAACCAATGTTATTGAATAATAGAATAAAATCACCATATTCTCATCGACTGTAATGATTGATGCAATGCAACTTTTCTATAGATTTTGCTTGATATGGGCGGAGTTAGTTCTCTGCTCAGAAAAACAGTTGCCAAATACTTCTTTTTTTATTATTATTATCCTTATGAAATAACCATAATTTTGAAGTGGGTAGCAATACTTTTGCAGGCGATTTTACGTACAAGCCTCTCAATGAACTCAACGCACAGGTCACTGACATCTTTATTTATGCTTTGTAAAAATATCGCTACCTTTTACAAAATGTTTTATTATCTCGTAAGATTAATAATATAAGAGAAGTATATGGATTTTTTTTCTGTGCAGCTAATTAACTAAGAAACTAATCCGCGTTGAGTGTGCACTATTTAAAGTCAGTCTATCTCTGAAAAAGGTAAATTAAACAAGTATTATAGACAGTAATTTATTCCATATCCTAATCTACATTATTGAAACAAAATGTATAACTTTTTAAACGTTAAAGTCTCGGCTCTAATCTACAAAAGTAGGTTATAGGCTATATACGTATATTTATAGGTCTGACATGTACACACACAAACATATATATATATATATATATATATATATATATATATATATATATATATATATATATATATATATATATATATATATATATATATATATATATATATATATATATATATATGTGTGTGTGTGTGTGTGTGTGTGTGTGTGTGTGTGTGTGTGTTGCTCATACCTTCAAGCCTAGGGTATATGTGAATATTTAGGCAGAGAATCTTTCAGATGTCGGGCCTAATTTTATGATGCAGTTCTGTAGCATTATTAAATAATTTGTGATAAAAATTCCCTAACATTCAATGTTGGAATCTTTCCGAGTAATCGATTTGCGCAAAGGAAAATGTTGATGGTCGAAGCTCTAGAGATGGTGCTTTTCTTTTCTATATTTACCTAATCTGCTGTAACCCCAGTTGGAAATAATATTAATATTATCAATAATAATAAGGCTACGAGAGAGAGACCGAGATCTTCGAAAGGAAGAGCTTCCATGTACAGAAGAGGAAATGAAAAAGGAAGAATAAAAGTAAGAACCGAAAAATAGAAATCTTGTCGACGTAATCCTTGGCCCAAAAGTGTTGAAAACATTTAAAAGGAAAACATGACGAGGCTTCTATTCATTGATAACGCCGCATTTGAAGAATATTCTTCAACCGAACGAGGAGGCCAGAAAAGAAAAGTTCTTTAGGCCTAGGCAATAAGTTAGTCCGGTGGGTGTTGACTGACTGCTGTGCAACCTCGCTTCCTAAGCCATTTCCTTATCTTTCTTTCTAGTTGTGGCACTCTTCCTTCCTTCCTCATCTATGGCTTTGATCTAACTGTTGTTTTATTCGTTAATTAACCTATTTAAAGTGTTTAGGAATGGCAGAAACAATTGAGATTTCCTCTTCGTTTCTTGTTGCTGCTCCTCTCACTCAGTGCAACTTGCATAGGGACCAAAAAAAAAAAAAAGAAAAAAAAAAGAGATACAATTAGTTATCCCATATACAAATAATTAAATCCCTTTATAGATATATAATATTTTGATAAATGTATAATTAATGTTAATTTCAGAATAGAATTAAAATCATAATTGGTTTTAGATAGTGTATCACATACAAAGTTCATATATCGATATATTACGAAATTATTTTGATGTGTACTGCACGTACAAGTTCTTGGTTCATTAGTCTAGGCCGAACACTTATCTCTCTCTCTCTCTCTCTCTCTCTCTCTCTCTCTCTCTCTCTCTCTCTCTCTCTCTC
>NC_090731.1:130237760-130240260 GCF_036898095.1 Palaemon carinicauda
AAATTAAAATTATAGTATGAAAGTTAACGAATTATTCGTTGCTTTCGGTACAATTTCCACTGGTCACTCGTTAAATAAAGATATATATATATATATATATATATATATATATATATATATATATATATATATATATATATATATATATGCGTGTGCGTTTGTGTGCGTGTATTTAGTTATTAAAAAGAAAGTAATATTCATAAATTTATCTGTAGTTGGTGCAAGAAGGGCAATTTATCATAATGTTAATTTACGAGGCCTCACCGCTTTGTTAGTTTCAGGAAATGAAAATTTTTAATCTCGCTGGGGTACACTTTTCCATGGGAACCCCTTCCTAAGTTCCAGTCGTTTTGGGCTAGAATTTTTCTCATTTGTATGTATATGTTTTTTTTTTTTTTTTGAGGGGGGGGGAGCAGGGGGGGTTGAAGAAATATGAAAGAGGGTTACACTGTTAAAAAAACTTTATCTTAATCCGAAATTGTCCGTAAAAATATAATGCTCTCAGCCGTATTTCAGTAAAATACAGGAAACCGTAATTTTACCCTACTTGTTATTATCTTTACAGGTTGGTGACCGTAATATCACTCCTTTACGTCAATATACCGGTTTTTAAAACGGTAGATGCCTGGCAACATTTCTTCCAGGATTTTTTGCCGTTTTTCAACGTCAAATTTTTAACAGCGTAATAGTTATCAGGAGGGACTTTGGGTTTTACTTCCTGCTCCTGTGTTTCCAGTGTTATAATTTCCCTTAGAGAAGTACAGTAGGTCTGTCCCTTTCTCTGGGATAAATCCTTTTCCATCTCTACTTTTTATTGCCCCTCCTTTCGGCCTCTAGCTTTTATGGAGAAGGAATGTTCGTAGTATTTCCGAAGACTGTGCTTTATCTATATATGATTATCTTGATTATCATAAGGATTATGAGAATATATTTTAAGTAAGTTCTTATAGCTTGCTCTTCTTACTTTATACTTTGTTCGTGTTACGTTTTCTTACACACACAAAAACAGACACACACACACATCTATATATATATATATATATATATATATATATATATATATATATATATATATATATATATATATATATATATATATATTGTATATCCTAATTTAAAGGGATATGTGTTAGATTTACCGTTTACAAACTATAAACATATGATTATTTTTCATAGCACCAAGTACTCATGTTGACAAAATACAATGTTGTTCTTTGAGATAAATAGATATAGATCTGAGTAAACAGGCGTTGGAAAGTTAAATGGAAAATCAAATGACAAAGTACGAAAGGAAAGTTGAGTTGGAACATTTGTTGACAAATGGAGGCACTTTACATAGACATATGTATGTATGAATGCATTATATATATATATATATATATATATATATATATATATATATATATATATATATATATATATATATATATATATGGATTGATTTCAATTGTAAGCACAAAAAGCCTGAATTCGACAGGTATATGTACAGAAGAATTGTCATTGACTTTTTATCTTCGTGGCATGGTCAGTGTTATACAAGTATCCTGAACCAGGGGTCGAAACTAGGCCGGTCAGATACTATAGTCTTTGAGTAATTTTGCCTGGGGCTCTGATCCCGAGGTCATTAAGAGAATCCAGACTTTAAAGTATTAATATAAGGAAACAGACAGCAAAGAGGTAATTAGGGGTACCATAGGATATAGAAAACTATCAGATAAGAAGTAGTACTGCCATGTCATGAGAAGAGATGAACAGTATATTGGGAGGAGAGTGATGGAAATGGAGGTACATGGAACGAGAAGGTGACTTAGGAGAGGGACAGTGGAGAGCAAAGCCAAGGTGGGTGGACAGTGGACTTTATCAAGGATGACTTTCGATCAAAGAGATTAACCAGTGATGAGGTGTGGGACAGAGGTAAATGAAGAAAACTGACCAGAAACATCGACCCTGCGTAATCGTAAATATGATAGTTAATTCAGAAAAAACGTTAGAATATTAAGCATTTCATGGTATAAAATACACCAAAAATAATAAAACTTTGTGCAAGTCACTGAGACTTTGAGGTACCCTGGTAGATGACACGCTGACACCCCATAGAAACTTTTTCATTGGATCTCGATATAGGTGAAAACTATGCAAAATAACCAAATTCTTGCAATTTAAAGCCATAATTTTTCATAAACACTAAAAAAATAATTCTTATCTTCCGATATTTTTATTTTGAATTGTTCAAATACTTTTTAGTATCGGCCTATTCCATTTTCATGTGAAAATTGCCTATACCAAGAGCCTGGGCTGGGGGAAGGCCAGCTAATCTGACTCAAAGAAGAACATATCCCTAAACAATATATGATTTCATTATAAAAGTTTCTGAGTCCGAACTGAATCTACTTATTTCAATGAGAATCGAATAAAAATAGAAATAAATGATAGGCCTATTGGTGTTAATTAACAAGAAGAAAATAGACACGTTACTTTGAATGGAGAAAACCTTTCAGGA
>NC_090731.1:130245260-130250260 GCF_036898095.1 Palaemon carinicauda
TTACGCCTATTAAATAAAAAACTTTATCCTTAAAATCAAAATAAAGAAGTAAGCATCTTTAGAAATTATTATGTTTTTACTGTAAAGATTCATTATGTGGAACTGTATTTCGTTATTTCAATGATATAAGATTAAAGTAAAAAAAAAAAAAAACGATATGGAGCTTAAAATTACAATCTCCACTGATCCATTTATGACACTCATTCCAAAAATACTTCCATTTGTATTATATAGATGAGGCTGATATATATATATATATATATATATATATATATATATATATATATATATATATATATATATATATATATATATATATATATATATATATATATATATATATATATATTTTTGGGCTCAAGCCATGTCGTCCTGATGGAAGTTCCTATAGGGTAGCTTCCTAGGGTATATTACAACTACGGCGATATTCCCAGAGAATTTACCTTAAGGTACCAGAATTCTAACTCCTGGAGCGAGTATCCCTCGTGAAAGGGATATCGCGACATATCAGAGGACGTATTCTAGACACGTCACATGGCAATCTACGACCTGAACAGAGATTTCGTCTCGTAGGAGGGAGATTGACGAGATACGAATTCGGGAAAGAAAAAGGGGAGCCGCTCCCAAGGCTTCCCTATCCCCCGATTCGTATGCGTGCCTGGCGCCAATCCTGGCGCCATCTGTATTCCTTTTTGCATAGCTTAACAACTCGGTGTTTTTTCCTGTTTTTCTCGCAAATCTTGGATTTATTCAGCTTTTCATGGCTTCTTCGTCTTCGTTGGCCTCGGATAAGTTGAGTATAGTGTCTGTTATGTATAAATGTAGGCTCTTGGTAAAATTTTGAGTGATTAATAGGATTAATCTTTGATACAAGAGCCGTAGCCTACCAGAGGTGTCCTGGACACTGTCACTCGCTAGGTATAAATTAGTTAGTCAGAGTGACATTCCTGGTTGTTTTGCTTAATAAATTTTAGCTATTTAGCTTTACATAGGATTTCCTTTCGTGCTTAGTATTATTTGGCGAAGTATTCGCCATTCTGGCCTACGCTAGGCCATGTAGCCTAGTCGTTTGGTCCTAGTACTTAATGCATGATTTTGGTTTTTCCGAGTGTAATTAAAATTTTATTGAAGCTTTAGGCTATATTTTATACATTTTAGACTGTGTGGAATATTTCCAAGATTGTATACGTGAGAGTTTCGGTGAATTAGGTAATCGATTCTCTTGGTGCCTAGGCTAATTGCTTATGGAGCCTTAGTATACTTTATTATACTCCCCGGTTGCTTTCTTTTCTTCGGAGAAGGTATGCAATCCCTTTCCCTCTGTTTAAGCCTTGGGCTTATCCCTAAGTGGTTTTTTCCGAATTTATTTTCGATAAAACTATACTAGGGTGTTACTGTACCTTCCTGTTCCAGCAAAGTCTGGTTCAAAGAGGGACAGAACAACAGAGTTTTTAGTCTGAGTCCGTGTTGTCTGGCTTGGGGCAGAGTCCCCCTCGCTGACCTAACACTTACAAAGGGAGCTTAGCTCCCTTAGGTCACTATCGAAGGTTTCTGTAAGTTATGATTCCTTCTTTTGTGATCGACCAGACTAAGTCCTGTTGCTGTTCTCGGGGAGGATAAAATCTTCTCTTGGGAGTAGCAACGCCTTCCTTGCTTTGGTGCTCTGGAAGCTGGCAAGTATTGCTGGCCCTTTCCCTTAGATCTCCCTTAGGCTAAGACAAAGTTCTTGGCTGCGGGTGATCTGTCACTAAAGCAAGGTTGGCAGGACCCTCTTGTCCCTTCCCCCTCTATCTCCGTAATGGCCTAGCCATTACTGTACTGTACCTTGCCGGCCGGCAGAGCTGGCCGGCAGGGGTATTACTGTACTGTACGTCATTCTACTTCTGGACCTAGTATAGGTTGGGATGTGGAATTGACTAAGCCCATTGCCGGCCGGCAGAGATGCTGGCCGGCAAGGGTCTTATGTTTTCGAGTGCTGCCCGGACCTCTCTTGGTCCCTCATCCATGCCTGCCGGCAGAGCCGGACGGCATTGGTCAAGGAAGCCTGAATTAAGTTTCTCCCCTTCCTTATATGCACTCTTTCGGTTGCCGGGCTTGGGGGGTAGTGTACTCTCTTATCCCGGCATCCATTCTATTTTCTTCTAAGTGCTGTACCTGTCCCGGCTGCCGGCCTATGAGGCCGGCAGCCGGGCAGGTGTTGTCTTCTGGTTCTTTTGCTGCCGGCTGGCATCAGTCTTGTACCTTTGCCGGCCGGCTTATGTCAGTCCTTGTCTGCCGGTCACCAAGAGTGTGGCCGGCAGCTGGGTACTACCTTGTGTAGTTGCTGGCCGGCAGTCATTGCCGGCCAACACTGGCTGTTGCTGGCCGGCAGCTACTGCCGCCGGCACAGGCATTTGAACCAGAGGGCTGCCGCCCTATAGCTGTTAAGTAGTATACTTTAAAGCTAATTGTGGTGTGTGCCGGC
Source organism: Palaemon carinicauda (assembly GCF_036898095.1). Taxonomy (NCBI): domain Eukaryota; kingdom Metazoa; phylum Arthropoda; class Malacostraca; order Decapoda; family Palaemonidae; genus Palaemon; species Palaemon carinicauda. The sequence continues at coordinate 130,247,725 of NC_090731.1, forward strand.
CGGCAAAGGCAGGCCGGCACACATCCTCCTATACTGTACTAGTATTCTTCTGTATAGCATATACAGTAAGAAGAAAACTATAGTAAAAGTTTAGGTACAGCACTGTATCTTCTAACACTATTGTGTTTTCTTGCATAGCCCTTTGCTGTGTCCCTCAGACAGGAAGCAGAGTTCTTCCCCGTCTATTATCCAGGATTTTAAAAATCATTGCCTAGGTGTGAGCTCCACCTGTTTCCTCTGGAAACCTTGCATTGGTTACTCTAGTAGAGATAAACCATTTTGATTTTATTATCTGGAAGGCTGCAACAATGGGTTGTGAGGGAAACACAAGTGTGTGTCTTTCCTTTATGAATTGTTATGCTATACTATGCATATCCAGTGATACATAGTTCACTTGATACTCATGGAAATTTTTTCTCTTTACAGGAGGACCCTCCGAAGTGCGGAAATGTTTTCTGCAATGTCCGCAGCAAGAACCTCTGCGGACATGAGTGTTGTAGGAGACACGCAGCATGCGCTGTCTCCAAGGATGATCTCCAGTATTGGGACCCTCAGGTATGTACTGTATGCACTAACCTGATTACTGAGGCTTTTGATTCCCCTAGAACGGCGGAATCAAGGGATATAGCTAGGGAAAAGCTTCGTACTTGGGTAAGGGGCTTCAAGAAGAACACCTCTGGCCCTTATCTTCCAAGTGAGAAGATGAGGGCGTATCTTTTTCCACAGGCATCAGCTGAAGCAGTGATTCCCCAGCCTCAAGAGGAGATCCCTCAAGATCAAGTCCAGGTGGACGAGGAAGTCGCAGATGCGATGCAAGACATCCAGTTGTGTGACAGGATGTCTGACCTGGACGAAGGTTTGGAAGAAGACCTCCTGGCAGAAGGTCAGGATCAAGTTCAAACCCCGGATGTCGTAGAGGATGGGGTCGACGAGGTGTCGGCTACTCCGGTTCAGATGCCGGAGCCCATCCCCTCAACATCGGCTGGTCTCCCAGTAGAACTGGGACAGGCCCTCTCTTCGATTGTTGGAATGATCGAACAAATGCAGAAGGAGAATCAGGAGAAGGCGGCTGCAATGGAACTGCGTATGCAGTCCCTAGCAGAATCACATGGGCCCCAGAAAAGGCTCAATGTGAAAGACCTTCCCATATGCTCAGATGCTAACCCATGGAGGTATGCTGAGCACATGCCAATGACGACTGGTAAGATCGTCATTTCGGATAAGCTGGGTTCAGTTCCCCTAGAGGAGGTAGAATTCTGGCCCAGCAAGGCATCATATCCGGACTGCTATGTCCGGCTGAGAAAAGAACCAGCTTCAAGGGAAGAGACAGAGCCGAAGGAGGTCATTATTATGGACCACGCTAAGGCTCAAGCCCTACTTTCATCCTCGATGAAAGAGAGGGGCTTCTCGAATTCGAAGGTAGCTGCATTGAGCAAGAAGCTCCCTTCTTTTGTGTCCTCTCCTGATAGAGCCTTCCCCTTTTTACAAAAAGGGTTTGCGGCTGTCCTAAAGGCAGTCGAGGCCGGCAAGCCTTGCCCCTCCCTGGAGGAGTGTAAACCCTTGTCGCTGGCTCTGCCTATGGACCACAAAGACTGGAAGGATGTCCATCTGACATTCTCAGTGGGAAAGTTGGAGGCTGATATTGCCGGACGGCAATTCGGCGAGGACCTCCCCAAGCTGCCCGAATCTCTTTTACGAAGAGAGTTTGAGACCAAAGAAAGACTGGCTGCCTCAATGTCTCATCAGACCACTCTTGAGACAATGGCAAGTGACCCTAAGGTCCATGAAATGTTCATGGTAGTGGCTAAGTCTCACCTAGCCACAGTGACGAAGGACCTTTATGGCTTCATCAAGGCAAGGAGAGCTTGCAGGGAGATCGTGTTCGCCGGGGCTTCGGTGAGACACGAACCAAGGAAATTAATCTCCTCCAACATTTGGGGAAAAGGCCTTTTCCCTACCGATGTGGTCAAAGAGGTTGTTGATAAGGCCGCCGTGGAGAATAGAAACCTTCTCCAGAAGTGGGGCCTGGCTATCAAAAGAAAATCTTCCCCGGATGAGGGTCCTCAACCAAAGAGGAAGAATATGAAGACTAGGCTACCATTTCGGCCAGCCAAGCCTTATAGACAGCAACAGCAACTGCAATTGCCTTTGCCTCCAGTGCCCCAGATGGTGGCACAAACCCCGACTACCTTTCAGTGGGTACCCCAGGCTGTGCCAGGTCAGTCAACCACATTCGCCCCAACGTTCGAAGGACAGTCTTCTTCCTTTCGTGCAAAACCTAGAGGAGCAGCCAGAGGCTCGTCTAGGCGCCCCTCAAGGGGAAGGGGATTCAGAGGTGGTCGTGGTCAGAGAGGCAAGACCTCAGGACGGCAGTCCAAATGAAATGATACCGGTAGGAGGGAGACTGATGAAATTTTGGGATCGCTGGACCTTCGATCCCTGGGCCCAAAGCCTACTCAAGAATGTGATTGATTTGTAATACAGATTTTTTATGACTTGATACCTTGGTATCTTATTAAAGTGGTGTTTAATGGTT
>NC_090731.1:130257760-130272760 GCF_036898095.1 Palaemon carinicauda
TTTTTCCGACAGCACTCTCTCTCTGTCAGCCCTTTAATAGTCTCTGCTGTCGTTACTCTAGTTCCTACCGCTTCATATGACTGAGTATCTAGGTAGACTGGAAGCACGGGGTCTCTCCTAAACATTGCAGTGAAAGGAGTAACACCAGTGCTGGCATGGACTGAAGTACGATATCCAAACAGAATTCTTTTTATGTGCAAATCCCAATCGTTCTGCTTTTCATTAACACATTTGATAAGAGCTCTTTCAAGTGTTTGATTAAATCTCTCCTGCAATCCATTTGTTTGTGGATGATAGGCTGAAGCAATTCTGTGATCTATCTGTAACTTGGCACAGATGATATCATTCAGTTCGTTGACACACTCTCTCCCTTGGTCGGTGATCAAGGTTTCTATACAGCCAAAGTCACAAACGGTATCTAAAAAGAACTGTGCAACTTCTGCTGCAGACTTGTGTTTTAAAGGTGAAGCAACTGGAAATTTTGTAAAGTAGTCTGTCATTGCTACAATATAAGTGTCCTCTCTCTGTCTGGGGCAAGGGTCCAATCAAGTCCATTCCAACCTGAGACCAAACTTTTTCAGGAACATAAACTGGATGTAACTCTGGAGCTTGCATTGCTGGTTTATTACTTGCTCTCTGGCACTTGTCACATATAAAAACATAATCACTAACAAGTTCTTTGATGCCCTTAAAATAATACTTAGCAGTAATTTTTCCAATGGTCTAATCCCTTCCCATATGTGCACCACCAAAGCCTTCATGACAAGCTTTAGTGAAATATAGTGCTAAAAATCAGTGGTTTCCTTGTATGTGAGGTCTGTAGTGAAAGGCCTGACCCAGCATTTTTGTGTTGGGGCGGGGCTACTTGAAAAGTTCATTGAAAAATGATTCAATATGTCTTTCCTTAGAAAACGAAAAGGAAAACGTAATCCCGTGAATGATTTTGATCTATTTGTGACTGAAATCGACACGGTACTCCAAGGAAAAGAGGAAAATATAATGGCAGCAGCTTATGAAGAATGTGATGACGGAGGCAATCATGGCATGTGTGGGCACTGTGAGTCCTATGTCGATGATGGGATACAATGCGATGAATGCCGAAGATGGTACCATGATGAAGAAGCTTGCTCTAATTTAAGGGATGGTACAAGTACTCTTTTAAAAAGCAGGAACATCATTTATAAATGTCCAAAATGTGTTGAGTCTGCATGTGTTGATGACATGACGAGACTAAGCATCAACATAGCAGAGATGAAGGTAAATGTACAACAACAGATGTCTGGTTTTATGGATATGATAACTGCTCAATACATTGATATGCGTCAAGAAATTGTTGAGCTGAAAGAGAAACTTATGGAATACGAAAAAGAGAATGTGACCAAGACTACATATGCAAGTAAGTTGAAATCAAGAAACACTTTGGTTATAAAATCTAGGGAGGAAAATAAGAAGGCTTCAGATATCAAGAAAACTATCATGAAGAAGATAACCACGAATGCCGAACAGGTCAAAACCTCTAAACAAGGCCACTTGGTAGTTAATTTTGCGGATAAAACTGGGTTAGAAAAGGCTAAAAATGACTTAGAAGAGGTCAAGAATGACATTAAGGTAGAAGTAGATAAAAAGGATCTACTTAAACCGAAGATCAAGGTCTGCAATATTGATGAAAATGAAGATGATATAATTGCTAGTATAATGGAGAAGAATGAATGGTTGAATGATATATGTGAAAATGAAGAAGACTTTAAATTGATCAGGAAGTTTAAATCAAGACAAAGCGGTAAATTACACGTCCTTATAAAGTGTAGTCCAACTATCAGGAAAGTCTTCCGTAAAAGAGATGATAGAGTATATACCACGCTTGGAGGATGCTGTAAAATCTATGATTCCTACAATGTATTTCAGTGTTATAAGTGCCAGGAATTTGGTCATACTGCTGAAAATTGTAGCAAGACTCAGGTATGTGCCAAGTGTAGCCAGGATCATCGAACCACGGATTGTACTGTAAATACGTTAAAGTGTCATAACTGCACAGTGAGGAATTACAATGATACGAATCATAAGACATACGACGATAACTGTAAAGTATACAAGGAGGAGCTTACCAGGATAAAAAATAGAACCGATCATGGAGTCTAGCCCATTGGTTAAGTGTGGTCTGATAAATATTCAATCGGTGGGGAATAAAACCATAAAGATTAGAAATCTTATTAACGAAATGGAATTAGATTTATGCTTATTAACGGAAACTTGGTTGCAGGGAAATATTAGTGATAACTCAAAGATTCAAGAGATGACGCCGTGTACTTATGATTTCTACCACGTACCAAGAAAGGACAAAACTGGAGGAGGAGTGGATGTCTTTGTGTCGAAAACTTTCTCTAGGGTTTCTATCATGAATGAAATAGTATTTGAAACGTTTGAATATATCTGTTTAAAACTGACAAGAAACAATAAAGTATTGAATATAATATCATTATATAGACCACCAGCGAGTAATATGACTAAATTCATTGAAGAATTTAGTATTCTTGTGGGTGTGGTGGACGATATTAAAAATACATTAATTGGTGGAGACTTCAACTGTTGGGTAGATGATGAAAATGATAATAAGGCTAAAGAACTCAAGGAAGTATTTGAGATGTTTAATTTAATAAACAGTGTTTTGGTATCAACGTCAGTAGGTGGTCATACACTCGACTTGGTCATATGTGGAAAAGACTCAGACCTAATAAAAAACCTTGAAGTGGAACCAGACTTTGAGATCTCAAAAACACATAAACTCATCACCTTTAATGTTAATATAAATTGCACCAGAGTATTGAAAAAATGGATCACATATAGGGAACGGGAAAATTTTGATGCTGAGAATTTTATTGAAGCTAGTGTAGCGCAAATGTCTTGTGTGAACACACAATGTGAACATATGGTAGACATAGAATGTGTTGGGTGCTATAACGAGAAATACAACGACAATTTTGGAAAAATGTACGATACCATGTGTTCCATAAAGAACAAACAAATAGTGGTACGCGAAAATGTTAGATGGTATAATAGTGAGCTATTAAAGGCAAAAAGACACAGACGTAAGATGGAAGGTAGATGGAAAAGAGCCAAATCCTTACAAGCCAGAAATCTATATAATAAGGCCAGAAATGACTATAACATCCTGTTAGAAAAAACAAAAAGAAAATTCTACAACGGCGAATGTAAAAAAACCAATAACATGAAGGACTTTCACAAACACCTTGATGATTTGATGGGATTAAAGAAAAAATATGTCTTGCCTGACAATGTTTGTGCAGAGAGTTTTGCTATATTCTTTAGTGAAAAAATTTATAAAATCTATAGAGGCTTCCCCCAAAATCACTTGGAAGGACAGTCAGGTATGCCAGTGAAGGAGGGAAAGAAGTTAATAAAATTTAAGGAAATAAATATGTGCGACTTGTTGAAGGTTATGAGAGAGATGAAGAATACATATTGTGGAAACGACCCTTTCCCAAACAGTTCAATAAGTGAAGCTCCAAACAAGCAAGTTGTATATAATATTTACCTGAACATAATTAACCTAAGTATATCACAATCCTGTTTTCCTAGCTGTGAAAAAACTGCGTTGATCAAACCAATTTACAAAGGGAAAGGTGATGTAAACGAGCTAAATTCATATAGGCCCATTTCAAATTTATCCTACATGTCAAAGCTTATTGAAAAAGTCATAAGTGAGCAATTATGGGCGCATATTGACGAGTTAGAGGTATTCCCGGAAAATCAATCGGCCTACAGAGCTAATCATTCTACAGAAACTACTTTGTGCTCAATAATGAATGATATGATAGGTCTTCTTGATGGGGGAAAGTGTGGAATTTTAATTATGTTAGATCTTAGTGCTGCTTTTGACACTGTTGTGCACGAGTACTTACTTGACGACTTGGAGTCTATTGGAGTGACTGAGGAAGCACTGAAATTTTTGCGAAGTTACTTAGTGAACAGGAAGACTATTGTAGAAGTTTCTGGAAACCGATCCAATGAGAGAATTCTTATGAAGGGTGTACCACAGGGTAGTGTCCTAGGCCTTATCTTGTTTAACATATATACTATCGAGCTATCACACATCTTGAAAAAACAAAAAGTGGGTTTTAAACTATATGCAGATGATACTCAGTTTTACCTCTCAATTTCACCAACACAAGATACAGAGAAGAAAATTGATGAGATAATGACTGAAATAAAAACATGGATGCAGAGGAAAAAGCTCAAATTAAACGACGAAAAAACAGAATGTATGTTCTTTGGCACAAAGGTGGCTTTGAAGAATTACCAGTTAATTTAAAGTATAAAAATTGGTGATGCTGATGTTGGGATTGTGCCTGTTGTGAAAAATTTGGGTGTACTGATAGACTGTAATTTGTCAATGAAGGACCAAATTGTGAACACAGTGAAAGTGTGTAACTATCACCTGAGAAACATAGCATTTATTAGAAAATATTTAACAGAGGGCAGTACAAAAATTTTAGTGATGAGTCATGTAATATCAAGGCTTGATTATTGCAATTCTCTGTACTACAAATTGCCCAATACACTACTAAGAAAGCTTCAAAATGTGCAAAACCGGGCGGCTAGACTGATAAAAGGCATTAAATTTCGGGAGAGAATAACTCCTGCACTGATCGATCTACATTGGTTACCTGTTAAGGCTAGAATTGAATTTAAAATTTGCTTGTTGACTCACAAAGCACTTACAAGTGATAAGCCTAAATATCTTCGTGATTGCCTGGTCCCCTACCCTGAAGCTACCAGCGCCGCTGTAAGAGTTAGACATGCAGATGACCCACATAGACTATTCGAAATTAGTGTGAATCATGCAATAGGAGGAAGAACGTTCAGTTATGCGGCACCGAGACTCTTTAACGACCTTCCACTCGATGTCAAGAATAGCAATAATGTGGCAGCTTTCAAGAAAAACCTGAAGACTTATCTTTTTAGAAAGTGTTATAATAGTGACCTGAAAACTATTAAGCCTGAATACAAATGCTAGCGAAATAACTGATAACGATACAGAGCAAAATATTAACTGGAAAGGAATTATTTTTTCACACACCAAGGCCCGCCTGAACGTCCGTTTTCATCAACACTTGACGTAACTGCACTTCATTATTTATTTTTCGTTTATGCATTAGATATCCATCTTTAACACAAAAGGGTTTGCACTTTTTTTTCTAATATCACGCTTTTCTTCTTTGTTTAGTCCATCAGGATACTTTCCACTGTCCATATATTGGTAATATGTGTGGTAAGTGAGCTCCTCTATATTCTGACGCACGTGTTTCCACTGCCACTACTCGGACAATTAAGTGTGAAGCATGTTGGCGCTAAAACTAGAAGGAAAACAGACAAAAAGAGAGAATGTCAAAGCCCTAGTGATGGTAGTTTTATTGTGATGATGATAATAGCCACAGTCATAGCCACAAATTTATAACAACAGTGGGGTTGGGGGGAATCCAATTTTGGAGAAAATGGTTTTGCCTGTATGATATATTAAAACTCCATACACAAGTTTTGGCAACTCTTTTCTGCCAAGGCTAATGTCCAAATTTCCATTGAAGGATATTGATTTCCTAAACAATATTTCGCATCTTTGCCAGATTTGGAAAACATCATCTGAGGGATGAATCAAGATTCCTTTATCTGAATTAGCCTTGGCATTGTATTATTGTGATGGGCAGTTAAGCAATCCAAATAGGCTTCACAACGCAAGGATTTCTTCAGTTTATACACAAGAAATCCTGCTATGTACGCCACAGTATCGCTAGAATAAAGTGATGAGGTGTAGAAATGTAAGTGTAATCTTCGTTATGACTGCTTTCATCTAAACTCCTATTCTCTATTATTCTGTTCTTAGTAGAAGATTTATTTATGTCAACCGCGTTATGTAAATGTGTAATATTGCTTGAATAATTCTCGAGGTATGCAATTACCGCGAAGAACATTCTGTATATCATTATGAATCAGAATTTTCTTATAAGCAGCCGAAAACTGCATGGCAGTAGGATTATTATTACAACCCCATACTTCTTATTCTACCAAAAAGAAAAAAGCTCAACATAATCTTGTCTCATTTTATGACGGTAACAATTTCATTTTTAGACTAGAACGTTCAATTAGATTATTCCATCACATAGCTTTAAATGCCTAATATAAGCTTCAGCCTTCATCATTAATTCTTTAAACAAACAGGCATTTTGTTGTAGCATTTCAAGATTTAAAGTTACGTCTGCACAAATTTTTTAAATTGAGGATATATAGGCCTAAGCTAAATAATTTGATTGCTCCCTCACATCCTTCGAAATCAGGAAGTTTGTTTTCTAAGTAACATTGCAGAGGGTTTGATACGGACACACTAAGAAACTGAGCAGCACGCTTAAAATTCATTGTTCTTTTTATCCACGCAATATGTTGTGACCTCAATTGATTGCCTAAATTTGTGCAATTTGTGTAGCTTTTCCATGAAATCCCATTGTATTTGATTTCCTTGGCAAACGAAAAAGAAAAAAAATATTGGTTACCTCCACCAAGCAAAGGGGGAATCTTGGCACTAAGAAATCCCCCCCCCCCTCGCCCCCGGGCATTTCTACCCCACCCTCTCTTATACAGAAACTATTTTGATGAATTAAATAATAAGTAAATAGTAAGTTTGAGATAATATTAGGAAATATAATCTCTCTCTCTCTCTCTCTCTCTCTCTCTCTCTCTCTCTCTCTCTCTCTCTCTCTCTCTCTCTATATATATATATATATATATATATATATATATATATATATATATATATATATATATATATGATAAATTTTGCACATTTAGACGTGTTTTTCATATTCAAATAAGCCATAAATATTCTTGATACACTAATGTCTGGATTTTCTTAACGACCTCGGGAGCAGAGCCACAGGCATAATCACACAAAGACAAGAGCTTGTGACTGGCCAGGAATCGAACCCTGGTCGGCAAGCTTGTATAGACAGTGACTAAACCACTTGGCCACGAAGAAAGATAAAAGTCAATGACAATTCTTCTGTACTTATACCTGTCGAATTCAGGTGTTTTGTACTTAGAATTGAAATCAACCCATCTTTACCATCGTAGATAATTGGTAGTTTGTTACTTGGCATTCGATTAATGATAAATTTTGCACATTTAGACGTGTTTTTCATATTCAAATAAGCCATAGATATTTTTGATACATTAGTGTCTGGATTTCTTAATGACCTCGGGATCAGAGCCCCAGGCGAAATCACACAAAGACAAGACCTTGTGACCGGCCGAGAATATAGCCCTGGTCGGCAAGCTTGTATAGACAGTGACTAAACCACTTGGCCACGAAGAGAGATAAAAGTCAATGTCAATTCTTCTGTACTTATACCTGTCGAATTCAGGTGTTTTGTATTTTGAGTTGAAATCAACCTATCTTCACCATCGTAGCTAATAGGTAGTTTGTTACTTGGCATTCGATTAATGATAAATTTTGCACATTTAGACGTGTTTTTCATATTCAAATAATCGAATGCCAAGTAACAAACTACCAATTAGCTACAATGTTGAAGATGGGTTAATTTCAATTCTAAGTACAAAACACGTGAATTCGACAGGTATAAGTACAGAAGATTTGTCATTGACTTTTATCTCTCTTCGTGGCCAAGTGGTTTAGTCACTGTCTATGCAAGCTTGCCGACCAGGGTTCGATTCTCGGCCGGTCTTTGAGTGATTTCGCCTGAGGCTCTGATCCCGAGGTCGTTAAGAAAATCCAGACATTAATATATCAAAAATATATATGGCTTATTTGAATATGAAAAACACGTCTAAATGTGGAAAATTTATAATTAATTAAATGCCAAGTAACAAACTACCAATTAATTACGATGGTGAAGATGAGCTGATTTCAATTCTAAGTACAAAACACCTGAATTCGACAGGTGTAACTACAGAAGAATTGTCAATGACTTTTATCTTTCTTCGTGGCCAAGTGGTTTAGTCACTGTCTATACAAGCTTGCCGACCAGGGTTTGATTCCCGGCCGGTCACAAGTTCTTGTCTTTGTGTGATTTCGCCTGGGGCTCTGATCCCGAGGTCGTTAAGAAAATCCAGACATATATGTATCAAAAATATATATGGCCTATTTGAATATGAAAAACATGTCTAAATGTGAAAAATTTATCATTAATCGAATGCCAAGCAACAAACTACTAAATAGCTACGATGGTGAAGATGGGTTGATTTCAATTCTAAGCACAAAACACATGAATTCGACAAGTATAAGTACAGAAGAATTGTCATTGACTTTTTTCTTTCTTCGTGGCCAAGTGATTTAGTCACTGTCTATACAAGCTTGCCGACCAGGGTTCGATTCCCGGCCGGTCCTTGTCTTTGTGTGATTTCGCCTTGGACTCTGATCCCGAGGTCGTTAAGAAAATCCAGACATTAATGTATCAAAAATATTTATGGCTTATTTGAATATGAAAAACACGTCTAAATGTGCAAAATTTATCATTAATCGAATGCCAAGAAACAAACTACCAATCAGCTATGATGGTGAAGATGGGTTGATTTCAATTCTAAGTACAAAACACCTGAATTCGACAGGTATAAGTACAAAAGAATTGTCAATGACTTTTATCTTTCTTCGTGGCCAAGTGGTTTAGTCACTGTCTATACAAGCTTGCCGACCAGGGTTCAATTCCCGGCCGGTCACAAGCTCTTGTCTTTGTGTGATTTCGCCTGGGGCTTTGATCCTGAGGTCGTTAAGAAAATCCAGACATTAATGCATCAAAAATATTTATGGCTTATCTGAATATGAAAAACACGTCTAAATGTGCAAAATTTGTAATTAATTAAATGCCAAGTAACAAACTACCAATTAGCTACGATGGTGAAGATAGGTTGATTTCAATTCTAAGTACAAAACACCTGAATTCGACAGGTGTAACTACAGAAGAATTGTCAATGACTTTTATCTTTCTTCGTGGCCAAGTGGTTTAGTCACTGTCTATACAAGCTTGCCGACCAGGGTTCAGTTCCCGGCCGATCAAAAGCTCTTGTCTTTGTGTGATTTTGCCTGGGGCTCTGATCCTGAGGTCGTTAGGAAAATCCAGACATCAATGAATCAAACATATATGGCTTATTTGAATATGAAAAACACGCCTAAATGTATAAAACTTATCATTAATCGAATGCCAAGTAACAAACTACCAATTTGCTACGATGGTGAAGATGGGGTGATTTCAATTCTAAGTACAAAACACCTGAATTCGACAGGTATAAGTACAGAAGAATTGTCAATGACATTTATCTTTCTTCGTGGCCAAGTGGTTTAGTCACTGTCTATACAAGCTTGCTGACCAGGGTTCAATTCCCGGCCGGTCACAAGTTCTTGTCTTTGTGTGATTTCGCCTGGGGCTCTGATCCTGAGGTCGTTAACAAAATCCAGACATTAATATATAAAAAATATATATGGCTTATTTGAATATGAAAAACACGTCTAAATGTGCAAAATTTATAATAAATTGAATGCCAAGTAACAAACTACCAATTAGCTACGATGGTGAAGATGGGTTAATTTCAATTCTAAGTACAAAACACCTGAATTCGACAGGTTTAACTACAGAAGAATTGTCAATGACTTTCATCTTTCTTCGTGGCCAAGTGGTTTAGTCACTGTCTATACAAGCTTGCCAACCAGGGTTCAATTCCCGGCCGATCAAAAGCTCTTGTCTTTGTGTGATTTCGCCTGGGGCTCTGATCCTGAGGTCGCTAAGAAAATCCAGACATTAATGAATAAATATATATATGGCTTATTTGAATATGAAAAACACGCCTAGATGTACAAAACTTATCATTAATCGAATGCCAAGTAACAAACTACCAATTTGCTACGATGGTGAAGATGGGGTGATTTCAATTCTAAATACAAAACACCTGAATTCGACAGGTATAAGTACAGAAGAATTGTCAATGACATTTATCTCTCTTCGTGGCCGAGTGGTTTAGTCACTGTCTATACAAGCTTGCCGACCAGGGTTCAATTCCCGGCCGGTCACAAGTTCTTGTCTTTGTGTGATTTCGCCTGGGGCTCTGATCCTGAGGTCGTTAACAAAATCCAGACATTAATATATCAAAAATATATATGGCTTATTTGAATATGAAAAACACGTCTAAATGTGCAAAATTTATCATTAATCGAATGCCAAGTAACAAACTACTACTTAGCTACGATGGTGAAGATGGCTTGATTTCAATTCTAAGTAAAAAACACCTGAATTCGACTGGTATAAGCACAGAAGAATTGTCATTGACTTTTTATCTTTCTTCGTGGCCAAGTGGTTTAGTCACTGTCTATACAAGCTTGCTGACCAGGGTTCGATTCCCGGCCGGTCACAAGTTCTTGTCTTTGTGTGATTTCGCCTGGGGCTCTGTTCCCGAGGTCGTTGAGAAAATCCAGACATTAATATATCAAAAATATATATGGCTTATTTGAATATGAAAAACGCATCTAAATATTCAAAATTTATCATTAATCGAATGCCAAGTAACAAACTACTAATTAGCTACGATGGTGAAGATGGGTTGATTTCAATTCTAAGTACAAAACACCTGAATTCGACAGGTATAAGTACAGAAGAATTGTCAATGACTTTTATCTTTCTTCGTGGCCAAGTGGTTTAGTCACTGTCTATACAAACTTGCCGACCAGGGTTCGATTCCCAGCCGGTCACAAGCTCTTTTCTTTGTGTGATTTTGCCCGGGGCTCTGATCCCGAGGTCGTTAAGAAAATCCAGACATTAATGCATCAAAAATATATATGGCTTATTTGAATATGAAAAACACGTCTAAATGTGCAAAATTTATCATTAATCGAATGCCAAGAAACAAACTACCAATCAGCTATGATGGTGAAGATGGGTTGATTTCAATTCTAAGTACAAAACACCTGAATTCGACTGGTATAAGTACAAAAGAATTGTCAATGACTTTTATCTTTCTTCGTGGCCAAGTGGTTTAGTCACAGTGTATACAAGCTTGCCGACCAGGGTTCAATTCCCGGCCGGTCACAAGCTCTTGTCTTTGTGTGATTTCGCCTGGGGCTTTGATCCTGAGGTCGTTAAGAAAATCCAGACATTAATGCATCAAAAATATATATGGCTTATTTGAATATGAAAAACACGTCTAAATGTGCAAAATTTGTAATTAATTAAATGCCAAGTAACAAACTACCAATTAGCTACGATGGTGAAGATGGGTTGATTTCAATTCTAAGTACAAAACACCTGAATTCGACAGGTGTAACTACAGAAGAATTGTCAATGACTTTTATCTTTCTTCGTGGCCAAGTGGTTTAGTCACTGTCTATACAAGCTTGCCGACCAGGGTTCAGTTCCCAGCCGATCAAAAGCTCTTGTCTTTGTGTGATTTCGCCTGGGGCTCTGATCCTGAGGTCGTTAGGAAAATCCAGACATCAATGAATCAAACATATATGGCTTATTTGAATATGAAAAACACGCCTAAATGTATAAAACTTATCATTAATCGAATGCCAAGTAACAAACTACCAATTTGCTACGATGGTGAAGATGGGGTGATTTCAATTCTAAATACAAAACACCTGAATTCGACAGGTATAAGTACAGAAGAATTGTCAATGACATTTATCTTTCTTCGTGACCAAGTGGTTTAGTCACTGTCTATACAAGCTTGCTGACCAGGGTTCAATTCCCGGCCGGTCACAAGTTCTTGTCTTTGTGTGATTTCGCCTGGGGCTCTGATCCTGAGGTCGTTAACAAAATCCAGACATTAATATATAAAAAATATATATGGCTTATTTGAATATGAAAAACACGTCTAAATGTGCAAAATTTATAATTAATTGAATGCCAAGTAACAAACTACCAATTAGCTACGATGGTGAAGATGGGTTAATTTCAATTCTAAGTACAAAACACCTGAATTCGACAGGTTTAACTACAGAAGAATTGTCAATGACTTTCATCTTTCTTCGTGGCCAAGTGGTTTAGTCACTGTCTATACAAGCTTGCCGACCAGGGTTCAATTCCCGGCCGATCAAAAGCTCTTGTCTTTGTGTGATTCCGCCTGGGGCTCTGATCCTGAGGTCGCTAAGAAAATCCAGACATTAATGAATCAAATATATATATGGCTTATTTGAATATGAAAAACACGCCTAGATGTACAAAACTTATCATTAATCGAATGCCAAGTAACAAACTACCAATTTGCTACGATGGTGAAGATGGGGTGATTTCAATTCTAAATACAAAACACCTGAATTCGACAGGTATAAGTACAGAAGAATTGTCAATGACATTTATCTTTCTTCGTGGCCGAGTGGTTTAGTCACTGTCTATACAAGCTTGCCGACCAGGGTTCAATTCCCGGCCGGTCACAAGTTCTTGTCTTTGTGTGATTTCGCCTGGGGCTCTGATCCTGAGGTCGTTAACAAAATCCAGACATTAATATATCAAAAATATATATGGCTTATTTGAATATGAAAAACACGTCTAAATGTGCAAAATTTATCATTAATCGAATGCCAAGTAACAAACTACCAATTAGCTACGATGGTGAAGATGGCTTGATTTCAATTCTAAGTAAAAAACACCTGAATTCGACTGGTATAAGCACAGAAGAATTGTCATTGACTTTTTATCTTTCTTCGTGGCCAAGTGGTTTAGTCACTGTCTATACAAGCTTGCTGACCAGGGTTCGATACCCGGCCAGTCACAAGTTCTTGTCTTTGTGTGATTTCGCCTGGGGCTCTGTTCCCGAGGTCGTTGAGAAAATCCAGACATTAATATATCAAAAATATATATGGCTTATTTGAATATGAAAAACACATCTAAATATTCAAAATTTATCATTAATCGAATGCCAAGTAACAAACTACCAATTAGCTACGATGGTGAAGATGGGTTGATTTCAATTCTAAGTACAAAACACCTGAATTCGACAGGTATAAGTACAGAAGAATTGTCAATGACTTTTATCTTTCTTCGTGGCCAAGTGGTTTAGTCACTGTCTATACACTGTCTAAATTCTTTAAACAAACAGACATTTTTTACTTTTGTATTTGGAGATTTAAAGTTACGTTTGCACAAATTCCTTGAATTGAGGATATATATACTAAAGAATTTTATTGTTCCCTCACATCCTTCGAAATCAGCAAGCTTGTTTTCTAAGCAATATTGCAAGGGGTTTGATACGGATTCACTAAGAAACTGAGCAGCACGCTTAATTCATTGCTCTTTTTTATCCAAGCAATATTTTGTGACCTCAATTTATTGCCTAAATGTAACCTTTCATTGTCTTGTAATTTGTGCAGCTTTTCTATGAAATCCCATTGAATTTGATTTCCATGGCAAACGAAAAAAAAAAAAAAAATAATGCGACATGACAATAGGGGTTAAGTTGAAAGGTAAATTACACAGGACAGTTGTGAGACCGGCAATGATGTATGGAGCGGAGACGTGGGCAATAAAGAAGACAGAAGAGAAGAAGATGGATGTGTGGGGTGACAAGAAGAGATAAGATACAGAATGAGGTAATTAGGGGTACCATAGGAGATAGATAACTATCAGATAAGAAGTAGTACTGCCATGTCATGAGGAGAGATGAACAGTATATTGGGAGGATAGTGATGGAAATGGAGGTACATGGAACGAGAAGGTGACTTAGGAGAGGGACAGTGAAGACCAAAGCCAAGGTGGGTGGACAGTGGACTTTATCAAGGATGACTTTCGATCAAAGAGATTAACCAGTGATGAGGTGTGGGACAGAGGTAAATGAAGAAAACTGACCAGAAACATCGACCCTGCGTAATCGTAAATATGGTAGTTAATTCAGAAAAAACGTTAGAATATTAAGCATTTAATTCAGAAAAAACGTTAGAATATTAAGCATTTCATGGTATAAAATACACCAAAAATAATAAACTTTGTGCAAGTCACTGAGACTTTGAGGTACCCTGGTAGATGACACGCTGACACCCCATAGAAACTTTTTCATTGGATTTCGATATAGGTGAAAACTATGCAAAATAACCAAATTCTTGCAATTTAAAGCCATAATTTTTTATAAACACTGAAAAAATAATTTTTATCTTCCAATATTTTCATTTTGAATTGTTCAAATACTTTTTAGTATCGGCCTATTCCATTTTCATGTGAAAATTGCCTATACCAAGAGCCTGGGCTGGGGGAAGGCCAGCTAATCTGACTCAAAGAAGCACATATCCCTAAACAATATATGATTTCATTATAAAAGTTTCTGAGTCCGAACTGAATCTACTTATTTCAATGAGAATCGAATAAAAATAGAAATAAATGATAGGCCTATTGGTGTTAATTAACGAGAAGAAAATAGACACGTTACTTTGAATGGAGAAAACCTTTCAGGAAACTGCAGAGAAACTGTTTGTTGTCGCTCAACACTTATAATAATACTGCTTCTGTCTAAAAGTAGTTTTTTTACTTAATGTTTTCAACGCCTTTCTATTGAAAGCCATTTAGAAAGAGCTTATGTGAAGACTTCAGCAAAAAGGTGCCAAAATCCTTTCCCAAACAATAAGAGCAACTCGCTGAGATTATTACTTAGCCATTTCTTAGTTATACTAAGACGTTTAAGAATCTTCTTTGTATCAATGTCTCCTGTATCAGGTCCCGTCATCACTGCAGAAGTATTATGGTTAAAAGACTTCTCACTCATCAACTATTATCTCAAGTTGTGCTTCCGAAAACGCAATTGAAACCACGACTTTATCCATTATTAGTAAAAAGGGATTCCATCGACCTCTTCCAATCTCTTTGGGCTAATTAGAGATAAAGTCGTGGTCACCAACGATCTCTTCCAAACCGATAACAAAAAGTATTTGATCACTTATGAATAAAGTTATATTATAAATCGGAAGATGAAAATTATTCAATTATTGTGTATAAAATATTA
>NC_090731.1:130285260-130287760 GCF_036898095.1 Palaemon carinicauda
AGCTACACAGCCAAAGAAGCCTCTGCCAAAGTTTCGATTTTCACAGGCAAACCACGAGCTCTCTTATGCCTCTGTTGCTGCCATGGCTGCCAAGCCTGGCATGACATCGAGACAGCCAGATTCCTTCAAGAAGACTCCACCTTAACACTGCTGGATCCTGCTTTTATCAGGAAGAAGGCAGTCATTACCAGGTATCCTGTGACGATGCCTATCTCCATTGTAACCTCGTGCAGCAATATTGACTGTGCTATTCGCTGCACAAGCAAGGATGACGTTCCTGTTCGACGCCTAATCGCCACCTTTATAGGTCCAATCCCTTCCAAACTGGACTTAAGAGTCTGGGGTACTTTCCCCATCGAGGATTATACACCTGAGCCCCTTCGATGCTACAGATGCCAACGCTTTGGACATCATAAAGAAGAATGCAGAGGCCCCATAATCTGCGGTATCTGCAGCCAGCGACATAGCACATAAGTGTGCATAAAGGCCCACAAAGAAGGATGACAAACCACATCCAAGTGCCCCAATTGTTCCAAGCCACACCATGCTTGGAATAAGCGCTGCCCAGAACGTCTCAAGAGGATAGCAGCTATGAAGAATACATCCTCTTCAAACCAAAACAAACCAGCTTCGTCTCAACCACCTAAAGAACAAAGAACTCCTCGTCAAAGAAGACCAAGTCAGCCAACTCCTTCTCCTGCATCTACACCTACAACTGCTCCTGAATCTACACCTACAACTGCTCCTAAGAAGGACCAGCAACGACCTGCAACTGTTCCTAAGAAGGATCAGCGCCAACCTGCAACTGCTCCCCAAAGGGACCAGCAACAACCCTCATCCTCATCCCCTTCTCAAACCTTGACTCAAGCAATTGAGTCTCTCACCTTGCAAGACCTCATACCTATCGCCTTCCAGATCCTTACCAAAGTCCTTTCCCTCTCATCAACCTCCACCTTTCAGCAACTCCTGCAACAGTTCCAGTCTCCAGCCACGGAGCAGAGATAATCCTTCTCTGCTTGCAATCCTCTCCTTCCCAATTCCCTATTCCTAAAAGGAGATTAGTTATTGCAAGGCTGTGTTCCTCATAAGGAAACAGCTCTTGTTTTTCCTGTCTCCTACCCTTTTTCCCTGTTCTCTCTCTTCCTACCCTATCCATAGGGGGCCTTTCTCGTGCTTACTGTCCGAGCGTTGCACAGAAATGGCCCCCTCCCCCTTTCCATCACAAGAGCAGGAATAAGCTTCTTTGCTTAAACCTACTCCTATTCTCTCCTACTAAAGTTCCTTCACTCCTCTCCCAGTCTCTTTTACTTACTGGGACTTACTACTATCAATACTATTTCCTCTGACTAAAACTTTCTTTCGTGGACCTAAAAAGGAGTCCCCTTTTTCGGGTTACTTTCTACCCCTTTTCACGTCTTGTACCATTCCATTCCATCCCTCATTCATCATCCTTACTATTCATCTCCTTTACCTATCCTTTACCTAACATTCCTTTTCCTATTTTTACCTAACATTCCTTTTATTAATATAAATTTTACTCCTTGGAGTATACTCTTTACAAATCCAATCCTCTTACGGGCTGTCTTAAGTGACAAGAGCCCGTGTCATGCTATATGCATGGCAATCTACTCATCATCATCATCACCTTCTGATAGCTCAGAGCGAAGCTTTACCAATAATGTCTGCGTGACACGTTGGAGCAATTTCGTTTGCGTTGGTTGCTGTGAAAGAATCTCTCTCTTGGAGAAAGAAATAGGTGTGGTGTTCAGTTTTTTCATTTTGCCAAGGGCTAGCGGTTTTCTTTTTTTTTTTCTGGAGCAGTGAGATTATTCTATGCATTTTGTTTACTTGTATTCCTGGTTTACATTTGTTGTTAGTGATATGTGGTGGATGTAGCTAAAAATAAAGAGTTAGACGCCTTCCGAAAAAGGGGAAGGAGAAGAGGTTTTCGGCCTATTTGCCACGACACCTGTGCAGGTAAGGTTGTCCCTCTGGTCTCGTGATGTTAAGGTGTTTTCTTTTACGTATTATTCATTTTTCTTTCCTGTACATCATCATTGAGGTATTTTTTTATTTAGAATTTCGACTTTATTTAAGCAACACAGTAAACACAAACTTTGCATCATCAATAAAGTATTTTTTTTTTATTTGAAATTAGGCAAAACAGTAAATGCAGATTTGCAACACAGTAACGTAAACTTTGCATCATCAACAAGGTATTTTTCGAGTTAGAATTTAACCTTTATTTAAGCAACACAGTAAACGTAAATTTGCATCATCAATAAGGTATTTTTCGATTTTGAATTTCAACCTTTAATTAAGCAAGCAACACATTAAAGGCAAACTTCCATTATTCAAAATGAGGAAAGTAAAATAATTTATAACCATCAGTCCGTAATATTGATACAACAACAAAGGGAAGTTGGAAATTTAGATAAACATAAGTAAGGGTGATTTGTCTTCTTCGGGATTTAAAGGACTATACTCAATTTTTCTTAAT
>NC_090731.1:130292760-130322760 GCF_036898095.1 Palaemon carinicauda
ACAGGATCCTGCGGTCAGAGTAAACATTCTTCGGTTTGTCTCAAAAGGAAGGAGTTTCGTAGTATATTTTTGTTGTGAAGTATTAGTTGCTTTCATCGGAGTTTTTCTCTCTCCAGATATCTCTCTCTTGTTGGTTAGTCATGTCTCTCGTTGAAAGTGGGGAGGTGTAATGTAAATAACGCAAGTTCTGATGTATTTTTCTTTTTCTTTTAAAGTAAGGTGTTTTTTTTTTTTTCTTGTCCAGTTCACGTGATTTAGTTATTTTGCTTGTCATTTGACCTTTGAAGGCTGGACTTGGGTTTTCTTTTTCACCTCCCCTCAACGGTTGTTTACGTTAAATTGGTACTTCACCCATGTAAGATTTTTTTTATTTTTTCATGCTTGTTGGTGATGGTTCGGCCCTTTGTCGCCTGCTGTCGACCCGTCCCGCAAGTGATGTGGAGTTGTGGTTTTCGTCTTCAAGGAGAGTACAACGGTCCCGCATGAGAGGATGTCTAGCTCCCTTTTTGCTGCTGAAGACAGATACGTCTGTGTACGTTTGTATTCCGTCGATGAAGCTTTTAGTACCTCACCTTTTCTATGGAGACGCTGTGTACGTCTGTGACTTTGTGGTACTTCACTATTCTCTATGGAGATGCCTACTGGATCAGCCTATGACCAGTGTGCAGTTACATTCAATCTGCCCTTACCTTCAGCCTGCTAGCATCCTGGGATCGTTACGGGGCCTCCTAGCGCCGAAGAAAATGTAAGATAAACTTTTGTGCTGAAATTTTAATAGCATAATCATTCTTTAGGGACGCTCTGGGTACACCATGTGTAATGAGTATAATAGACTCGAGGACGGCGCTCCACTGTAACTCTCCTGTTGTTAATTTTCTCTTGTTAAGGGACAGAATAATAGACAGCCTCATTGGTGTAATCACGGCTAAATCTCTGGCTGAGTGAGAAATAAGTTTCAAAGTAAGATTTTTTTTTTTTTTTTTTTTTGTAATTGTGTGTAATATTTTCGTAGGTTTAAGGTTATTTTCTATTCTGGTTCTCCTTCTATCGTGTGATAGCGTAATTTTCGCCCAAGAGCAATTGTTTTCCTATCTTTGACTTATTACTGTCTCTTAATCTCGAGAGAAAGTTAGCTGGGCCGAATGCCGAAGTGTTTATATTGGTGTGCTACTGTTATAAGCACACATTGAGTATGTGTTGTTTCAGATGTATGTAAATGGATAACTGAATACATCTTATTAGCTTTAAAGTATTTATTCTATAAAAACAACAGAGTTAAACATCTCCATCACTGGAGGAAGCTGGGTTGGTCAGATGACCAATTCTGGTGAAGTATAGATATGAACTGACTAACTTATCAATATCACAGATATCGTATGCTTAGTTTATATTAGATTCGTCATAAACTCGGAAGACACCTGCATCCGGTGACGTCACAAACTTTCACACGCTGAGACAATGTGTTGACGTTTAAGCAGAATGTTATATTGTCGAGGTTTGCATTGTACGTCCTGTTTATGAATTGAATGACTACAGCAAGTCCCACGGCTAGCTCCTACACCCAACATGACATATTACGTCATGTGTTTTAAACATGTAATATTAACTATTCTAATTATTACATAAGCTCGGCCAGCTATCTCAATTTTTTCAAAAAAATTTAACAACAAGCCAAAACATGGTTACTAGGTGTGACTGGACATATGTATTATTCTTTGTTTAGCTTTAGCCATAATCAACCGAGGACGAATGTCCAAATAGGCACATTAAAAAATAATAACAATAATGCATATAAAAAAGATATTACCAAAGCAAAAAGAAAAATGCATGATAAAATAAAGATCACATATATGGTACATTGCTAGCAAATGATTATATGGTACCAAAAAAAAAACTACTGACTTATATATGATTCGGTAACTTGTTAAAGAATAATTGTTACCTTTGTCAGAAACATAATACTCAATTTTTTAGTGCACAAACACGAATTCCTGGTACGTACACGTACCACGGTTTCGTACATATATATATATATATATATATATATATATATATATATATATATATATATATATATATATATATATATATATATATATATATATATATATATATATATATATATATATATATATATATATATATATTTATATATAGGGCTGATATATTTTATTAGATGCCCATAGATTCTGTTATATATTTTTTTTTCTCTTTTCTTTTTTAACATTCCGGCTTATATATTTTTATTAGATGCCGAGAGAAAAAATTATTTATATCTTTTTTTTTTTTAAATGTTGTTTTAAATGTATTTTTAACAATGCAAATGTAGAAAATTTCTTTAATTACATATTACTAGCGTACTAACAGCTTTTCATACAAACACTTCCCGACAATTTACTCCTTTAGCGAATGAGGTGGCCACTCAAACGGCTTTGAATTGAATCAAGTAGGGAGTATTGTCGGGACTAGGCAAATCGTTCCTTTGTAGCTGCCTGCTGTGCCGTAACCTACGCCAAACAAGGATGTTCACGGCGATAAATATCATCACCGTGATAACCAGTCCTGCTAGTAGTATGGGGTGAAGAATTTACTTATAAGTCGGTGACAAGTGGTCCATTTCGGTTAGTTTCATCAACCGCTTTGCCACATGTCCGTTGTACGGGAGAGGGAGTGCTGGCATTGTAGAGGTCCACGTGAAGTTCGCGAAGTAGGCTCGTTCTCTGATGATTGTCCGTAGACCAGTCACCATGGAATTCGGGGAAGTCCCGACACAACCATCTGCTGCGACGAAGATGTGGGTGAAGGACGTGAATCCGTCAGGGCATGATACATTGAAGCCGTCCTTGTCGTATCGTATCCACGAGCCATTGTTCAGTCTGCAATTGAACTCATTATTGTCAAAGGGATAAAGCTTATCCAGACAATTTTCACTTGTATGGGAGAGAGCACTGTCTAGCACTATACCTAACTCGCATGAATCCATTAAGTTTTTATGGAATTCAAATGAGTCAGCTGTACATATTTTTCTATCCATTGCGTCTGAACAGTGAGTTAATTGATTTAAGTCTTTAATGACCGTATATGTTTCCTTGTCTGGGGAAATCAATACGTGTCCTGTCAAACTGGATATTACTGGATTTGAGTGATTCGTCATGAAAGTCGGAAATGGTGATATCCTGTAAGATTGCCAGGCATCAGAAGAATCAAAGGGAATTGTAATCCTAATCTTGTTATTATCTACGTTTACTGTAATTAGACTGTAATAAAATTCTAACCTATGTTCGTCTAACAAAGGAACATAGCCTAGTTTATCCCTTCCGTTCTCCAGAATTAACTTTAAGTAAATTATAGGCAACAAATGGGGCGACAATACACCTTTAGTTGCTAACGTGATAGCTTCTACATAATCCTTGGATTTCTCAATGAAATGTGCAATTCTGTTATGTATGTGATCTATCTTTGAATCATAGTACGTTAATGTTGCCAACAAATCCTGTACTTCCATAATTTGAACGATATTATTTGAATGTTCATTTAACAAATCCATAATTTTATTGATTGAAGCTAACTGATTCCTTAGTTCTGACATAATCAATTCATCTTTATGAGTCAAGAACTCATTTTCTTATTTTGATTACTAATTTTAAGACGATTGTAAATTCCTAAACCTAAACTTGCAACAGACCCAAAGATGCTTAATGCAGCATAAATAAACGGATTCCGTCTTTCTTTATGTTCGTGTCCTACAGTCCACATCAAAAGGTCATAAGCCAAAGATCCTGTCTCGTCAGTCTTATTTTTCAAGTCATCAGATAGCATCTCTGCAACTTTTAATGTTGATCCAAGCAAACTCTCTGTAGTCAAATGAAAATGTCTTCTATGCAACTCATCCAATGATGCAGAAAACCTTGAAATGGCGGTTCTTAAGCTAGTGACATCATTCTCTTGAAGAAAAATTGCTTGCATATGCACTTCGACAATTACGTTGGTTGGTGTAATAAAAATGTCTTCTTGTCTTTCAACTATATTGCCGTATTTAAAATATATATTTTTAGTTTTAGAGCTCATCCCATACGAGAAAAATGTCTGAGCGAACAATATCACTCCCAACAACAAAAAATTCATCTTGGAAACCTGTAACGAGAAAAAATATATGTAATTACTCCTGTATTAAAAAGAAAACTTTTAATCACATAAAATAAAATAAAATTTTCCTTCACTTCTTTTCCTCTCTTTTCTTTTTAATTTCTTATGTGAGCCAATGGTACTATTATCTCATCCTATTATCTCAGACCTACCACTTTTAAATTCAGTCTGCTCCTCAATACAAGTAATGCTAGAGAACTGAAAAGACTTGCAAGGTTTGTTAACCTTATAATGTCTTTATTTTAGATTTAATACTTTCTAGGATTTTCATTATTCTGGTATTATTTTGCAATGTATGTACTTTCCTTTGTCAGAATACCTTTTATGTTTTAATTATGTACTTGCTAAATATAAGTGTACATAAATATAGTTGTAATCTATTGGTCTCTTCTTTTTGTAGTTTTTGTGTAAAATATATAAATCTGTGTAATTTTGTAATTCTCATACTCCGGAAGGGGTCGATAGAATAAAATTTGCCTTTGCCTTTGCCATCCGTGGGTTGGGATACGTTTTGAACTCTAAACCTATTGGCCGTTAATGTTTCCAAAATGTTAAATGGGCCTTCAAACTTAGGTGTTACTTTATAATTGAGCCCTTTTCGTACATTGATTTGAATATATATGTTATCACCCACGGTATATGTTTTAGTTGGTTTCGCTATTTTATCATGATTCCTTTTCATTATGATTTGTGATTCTTCTAAATTCTTTCGAAGGATATCATATCGACTTATACTTGCATTTATACATTCTTTTAAAGGATTTGATAGATTAGTTGTAGGCGTTAATACATGGAAAGGTGTTCTAACTGGGGTACCATACAATGCTTCATGCGGTGACATTTTAATTGATATATGATATGAATGATTCAGAGTACTCAGTGCCGCCGGTATTGCAATATCCCAGTTGGGGTCTGATCCCCCTAGTGTTACCCTCAATATATTCAATATCTTCCTATTTGCTCTTTCCACTAGCCCATTCGACTCTGGGTGATATATCATGGTATTTATTTTCTTTATGTTGAGGAATTCACACAATGAGGTAAGAAAGTGATTATTAAATTCACCACCCGAGTCTGAGATTATCATGTGTGGAATTCCATGTTTACAAATGTAACACTCGTAAAACTTCCTAGCGCATTCAATCGCAGTTTTAGTTTTAAGTGCTATTAGTTCTGTATATCGAGTTAAAGCATCTATAATTACTAAGAGGTGCTTATTTCCTCTGTCTGACTCGTAAAATCCTGTTAACAAATCTAAATGTATTCTTTCAAAGGGTTGATTGGGCACAGGATGAGCTCCTAGGCTGACAGGTGTTTTCGTATGCCCTTTGTTTTCCTGACATGTGCGACAATTAGCTATGTGTCTTTTTATATCTGTAAGCATTGTATGCCAATAAAACAATGATTTGGCTTTCTGTGACATTAATGAGAACCCAGGGTGTCCATGTAATGGATTTGAATGCAACCAATTCAGGACAGTGGAAATAAGTGAGATTGGTACTACTACCTGGTCGTTAGTTATATGTGGTGTATTGCGGGTTTTCCTTGTCACAGTCCTACACAGAATATTATCTTTGATTATATAATTCTGCTGCTTATACTTTATATATTCCTTTTCTTTATGATTGCCTTTCAAAGCATTTATAATTGTTTCTATTTTCTGATCTTTTCTTTGCTCAGTCTGTAACAATTCAGCGCTTCAGCCTAAATCTTCTTGTTCAGATATTGTTTTTTACAATAGGCATGGATGTTGATATATCTATTAATTCAGCTAAAGGCTCCGTACAAGATGACACGGGGTTGCGTGATAATGCATCCGCAATGATATTTGCTTTCCCAGGTAAATACCCGATTCTTGCACCAAAATCTTGAATGATCAAATGCCACCGAGTTCGTTTAGGGCTGTGGTTGAAGCCTTTAAAGAACTCTGTTAGTGGTTTATGGTCAGTAAGAACCTTAACGGGATAACCGTAAATTATGAACTTAAAATGCACAAGCGAATTAACAATAGCTAGCCCTTCCTTGTCTATTACTACATACTTACTTTCGGAAGTTCTCAATTTTCGAGAATAGAAAGCTATCGGGAAAAATTATTTATCATATTGCTGAAGCAATACCCCTCCTACTCCTAAGTCTGATGCGTCTGTTGCAATGAAGAATTCCTTACCGAAGTCAGGAAATTTTAAGATAGAAGAACTACACAGTTCATCTTTCAAAGTATTAAACGCCTGTTGATGTTGCTCAGACCATATGAAATCTACGCCCTTCTTCGTAAGATCAGTTAAAGGAGCGGCTATTATTGAATAGTTGCGTATAAAACGCCTGTAATATCCACTACAACCCAGAAATTGCTGTATTCCCTTGACATTAGTAGGTATGGGAAAATTAAGTATAGCCGACACCTTATCATGGACTACTTTAAGACCTTGGCTTGACACCATGAAACCCAAATATATTAATTCTGTTTTGAAAAATTCACACTTACTAATCTTTACCCTTAAGTTATGTTGTCTTAATCTCTGTAGTACTAGTTCTAACTTACGTAGATGTTCTTCTAAGGTGTTGGAAAAGATTACAAGATCATCCATATAGGCATGCAATATATCCCCTAACAAGTCTCCAAACACTATGTTAATCATTCTTGTAAATGTTATAGGAGCACAACGTAAACCAAAAGGCATCCGTAAAAATTCATAATGTCCCCTGGCTGTGCTGAAGGCTGTGTATGGGATACTATCTTCTTCTAATGATATCTGGTGAAAGCCTTTAAGTAAGTCCAAACTGGTAAAATATTTATTCTGACCTAACAAAGACAAAATATCGTCAGTACATGGCACTGGGAATCGATCAGGGATCGTTTCCTCGTTTAGACGACGAAAGTCGACGCAGATACGCCATGTTCGATCTTTTTTCGGTACAACTATTAAAGGAAAATTATAAGGGCTGTTTGATTTTCTAATGACTCCTTCTTCTAGCATTTTACCTACTTCATCATTTATTTCATTCTGGAATTTCATAGGGAGTCTGTACGAGGGTACATATATAATTTTCTGCTTGTCCTTTAACCTTATTTGATGCTCGATCACATCTGTTTTTCCTAAGGATCCATCCGTAGTGGAAAAGACATCTTGATATTTAGTTAAAAGTTCAAAAATTTTCTGCTGAATTTCTTCGTCTTGAATGTCCTTACTGATTTTATTTTTAATAGATCGCAAAAGGGATTCATCCACAACTGATTGAGAGTGATTGATTTCAGCAACGGTAAGAATACGATGTTTATAAACTTCTACATCCAAGATATGTTGATTTTTGTGAATGACTAAAGTGTTATTTAAATGATTACAGACTTCGATATTACATTGCTGATGTGAGCCTACTGTATAAATAGCTTGTGTGACAGACAATCCGTTCGTTTTCAAAGTATCGGAAAGGATTAATATTTCAGATCCCGGTAGTGTTTTCTTTATTTGCACTATTAAATTCGAAGGTATGTTTGGTTCGATAGATTGCGTGCAAGATGATATTATGGGTGAACGAGAATTCTGCTGGGTCGCGTATATTATTTCTTTATTAGTGAGACAAGTTATTGGTTCTTCAACGTACGTTACGATTACATTTGTCGTCTCCTTTTTATCCAAAACTGATTTTAAGGTATTAGAAGACTTATAGAATTTCCCTTTGATATACACGCCGTGCTTGGCAGGAGCTAAGATAATGTTTTGATTTCCCATAGATGGGTATCCTATAATTACAGCTGGATACATATTAATGTTTTTTACAACAACAAATGTATCGGCAAACGTGCGATTACCGACTCTGAACTGCATATGAGTTATGCCTATGACGTTTAATTCATTATTTCCTATACCTGAAAGTCTAATTCCTGATTTTTCAATCGGAAAGTTCGAAAACAACAAATGATGTGTCTTCAAATCCATGATATTACGTGGACTACCAGAGTCAAAAAATAACGTAAAGGATTTGTGTTCTAAATTTACAGCATATAAGGTTGGCCGTAACTCATTTTGGCTTATTATTGTATGAAATCGTTGCAAATCTACGGGAGCATGCACTGTTTTACTTAATTCGGCCGTGTGTTTCATAGGAAAATCTATTGTCTCACAATTATCTGATGAAACATTAAATTGATTATTCAATACTATTGATGTTGACATGAATGACCTTGACCCAACATCACTCTCTTCCCCTCTAGAGTTAACTATGTGGTATTTGCTTTGCTCTGCACATTCTGAAAATTAGTCTGACCTTGCGAGGTCTGGTTTGACGGCCCAGGCTCAGCGATATTCGAAGAAGTGTTTATTTGTTTTGGACTCTGAACTGCATTGACATTTTGTTGTTTCTTCTTATTGTTAAAATGAGGATTTTTCTTTTTATTTCCATATGGAACTGACTGTGGAATTGACTGTGTATTTCTAGGATATTGTTGTGTCTTACGCGAGTAACATTGACTATATGAATGTGTTGCAGTGTTGTGAATTGAGCAAAATTTCGTTCTGCAGTCTGCGCTTATGTGACCTTGACGTTTGCAGTTGTAACACGTCATTCCCGCTACTGGACTGCTAACTACGTTCACTGTTTGTGGTTTTGTTTCATTCTTTGCAAAAACTTGAGTTAACACGGGATCGAGATCTGGACACTTGGACATGTGTTTCTTTATCTGTTTATAGACATCCAATTCCGTACTTGCAGGCGTTAACTTCTTATCAAAACACCGCACTAAATCTTCAGGCAACATAAGTGTCATGCAAGTCAAATACATTAATCGTAAAAAATCTTTCACGGAGATGTTATCGTTAGTAACCCAAGTGGAATTACCTAAAATGTCCTGATATTCGTTAAGCCTATCAGCTATGAGAGCTGCTCTCTCAATAACATTAAGCCGATTCATAGTGGCTTGATTAAGTGTATTTCGTAACGTTAATACTACATCCAAGGCTTCCTCACCCCCATAGATCGCGCGTAACCTAACTTTGAAATCATCCCAAGTAATTGCTTCTTGAAATGAAACACCTCTTAAATACGCACTCGCATCCCCCTTAGAAAAATCTATAAAACTTTTAGCTTCTTGTAATTGTACAAAAGGGTCTACGATTTGTTTGGCATTTAAATGGGCATCAACGGATGAAATCCATGACTCCACATTTTGTGGCAAGAACCCGTTGACCCGACCTTGAAAAGGAAGGATTGCTGACCTGGCATTTACAAGCGTCACAATTGGAGGAGGATTAGTCTGGCCTACACCACTAGGTCCAGGGAAAGGGCTGACAGGAGGAGTCATGACTGCTGTATTTTTTTTTCCCTATCTCTTTGACCCCTTGCAATTCTATCAAAATATCTATATGAGTACAGACGCCCACTGCGTAAACGCATATGTATGATAAAATTCCCCAAACAATGTTACTAATCCCAAAACATTTCCCGAGAATTTCTGAAAGAAAAAGGAATTAGCACAAAGAAAGAAAAATTCTAAATGAGAATTCGGAGTTTCCTTTAACAAAGATTAGCAATTCACTCACCCCAGTAATAATCGACTAACGACTCGTGATAACTACACTTCACTGCCCAAACTGGAATGAATTCAAAAAATCTGTACCTAGCTTATATATGGATCTGCGTGATGTCGACATGTCCTCTCTCTCTCTCTCTTGATGTTTTGTTAGCGATGTATCGTTCGAGTTTCTTGTTGAATGTAGTGCTTCCTGGATATGTTTTGCAATTGTTGAACGCCAGTCCTTGGGTTTCCTAGGATGTTGATTGAAGATTCAGGTTGTATTCTAACATTTGTTGATGTTAACTGTTTCGTTGGACTATAATACTTAGTCAAAATTGTAGATTCATGTAGATAATGTTGAGTTCTTGAAGATCTTTCTCTGGTTTTACAGCTTTTATTTTGAAGTCTTGAAGATCTTTCTCTGGTTTTAAAGCTTTTATTTTGAAGTCTTGAAGATCTTTCTCTAATTCTTAGAGTTTAACCGCTGCCACCATTTATTGGTGTGCTACTGTTATAAGCACACATTGAGTATGTGTTGTTTCAGATGTATGTAAATGGATAACTGAATACATCTTATTAGCTTTAAAGTATTTATTCTATAAAAACAACAGAGTTAAACATCTCCATCACTGGAGGAAGCTGGGTTGGTCAGATGACCAATTCTGGTGAAATATAGATATGAACTGACTAACTTATCGATATCACAGATATCGTATGCTTAGTTTATATTAGATTCGTCATAAACTCGGAAGACACCTGCATCCGGTGACGTCACAAACTTTCACACGCTGAGACAATGTGTTGACGTTTAAGCAGAATGTTATATTGTCGAGGTTTGCATTGTACGTCCTGTTTATGAATTGAATGACTACAGCAAGTCCCACGGCTAGCTCTTACACCCAACATGACATATTACATCATGTGTTTTAAACATGTAATATTAACTATTCTAATTATTACATTTATAGATTGTTTTGCGAGTGTGTCTTTTCCCCCCTTGTTCCAGTTTTCAATGGGAGTCTTTTTTTGTAAGTTAAGCCAAGGTATTGTAATAAAAAAATCTTGTTATTTCGCCTAGTGTGTTCTTAACCTCCTCCTTTTTGAGATTTTTGCCCTGAATTGTTTATTTTCTGACAGTGCTCCACCGATTATCATACTGGTCCAAGCTAATAATCAGGACCCAAAGAGCTTGAATGTTGAGAACCTTATAACATCTATGGTTCTTAACAATATATGTCAGTCAACCTCTCCCCTTTTTCCCTTGTTGTCTTGCTTAGTGGTAGCAAGAGGGACCTGTCCCTCATTCAGTTATACGAGCATTGACTTGGAATCTGCTATGCAAATTCCATCCCGTGTGTCGCTTGGTATCTTACCATTACCCCCACCTGGGAACCAAATCCCAGGCTGCTGAATGAGGATAAGCAGTTCCTTCGAAACTACTTCTACTTTAGGGCCTTAGACCATTAGCTTTGGCTATCTAAATTTAACGTATTCAAACCATTAACCTGTAAAGTAATATATTATCTCATTGTTTAATTGAACCCCTCTGGCATTAACGTAAATTCCTGTAACCCTATTCAAATTGCTAATTTTTATACTAATTTAAATTACTTAAATTCAAATAACATGTGTCTTTACACAATGTAAGGCAATCTACACACACACACTCGTCACCGAATCCAGCACAGTAACCTTCTGAGAGCTCAGAGCGAAGCTTTACCAGTGATGTCTGCGTGATTCGTTGGAGCAATTTCGTCTGCGTTGGTGTGAAAGAATCTTTCACTCTGAAAAAGGAATAGGTGTGGTGTTCAGTTTTTCATTTCGCGAGGGGCCAACTCGCTTACGATTTTTTTTTTTTTTTTTTTTCTCGTGGAGCAGTGAGATTATTCTATGCATTTTGTTTACTTGTATTCCTGGTTTACATTTGTTGTTCAAGATATGTGGGTCCTGGGTAAACCAAGCATTCTACTGTCAAACACAAAAGAGAGAATGGAAGGGAGATTGTAACGGCGGTGAAATTGTGAATTCGTTTAATTGTGATTTTTATGCAACACTTCAGTATCCTCAAACCGAAAATGTTGCTATTAATAAAATCTAAACCTTTAAAAAAAAAAAAAAAAAAACCTTTTTATACGGACTTACATCATAGGTCTATGATGTACAATAAGTCTGTATAGAAAGGGTTTTCTATCTTTTTCGTAAAAGCTTAGATTCTAGTGAATTGTGTAAAATATGTAGCTTGTACACATGCTAAATAAATCAGTGATGTCACAAACGCATGCATATGTGTGTGTTCCAACATCTCCACTGACGTCTCTCTCTCTTATCCCTTCTTATACTACTTACATCATAGGCCTATGATGGAAGTCCGTATAGAAAGGGTTTATATTTTTCGTAACGTTTAGATTTTATTGATAGAAATATTTTCGGTTAAGGATACTGCAGTATTGCATAAATCACATAAAAATCACAATTAAAGGATTCCATGATTTCACAGCCGAGTTACTATCTCCCTTCCATTCTCTCTTTGGTGTTTGACATTAGAATACTCGTTTTACCCATGACCCACTCTACGTGAGTCTTGCTTTAACCGAACCTCTATTTTCACCATGAGTTAGTTTTATCAATTCCACGTTTTTAGTAGATTCTGGTATTCAAAGTAAGTTTATAACATTATGTTTTTTTTATTCTTAGTGTAATTTGTCTCAATTTGTGTTGAAATATGTGAAAAGTAAACAAAATTATGCAGCGTGCATCCGAAAACAAGCTCCTGTCCTTAACTTCGGCGGGTGTTGTTATTAAATTTAGATTTACCATCACGATACTTTATAATATATCTATTTGTTTAACATTATTTATTGACAAAACCTATACCTAAGGGAGAATTTTAGATTAGTAAATAAGTTTTGATTCACATTACTTGGTAATTATTTGAAAACAATGATGATACTCGGACAAAATTACTTCCGACCAGTCAGCTATTAGGACATCTAACGAGCTAAAAGGGCACCACTGCGAGTCGGTGCCAATCTGCCTCGCTAAAAAAAATGATAGAGAGAGAGAGAGAGAGAATGTGAGTGTAGTGTTACGTGACTCAGCTCAGTTGATCGGCGTATTTGTCGTGACAAAACGAAACAATAAAATAAAAATGGCGACAGACAGCCTCCATCGGTTCAGCAAATAAAATAACCATCAGCATTTTATTTAACGGTATTCAGGCATTTATGAAGCAGGTATAACAACTTCTACTTGTGTTCGATCTACCAGAATGCAGACATGGATAATTCTATCTTCGACTATCTTCTTACCATTATGGCTAAGATACAAGATGATAGAAAGGCCTCTTTTGTTTTTGTTGGCGATTTCAATGCTCACCACAGGGAATGGTTAAATTCTGTTTATCCCATTGATCGCCATGGGTTAAGAGCTTGAGACTTTGCCTCTGAATCAGGCTGTGAGCAAATCATAATCGAAGCTACTCACAGGTCTGGTAACTGCTTGGACCTCGTATACTCCGACTCCCCTGGTGTTATAGCAGGTAAGGCTGGTTCTCCAGTTAGGACACCTGATCATGCCTTGAGGACTGAGTAGTGCGGACTGAGCAGCCTGTCCCTGATGTATCATACTCGTGTAAGATTGATATAAAATCTCAATCAGACTGGAATGGCACTTTGAGTGATCTTTCTGGGCTTGACTTGGTCACAACTGTATAGTTGTTCCTTTGGATGAGATTCTAGTCGACACAATTGATAGGCATATCCCTTCTTGTGTGCTAAGGTACTGAATGAAAGACAAATCAAGGTTCAATAATGATTGATGACGTGCTTATTTGGAGAAGCAGGATGCTTATCATCTTTGGAGGGGTAACAGATCAGATTTGACTTGGAATAACTATACTCAGCTTTGAGCTTTTGCTCAGAGAATCTATGTTTCAACTGAAAAGGAATACAATCTAACCATAAACGAAACCTTTTCTGGTACAACTCAAGAACATTAAGTGGTGCGCTACCCTTAAATTTGTATTCTGGTGTAGAAGCAATGGTGCCTCCTTTACCTAAACCAGATGGCTGTCACTCACTGTCCAAAGGAAAAGACAACCCGTTTGACTAATGTGTTTGACAGTAAGCAGAATAATGGGAAACTTGATCTTCCTAATTCTTGTTTTCTTGAGGCTAATTAAAGCTCTCTTGGTGGACCTTGATGCTTATGGAGGTGTAGACCCAAATGTTTTTTTTTTTTTTTATAAAGACTGCAGATGTCTTAGCACCAAAGTTATTTGTTATTTTAGCCAAGTTAGCAAGAAGAGAAGCTTCTAACACTTGTTGGAGAATTGGTAATGTTGCTCCATTGTGTAAATATGTTTGTGATATCTCAAGTCCAATTGATTACTGCCCATTTTCCATAACTCACGTATCTAAAAATTTTGGAAGTCTTTTAGGCAAAACGTAGGCCTATAGATAGATTTGCAGAAGGCAATCAGCTGTCCCCTAGTTTGCAATTTGACTTTTGTAAGGGCCTTGGAGCATATGATGCCCTTCTTACAATCTCCGATGCTGTGGAGAAATCCCTTGATTATGGTCAGGAAGTTTGAACCATTGGCCTTGATTTTAATGTTGCCTTTGACCATAAAGCCCTTGTTCTCAAACTTAAACTGTTGGGAGTGGGTGGGTCTTTTCTTACTATTATTATTGAATTTTTAAGTAAAAGATCACATAGAGTTATTGTTGATGGGCACTATAGTGAATTTAGGAATGTGATATCTGGTGTTCCTCAGGGTAGTGTTCTTGGCCCATTACTTTCCATACTATATACAAGTGTTCTTGGCCCATTACTTTCCATTATATCATTACTTTCCATACTATATACAAATGACATATGGTTTGACATAGAAAACAAGCAAGTTGCATATGCAGGTGATGCTACTCTCTTTGCATCATTTCCATCATCTAAATGTAGATCTGGGATTGCTGAATCCCTTTATAGAGATCAGACTAGAATTAGTGCATGGTGCAAATTATAGGGCATGAAGTGAATCCTAACAAAACTCAAAGTATGAGCGTAGGTAGGTCGAGTACAGTTGCTCCTCAACATCCGGATCTCAGCATTAATAATGTTTCTTTATCTCTGTATGACACTTTTAAAATTTTAGGTGTGATTCCCGACAAAAAATTTACTATTGAGTCTCATTAGGCCTGTGTCTTCTTCAATTGCACAAAAAAAATTGGCTTATTGAGTTTTGTACGATTTTTGTTGAGCAATCTTTTCTAAAGAAGTGTTTTAATTCTTTCATTCTACCCTGTTTCGAGTATTGTTCTCCTGTCTGGTTTTCAGCTGCTCATTCTCATCTTAATTTGTATGACAGGAATTTACGGCCCATTAAATTTCTTATTCCTGATCTAGATGTTAATATCTGCCACCGTCGTTCAATTAGTTCGTTATGCTGCACAAGATTTTGCATAATCATGACTATCTTTTACATTCAGATCTTCCCGGACAGTATCATCCTGTTTATAATACTAGGTATGCAGTTAATTCTACTAGTTATACCTTCTCCATTTTGAAACTCGATTTTTTTTTATGTTGAACACGCTGACATAAGTCTCTTTTATAGTTTATATAGGAAAGATCTATATTAATGATGTTACTGTTCATAAAATGTTTTATTTTATTTCTTTATTGCTTTTCACATGGTTTATTCATTTCCCTGTTTCATTTCCTCACTAGGCTATTTTCCCTAGTAGAGCCTTAGGCTTATAACATCTAGCTTTTCCAGCTAGGGTTGTAGCTTAGCTAATAATAATAATAATAATAATAATAATAATAATAATAATAATAATAATAATTCTAAGCTTATCCTTTTAAAATTTTGATCTCAAGTCCTTGGGAAACATAAGTACGTGTATTCATTAACTTTGTCTAGAGGTTCTTCCATAACCCTTATTTATTTGTTGCCTTTACATTTTCATTGAGCTTTATCTTAATTTTACTTATATTCATTGTCAGTTCTACATTTCTTCATTCTCTATTCAAATCATCTATCATCTTTTGCAATTTTTCCCGTGATTCACTAAATGGAACTATGTCATCTGCAAATCTCAAGTTGTTAAGGTATTCCCCATTAATATCGATTCTTACATTCTCCCAATCTAAATTTTGAAAAACTTATCATAGCCATGCTGTGAATAATTTAAGATAGATGTGGGCCTCCTTGTCTAAATCCTTTCTCAATCGGAATTTACACTATATTTATGTAGATTTAAGGTTGCTGTAATTCCCGTATAGATATCTTCACGTGTTCTAACATAAGATTCATCTTTTCCTTGATTTTGAAGGGCTTTCATTACTGGTGAAGGTTTTGACAGAATCAAAAGCTATCTGATAGTCTAAAATGCTATTCATGGAGGTTTATCATAATCTGTTGATTTCTATTAGCTGGTTAATTTACATGGATATGGAAAGTTGTTGAATACCCACTTCTAAAGCTTGCCTGCTCTCTTGGTTGATCAAAGTCTTGCTGTCTTTCTATTCGGCCTCATATGATCTTTGGTAATATTTTACATATTACTGAGAGAAAACTTACTGGGCAGTAATTTTTCAGGGCTTTTGTCTGCCTTTTTATGAATTAGCATAATTATTCATGTTTTTAAATAGAAATTTCACCAAACCCTTCATACAAAAAGAAACTCTTTAGCTATGGTAAGCAACTCTTTTAGGAGAAGGGCACTCCAAAATCAAACCATTGTTCTCTAGTCATGGGAAGTGCCATAGCCTCTGTACCATGCCTTCCACTGTCTTGGGAGTTCTCTTGCTTGAGAGTACACATGGGAACGCTATTCTATCTTGCTTCTCTTCTTGTTTTGTTAAAGTTTTCGATAGTTTATATATGAAATATTTATCTTAATGTTACTGTTCTTAGAATATTCTATTTTGTTAATCATTTCTCTTATTTCCTCGTTTCCTTCCTCACTGGGCTATTTTCCCTGTCGGAACCCCTAGGCTTATAGCATCCTGATTTTCCAACTAGGGTTACTAATAATAACAATAATAATAATAATAATAATAATAATAATAATAATAATAATAATAATACAATATAGAAGAGGGTGCTAAAATTAAAGAACGACATTTATTTGTTCACAGATTTAATTGTTTATCCCAGATACATACATAACGGGAAATTATCATACCAATAATGAACACACATGAACTTTATTTCCTTTAAGACTAACAGAAACAAAATGACGTTTTCTAATTTGACATAAATTTAATTTGCAAAATTTCTTACTGGTGTTCAATTAAATAATTTCAATTAAACCGACACTAGATTAGGAATCATCTGAATTACTGGACTATTTCGATTTCAATTTAGCAGGTCATATTAAAAAAAAAAAAGGTAGCCTATATAATAAGTTGTCTTAAAGTTGTAATGCTGGTTTGAATATGCTTTTATAAAAAAAAAAAATGCTGCATGAATCATGTCATCATCCACATTTACTAATTGTTTATAGAGGTCTGAAATAAACAGCATGAAATTATACAGCACTTGTTGCATCCTAGAAATGTCAACAGGTAACTGAATCTAAATCCAAGATGCTACTTTAGCAGGTAGTTTTTTCTCTGTAACAGAAACTCCGTCACCTTACTGTCTATTTCTTGGCCCTCCTCTGTCGGCTAGGACTGAATATTTCGAAAAATCGGAGGGTTTTGCACGCCAAGTAAACGAAGAGAGCTACAATGATGAGTGCCTCTGATGTCCAGTCAAATGCAAGTGCGGTATGGCTACCCTTCTTTTTCTTGCTTGGTGGTTTCTTCTTCTTCTTTGTTTCGTGACTTTTCTTTGCAAAGTTTATGGACTCAGTAGGGTCCCGGTCCACTGGCACTCTGGTGTCAGTATATTTAGCATTATTTTCACCGGTATTGCCTAGATTTGAAGCTCCTACATCTTTTTCTTCTTCATCATCTTCCGCCTGCTCCTCTCCCTCTCCTTCTTCGGGTTCCTCAGTATCATCTTCCTGTTGGTGATTATCAGGCCTTTCTTCTACGGAGTCGCTTTCACTCTTGCATCTTCCCCCTAGGGAGCTATGAACAGCTAAGCTGGAAAGTAACTTCTCATCTATTTCTAAAGACGAGGCTGTCTCAAAACTGTTGAACGGTACCCTTGGGAGGCTATCTAAAGAGTTCTCCTCCTTCAACCTTAGTTCTGGGAAGAGAGAGAAAATATTTCTCTCTTTGGCATCTAAAGCTGTTTGCTCTTGATGCTTGATTTTACTTTTCTCGATACTTTCATCGTTTTCGATACCCTCTGTCAATGTCATAAGTTCAATTGAAGAAATGTCTGTTTGCCTTGACAATCTCCTTTTGGCCTTAATCTTGTCAATCATTGGCTCACCTGGATCTCTGGCATAAATTACGTCGATGCTGCTCCTCCGGTTCCCTTTTGTCTGTGTTGGTCGACCACAAGATAGCAAAGTTGAGTAATTTGAAGGAAGGACTTTCTTTTTTGGAGGCATGCTTTTTATTCTATCTGAATTAACTGATTTGGATGAAATTCCTTTAGGTTTGGCTTGAGATTTTCTTAAGGACCCATCACAAAATATGGAACTCTTCCCTGGACCTTCACCATTTTTGCTGCATGAAACCTGGTCGATTCTAGTTGATTTTGGAACAATCTTGCCACAGAGACGGCATTTCACCTCTGTGCCCTGGCAGCTCCCCGTTTCACAGTCAACGTTTGTGTCAGCAGAGCTTGACCAACTACTTGAGCTGAGGGTACTTATGCTAATGTTTTCCAATGATGTTTTACGTTCAATGGAGTCTTCATCTGTTGAGATTGTAGCTTTTAGTATTGCTTCAGGCATTTGTTCATTTGTATTAAGATTCTCATCGCTTGTTTTTATAGCTGGAATAGAATTTGCCATCACGGACACAATAGACTCATGGTGTGCAGTTGTCAATGTGCAAGTGATGGAAGACAGTCGAGTTTTATCTGCGCCACAAGAACCAGCCTCGTCGCTTTCAGAACTTGTGAAGACAAACGCCGAAGACAGCAAGTGGGCTGACCCGTTGTCCATTTCCTTACTTGTATTGAGAGGGAATACAGGGTTTTCACTTGGTTTACCCATCTCTCATAAAGAAGTACTTAGGTCTCTGTAACCAGCTACCGAGCAATTTCCATCTGTTCCTGATATTAAAGATATGAATTCCAGTGC
This sequence comes from Palaemon carinicauda, assembly GCF_036898095.1. Taxonomy (NCBI): domain Eukaryota; kingdom Metazoa; phylum Arthropoda; class Malacostraca; order Decapoda; family Palaemonidae; genus Palaemon; species Palaemon carinicauda. The sequence continues at coordinate 130,311,628 of NC_090731.1, forward strand.
TTCTGGTGCTGGATTTGTGCCATTGGATGATGTCAATTTGTTTATGCTTGACTCATTTACCACGGAAGGTTCCTGGCTTTTCTTCTCTTCAAAACAGTTTGGAGGTAAAGCAGATTGAGACGGATCCGATGACAGAGCCATTATTCCAGATATCACAGAAAGTATTCAAAATGTCAGTGATTAAAAATTGGCAACACAGAGCCTTTAGTCACACTCTACAACATTCCAATTAGTGATTTTGATTAATTACGTCTGAATGTCATGAAATTTTATACCCACAGGGCTTTTTCTTTTCCAAATTGGGTGTTTGGTTGCATATTTGTCTTGCAATGTGCAAGATAGTGGCTCTTACCCGTAAAATTTGAAAAATGTCTCCTGCAGAAGAAATTTAGGTATCATATGATTTCGGTCCCTTACAGAAAATCTTAACAGTTGATATTAATCATAGAGTACTTTTTCTTGCTTTCAAAAACCTTGAGTGTCTAACACTATATTGATCTACTGTTTCCAAACCGAATATGTCTTGATAGGTCTGAATTTCTAATTCTAACAAATTGATGAAATATATTTTTAAAGTTTTGTTTATGTTGAATTTTAATCTTAAGGCAAGTCAAAATTATCTTTACTTTGATTCCCGCTCTGAGCTTCAACCCCCACAAATTAACCTTCCCAGGGAAAATGAAATTTCCTTTAAACTTAAATTTACACGAGAATGGAGATTATTTTCTTTCCATTTTCACTTAGAAGACAAGGTTATATTCCAATTTTCAATAAATAATCCTATTTTCAAGCGTTAATTATAAATTAAAAAGTTTGCGAGCTAAACAGGTGTTCAATTTCTACAAATAAATGTTAATCACTGAATAGTATTAGTGCAACAATTTAATACCAACGTTAGATATTGTTTGTAACTTGAATCTTATTTCCAGATTACAAAGTAATTCCCCTCCTAGAGAAATTATATGTTATTGATTATCTAATTCCAGGAAATTATTTCAAACTATCTTCCGGTTAGTTTTAGAGTTGAAAACCTTTAATCAGATATGGATTCTACACAAAGTCTAATTTTTCAACTTGGTTTTGACACAGATTCAAACGTTTATCATATATCATTTTCCTAACACCAAGTCACATTTACAAGTGAACTCTATTTTTTCTTTGATTCCATAAAATACTGGTCAGTTTTACCGCATCACTGTGTGTTCCATTAAAGAAGTTTCTATTTTTATTTCTGACTGGTTATCATTTTTCAATAAAATGTAAATCAGTATAATTATACTTCCTTTTCTATGAATGATTCGTCTATTTCCTTCTGGAGCAGAATGTAGTCTGATAAAAATCAATAAAACCGTCTGTCTATCAGTGACGATACTTTTCAGTGACGATACTTTTCAGAGCCGAACGAGATGCTACTTGTAACCTGTCCTTCCCGGGTACTGTCCACCGAGAGATTGAGAGTCTCGTCGGGACTCGGGAGGCGAAGATTAGTGGGGCGTGAAGGATCTCATTGACCTGTCGTTTGCCAGTTCAGCCTCCTTCTCCTATGATTAATATTTTTGTCGATCGTTGAAGCGGAAAATAATTATACGGGTTTTACTTGAGCAGCAGCGTTAATTAATCTGCGCTCTGTAGATCTTGAGATCTGGTTTAGTATATGACATTAAGGACGTTAACGATACATTGATTTTGTATAAGGATGGATTGCTGTGTCTGCGATTTCTTGAAATTGGGAGTTTCTCTCTCTCTCTCTCTCTCTCTCTCTCTCTCTCTCTCTCTCTCTCTCTCTCTCTCTCTCTCTCTCTCTCTCATTGAAATTTGAGAGAGAGAGAGAGAGAGAGAGAGAGAGAGAGAGAGAGAGAGAGAGAGAGAGAGAGAGAGAATTTAATATGTTTGTGGTTCCCTCGTTCTTTGGAGCAAATTTGCAGTTTTAGTTCAACCAAAATGATTAGAAAAACATAACTAGTAGACCATATGAGGAGAAAACCTATGAAATATTGCTATTTTTTTCCAACTTGACTTTTTTTTTTTTTTTTTTTTTTTTTTTTTTTATTAAATGAGAAAGATCGAAGCACTACTGCGTCACTTGTGTATAATTTCTATCCAGTATTTAATCAAGAGTGAACTCTGACGTCAGAGGTCTGGTTGATAACGAACACAATTTACTGATCAATTTCATAAGGGTTTTGTTTGGTAGGCCTACTTCCAGTTCAGGTATCTACGTCATAGATTGGTGAGCGAAGTAAACACTTTATACTTTAAGTAATAATTAAAAGAAAACAAAGAATGTACATTCTATAATGCATCTGATATATGCAAGTTACCTGAAAAGGTTATTACATTTACTCTTTTCTTCAAACATTAACTAATACAATGCATACTTGATTAACATTTACCAGTATTGTTATGTATCCTTTCGTGAGCATCTTACCTTTCGAAGTTTTCAATTGGTTGTGATCTACAGTTTCATAGGATAGATAAATCGTGGAAATAAAATCTAGTTGTTTCAGTCAAAGAAATAAAAATTTTTGGAAGAAGATAATTTTGGTTGAAAAATATGAGTAATGTTTCTTATGAAAACTTCAGGCTGCTACGATAACATATATTTTGGACACCAACGATGAAATTTTGAAAGGTTTCATGTCTAAAGATAGTTATGGTTACTAGAAGTTTCACTCGACCAAAGCAGTGTCAAACATCTATTCCTAAAACTTATGTTCACCTGCAAAAAAACAAAAATGTGCTAATGCAAAGAGAGAGAGAGAGAGAGAGAGAGAGAGAGAGAGAGAGAGAGAGAGAGAGAGAGAGAGAGAGAGAGAGAGAATGAATAACCAATTGATTAAAATTAACGTTGAAGTTTTGTGTTTTTCAAACTTTTTGCAAGCTAAAATAAGCTATCTCCGTCTATTGAGATGGAACCACGGACTATGAAATATTCGCCTTTTTGAAAGGGGTCCTTTTGAAGGAAAAAATAGGGAAAGTGGAATGGTCTACATAAAAATCCAAAATTCGAAAAAGATATGAATGGACTGTCGGTGGCCTCGCTTTTGTAAATATTAAGTGCGACAAGGTTATTTTATTGCCTAAGGAATTTTATAATTTTTTGTTTCACCTTTTTTATCATTAAAGTAGGAAAAACTCATACTTTCAAGTTATTTTTTTTAACCTTTTTTTCTTTAATGCAAATATGAAAAAATCATACTTTAAAGTTTATATTGTTTGTTACTGTGTCTTTATGAAATACAATTCGTTTTCGGAATGCGTTTCCGGCTAATGTATGTACAATAGATGTAAATGATGACTTATCAGTCACATTGTGATAACTAACATAAAAAGTATAAATACCTATATCACAAATATATCTTTGTATAAAATGAAACTATATAACTCAATTTTCTTAATAAAAGTACAAGAAAATCACATCTTTGCTGTCTGTTTCCTTATATTTATTATGAATATCTTAATAAAGCTGAAGGAAAAAATCTTATCGGCTCCGGGCCCGTCATGCTACTTGACTAAGGACAGCTATTTTCAGATTTGTGAAAAATTTCACTCTCATATATTCTCGAAGGTTGTTTGATCTCTCTTCTCTCTCTCTCTCTCTCTCTCTCTCTCTCTCTCTCTCTCTCTTACTCATATTACTGTTGAAATATAAATTTCAAGAAAAAAAACTTAAAACATGGAAAGGGCGATTACCATTTGTATAAATTATATGCATATATATATATATATATATATATATATATATATATATATATATATATATATATATATATATATATATATATATATATATAAGAGGTTTTATTCCCGCCGCCATAAAATTGTCTTTTAAGACTTTAAAAGGGCCAAGCGAGCGATAGTTACGTTGTTAGAAGAACTACCTTTCTGTGGTTGGAGCAAAACCAATACAGGTTAAGAGTCTTTGGCTAGGTTTTGCGAAGCACCCTGAAACTGCCTTGCCGTTTCTCCGAACATTTGGGTGGTTGGTGGTAATACGCATGGCCATGGTAATACGTATGTAAGGTAATTCGAGGGTCGTGTTGTTAGTAAGTCAAGAATTGCGTTAAGTTGACTTTCGCTTGCGCAAGTTTTTAATACAGTACTTTGATATCGTTTGGCCTTTATTGGAAGTGTGTTGTTATATGCAAAATATTTCCCTACACTAAATGTATTTCAAATACTTATGTCTTGACATACCGGTTTATAAGTAATATCTATGTATTTTGAAGGTTTTAAATTATCCACACTGGTTTATTGGTTAGTTCTGTGCACTGAATATTTTTAAATGCCCATCTTTTGACAATAATTTTTCATTTTACTTTCAGTTAAGGAAAATCTGGTATTCCTGATTACCTGTGTGTTTCGAGTGCATAATCTAGATGGGATTCCTTGGAATCAGTCTTGAAGCTGGTGTTACCTGCATTTTCCTTGCGTATCACACATCCGGGTAGCTAAATACACGTAAACTGACTGGTGACATCGCTGGAATCGGGTGAAGTATTTTTCAGTCTTTACTACAAGGCAAGTATGGTTTTCTTTGTTTTAGTACAATCCTAAGCAAGCTAGTCCTCCCCGATTAGGGGCGGCGCCCCTAATTGTAGGAGGACCTTCCCTATAGCGCACGGTAGACCTTAAAGGTCTAGCGTGTGGTAAAGGGAGGCTTGCTTATAAGCCCTTATAGTTTAATTTCGGGGAGTTTTCATTTTGTTGAACTTTTTAGGCTCTGTAGAGTACTTAAGGCCTGTCTATCACTAATTTAAAGTTTTCTTTATTACTGCGCTTTTTGTATTAAATTTTATTTATTCCATATTTCAAGGTGGTTAACAATGCTATTTTAAGTGTTAAGGTATATGGATGTATGCATTGTTGTGCAAAACTGGTAATGTTATTATACACAGTCACTATTCTATTTAATATTGCAGGCTTTTAATATCAATCATTTATGCAGGGGTACCAAACTTTTACCAGAAAGATTTCTGATAATTGACACTTTTCAGATTGGATGGCGCAACTTTAGGATAAAAGGATTTACGGACTAAATTCGACGACTCGATAATGTCAATTTCTACTTATACTGTTTTGGGTGATGTTCACTGGAAATCGTATCGGCTTCTAATATAAATACTGAAGACAGTTACTGGAAATCCTACTAAAATTGGATAAAGATGCACATCAAGATATTTAGAAATACGGTTTGTATTGGAAGATTTGGCAAACTATAATTCAAGAAGTTCTTGTGTCAATAGATGGATAAATTCATTTCATATTTAATTAATGGTTGTTTGAATCAATTTTTGTTTTACTTTTTATGAAGGTTTAATTGTATATTTTCCTCAAATATATATTTTTACTACTTCAGGGTTGCATTTTCTTTACGCTATTACTTTTAAGATATATATGTTAAAGAGGGATTGGTACATTTTTATTTTTTGTTGACCAAAAAAAATTTAGCAATGTTTCTTAGACTGAAACTACGGTTTTAGCTAAGAAAATAATCCGCGTTGAGTGTGCACTATTTAAAGTCAGTCTATCTATGAAAAAGGTAAATTAAACAAGTATTATAGACAGTAATTTATTCCATATCCTAATCTACATTATTGAAACAAAATTTATAACTTTTTAAACGTTAAAGTCTCGGCTCTAATCTACAAAAGTAGGTAATAGGCTATATACGTATATTTATAGGTCTGACATGTACACACACAAACATATATATATATATATATATATATATATATATATATATATATATATATATATATATATATATATATATATATATATGTGTGTGTGTGTGTGTGTGTGTGTGTGTGTGTGTTGCTCATACCTTTAAGCCTAGCGTTTATATGAATATTTAGGCAGAGAATCTTTCAGATGTCGGGCCTAATTTTATGATGCAGTTCTGTAGCATTATTAAATAATTTGTGATAAAAATTCCCTAACATTCAATGTTGGAATCTTTCCGAGTAATCGATTTGCGCAAAGGAAAATGTTGATGGTCGAAGCTCTAGAGATGGTGCTTTTCTTTTCTATATTTACCTAATCTGCTGTAACCCCAGTTGGAAATAATATTAATGACAATAATAATATTAATATTATCAATAATAATAAGGCTACGAGAGAGAGACCGAGATCTTCGAAAGGAAGAGCTTCCATGTACAGAAGAGGAAATGAAAAAGGAAGAATAAAAGTAAGAACCGAAAAATAGGAATCTTGTCGACGTAATCCTTGGCCCAAAAGTGTTGAAAACATTTAAAAGGAAAACATGACGAGGCTTCTATTCATTGATAACGCCGCATTTGAAGAATATTCTTCAACCGAACGAGGAGGCCAGAAAAGAAAAGTTCTTTAGGCTTAGGCAATAAGTTAGTCCGGTGGGTGTTAACTGACTACTGTGCAACCTCGCTTCCTAAGCCATTTCCTTATCTTTCTTTCTAGTTGTGGCACTCTTCCTTCCTTCCTCATCTATGGCTTTGATCTAACTGTTGTTTTATTCTTTAATTAGCCTATTTAAAGTGTCTAGGAATGGCAGAAACAATTGAGATTTCCTCTTCGTTTCTTGTTGCTGCTCCTCTCACTCAGTGCAACTTGCATAGGGACAAAGAAAAAAAGAGATACAATTAGTTATCCCATATACAAATAATTAAATCCCTTTATAGATAAATAATATTTTGATAAATGTATAATTAATGTCAATTTCAGAATAGAATTTAAATTATAACTGGTTTTAAATAGTATATCACATACAAAGTTTATATATCGATATATTACGAAATTATTTTGATGTGTACTGCACATACAAGTTCTTGGTTCATTAGTCTAGGCCGAACACTTATGCCTCTCTCTCTCTCTCTCTCTCTCTCTCTCTCTCTCTCTCTCTCTCTGAGACAGGGCATGGAGCCTTTATCCAGACAAATATGTTAAACATGCCATTCATCGTTAGAAAACAAAAAAGTTAAAATTAACATATACAGAAGAGTACACATAAGTATACATGCAATATCTTTCGAGGTTAATATTTCGTTAACTAATTGAAATTAAGTAAAACAAAAAAAAAATAAATGGGTACCCAAAACAATTAGCTAAAAATAAAGTAAAATAAAACCGATTAATTGTAAAGAACTTCAAAAATAAAAATGGAAAAATATGAAAGAAAAAAAAAACGGAATGGACTAAAAATAAAAAATGTCATTGTATTTTAAGTGATTTCCGTTTTTTATTGTCATTAATCTCAAACTGATGATAGAGTATCAACTTGAAAGCTCCCGAATGCAAATTCTCTCCCTATTATTGTCAAAAATATTTACCGTCAAATTAAAATGTTCAATTAATCGCCGTATTACCGAGATTATACATATACTGTATTTCATTTCACACCACGGGATCAAATATAATCAAATCTGAAAATGGGAATTCAAATATGAATAAGTACAGATGGACGCATGATTTCTTGGTACACCTCGCTCTGAGGATGTGCACCCTGTCACTCCCTTACTGCTCGGCGAGTAACCGGTGTGGTAAGAGATGGCAGAGATAGTGGTGAGTGGGGAACTCGCAACACAGTAAGGGAGTGAAAGGTTGCAATTCCTCATAGCACTGTTTAAAGGCAGAGGCAAGAGACAGTGACATTGCCCTATCAAGCAAGACAATGCCCTAGATATTAACCATATATTACTATTATTATTATTATTATTACTTGCTAATCTACAACCCTAGTTGGAAAAGCAGGATGCTATAAGCCCAGGTTCTCCAACAGGGAAAATAGCCCAGTGAGGAAAGGAAAAATTAAATAATTTTGAAGAGTAACATTAAAATAAATATCTCCTATATAAACTTAAAAAAACAAGAGGAAGAGAAATTAGATAGAATAGTGTGCCTGAGTGTACCCCCAAGCAAGAGAACTCTAACCCAAGACAATGGAAGGCCATGGTACAGAGGCTAAGGCACTACCCAAGACTAGAGAAGAATGGTTCGATTTTGGAGTGTCCTCCTACAAGAGCTACTTACCATAGCTAAAGAATCTCTTCTTCCCAGAAAGTAGCCACTGAACAGTTGCAGTGCAGCAGTTAACCCCTTTGGTGAAGAAGAATTGTTGGGTAATCTCAGTGTTGTCAGGTGTATGAGGACAGAGCAGAATATGTAAAGAAGAGGCCAGACTATTCGGTTTATGTGTAGGCAAAGATAAAATGAACCGTAACTAGAGAGAAAGATCCAATGTAGTACTGCCTAGCCAGTCAAAAGATGCCATAACTCCCTAGTGGTAGTATTTCAACGAGTGGCTAGTGCCGTGGCCTACTTACTACTACTGATCAGCGCCCAAGGCCCCTCTCCACCCAGGCTACGACCAGGGATGGCTAGGCAGTGGCTGTTGATGACTCATCAGGTAGACCTATAGTCCTATAGGGTACCCCACCCCCGGACCCCCGCCCTCAACTCACGAGGTTGGTGAGGTTGCAGACACTAAAGAAACTAATAAGTTTGAGAGGGACTCGAAACTGATTCCGGCGATCACTATGCAAGGACGTTTCTAATAGGCCACCGCAGGGAATTCCTGTGTCTGAAATGACTCTACTTTTTTATAGTTTCAAACATGTTCATATTACCATCATTAATCCCGCAATTTTATGAGCTCGCTGAGTGTAACGTCAAAACCGTCTCTTTAATAAACAATGATATAGTGATATTAAGGAACTTCAGGACAAGATACCATCAACCATTTTGACTCGAGAATCTAATTTCTGAAAATACGTGTGCAACACAGCCGGCATGAAACACTGTTAGCAGAGTCACATTATGTCGGAAACCATTACAATTTAGCAGGTAGAAAAGGGACGCCACGTTCTTCAGTTAATAATCGTAAAAGATATTGAAGAAGTATTTGAATAATTTTGACATTTTACACTGACATTATGAGTGGTGTCCACAGTTCCGTCTTCACCGTACATAAATTAAATATATTAGACCAACTGTGCACAGTTGGTCAATGACTTCAAATTTTCTGCATAAAACTCAGAACACGAGTTCATTTGCTTAATGGCGTTCACTCTTAATGAATGCTTCATCAATTACGTTGGAGAAGTCACCTTTCGGCCCAAAGTCTCTCTTTTTTAGGATTTTATTTCTTGGTAGGATGGTCTTTATTTCACATGTGAAAGCTTAGACCAAGCAATACTTGCCTGAATAGTTAAATTAATAGAGATATGGTAGGTTTGACTTGCTAAGACTGGCCAACATTAACCTTTAGCTGGGTCGTTTAAGGTTATGTATAGTGGCGTTTTGGTCATGCTATGAAAATAAGGGATCACAGTTTCCTTTGAACGGTCAATAATACCTCTTTCCAGATCAGGTCAGGTCCGCCATGCATTGTTAAAAGTTAATTCAGGAACACGTGTTTTCTAAGGTCAACTGTGCTTTGTATTAAGCACTGCCGGGCTATAGGAGGTTCAGCTATACTGCCAGTGGGTGTGACAAGTTTGTTTAAGCTTCAAGTTGTTACAGGTTAGAATTCAATTGGCCAGATGAATGGAATCTTTTGAAAAATACACCAATTTTATAACTTAGTTGACACTTTTGTAGTTTAATGAAATTACTCGTCTTGTAAATTTATTGAATTCGTGTCCGACCACACCCCGTTCCACTACACAAAAAGAAGACCATGAATACACACCCGGCCAGAAGCTGTTACCATAAAATGAATTCCAAGTGGATATATGTTCCCAAGATAGAATTCGGTATTAAATGCCATTCTTGGGTGATATTTACATTAATCAAAATCACGTGTGCTTGTGATATATGTTCATTTAAAATAAGCACGTGTTGCAAACTCACGATTCAGCTATCATGGTGGAGATGGGTTTATTTCAAGTCTATGAAGAGATTCCTGAATTCGACAGGAATATGTACAGGGATTTGTCATAAACTTTCTATCTCTCTTGACAGCTCAGTTGGTAGGGTCTCTGCAGGTATGGTTTCCAGCCGAACAGGTGGAGGTTCGAATCTCCACCCGGCCAGAAGGTGTAACCATAAAGTGAATTCTAAGTGGATATATATTCCCAAGATAGAATTCGGTATTAAATGCCATTCGTGGGTGATATTTACATTAATTAAAATCACGTGTGCTTGTGATATATGTTCATATATACATATATATATATATATATATATATATATATATATATATATATATATATATATATTAAAATCACGTGTACTTGTGATATATATATATATATATATATATATATACATATATGTATATATATATATATATATATATATATATATATATATATATATTCATGTGTATATATATGTATAATATACACACGTATATATATAAATAAATAAATATATATATATATATATATATATATATATATATATATATATTCATATATATATATATATATATATATATATATATATATATATATTTAGCAATTGAAGAATGAATGGGGAAGAGACCGTTGAATTCAATCTTCTTTTGAGCCACAATTTGCGACAAATAAATGTTTATTGTAACAAATGATATATATATATATATATATATATATATATATATATATATATATATATATATATATATATATATATAATATCATTTGTTACAATAAACATTTATTTGTCGCAAATTGTGGCTCAAAAGAAGATCGAATTCAATTTTCTCTTCCCCATTCCTTCTTCAATTGCTAAATAATTAATGAACTCATGTATGTATGTTAGTGTCATCATTCATAATCCTAAACAGAACATGCGTCAATAAAACAAATGCATGTACCCAAACTCCAATTCAGTACTTTACCAGGCCATATATCAAGCTGTGTTCAAAATTAGCGTCCAAACTTCCATTTGAGAAACTGTGGTGACCTGTCAGCTCTGCGTCACTAGAACACTGCCCTGCGATTGGTTGATTAGTTCTACCTCACAAAATAGCAACCAATCAGATCATTTGGTTTTGTTGTGGTTTTGAAAAGTGAAGCGTCTTTCTCCTTCCACACTAGTTATGTATTTTCAAATGTTTTTCCGTTTTTTGTAGCTCGTGATGTATTAATATTTGTTTTTGGTTATTATGGAACGCGTCGTGTTACTCTACAGCAGTAAACCAGGTCAAGCAAAAACAGTTTATAACTTATT